>NC_059137.1:9905000-10235000 GCF_020740605.2 Lemur catta
GTTTCATTGTGCTTTGTACTAGAATGATTTTGTTCTCTTGTCAACTTGAAGAGAGTCCATTTGAATCCCTTTCTAGTGACTGTATTATTACAGCTTTTAAGTGTCCATTTCTACTTGTGGCAATAATCTCCTTACGATGCATATTGCCAGCTATATGCAAAGGTTTAGCTATATGGAGCATAAAATTAGATATGCTTTTTTCCTTTGGCTCACAATCTAAATTTAGTAGGCAAGAATTTCCTTTCCTAGATGTCATTAAAAATAGAAGATACCCATCTGTCTGTTATACAGAGTTAGATACAGTTCTGCCTGCAGGCTTAGAGATGAACTACATAACACTGACTTCCTTTTAGCCCTAGGACTTTTAGAAAAATAATGTTTTCTTTAATACAGAGGCTAAGAGTATACAGTTTAAATGTTGTCTTTAAATTACCCTTTAAGTTTGTGATATGAGGGAGAGACCTAAGACATTTGAATTTTGAAGAGAAATTGAAAAGATAAGATGATACAGTATCACTTGATTAAGAAAATTGGCTTTGCAGTCAAATCTAGTTCCAGTCCTAGATTTACAATTTACTAGCTATGTAAGAAAGCTGATTAACCTCTCTGAGATTGTAATCTCATTTATGTGGTTGCAATAGTAAGGCCTACTTTGTAGGGTTGTTGAGGAGTAAATTAAATGAGTTAACATTTATAAAGTGCTCTTTTCAGTGCCTGGAATGTAGAAGACATTTTTGGTGGTGGTAATTATTAATATTGATGCTAATATTATTTCTGGTTCCTTTTATTGAAAAATCTACCACCTTCCTGTTAAAAAATCTTTATTTGGAGCTCAGGGTATAATATGAGGTCAAAGAGGGAATTCCTAGAAGTATTTGGAGTCATGGAGATTGTTTAGAAGAGGATTGAAAGTCATCCCCAAAGGACTACCTATATTTAGTGGATGCAGAGGAAAAGGGAAACAGACTGAGAGAAAGCCATTAATGAGGTGGAAAGGGAACTGGGAGAATAGTGTCACGGAATTCAAGAGATATGTTGCTTACCAGGTCTCATATTTTCTTTAGAAGTTCATTCAAAAATATTTTCATGCTGTGCACAGTGGCATACGTCTATAATCCCAGCTACTCAGGAGGCTGAGATAGGAAGATTGCTTGAGCCCAGGAGTTCAGTCTGAGCCCAGTCTGAGCAACATAGCAAGACCCTATCTTTAAAAAATAAAAATAAAAATGATGAAGATATTTTCAGCACTAGGTGATGTCAGGTAATGGAAGAACTCTGAGGAAACGGTTCAACTGGGCAGGTAGGAGGTCTTGATCTTTGAGAGACTAGAAAAATGGCTGCAGGCCTCAATTTTATTAGGCAGAGAAGTAAATACAATAAGGAAAAGTGGAGGGCAGGAGTGTAAGATGGATCCTTATGAAAATCTAGTGGTATAGAGGAGAGAGATAACTCAAGGAGGAGGAGAAAGTGTTTGGGTTTGTTTGTTTTATTTAGGTAAACGCCCGAGGGAGAAATTAAGCCTACTGGGGAGAGAGTAGTTGATGGGCAAGTTGTGGACTGAGGCAGGTGGGATTGGAATCCAGCGCATGGTGGTAGGGAGAAGCAGCTCTTCTTTGTACAAGAGAAGGATTGAGGTAAGAAAAGTAAATTTGAGGCTGGAGGGGAAATTGAGGAAATTTGTGTCCAGTGGCTTCTGTTTAAGTAGGGAAATGGTAATGAAGTCACCATCGAGATAATTAGGATAGAGTGATTAGATCCTTTTTATTGCTAAGTAAATAAAAATAGACTTACAAAAAAGGAATATCATTATTTTCCTATGGAAGCTTACATTATTATAACATTAGACCAATGGTTCTCAACTGGGAATGGTTTTGTCCCCCAGAGGACATTTAGCAATGTCTGGAGACATTTTTGTTTGTCACAAGGTATAGGGTGTGCTACTGGTATCTGGTGTTTAGAGGCCAGGGATGCTGCTCAGCGTCTCAGAATGTACAGGACGGCCCCCACCTCAACGAATGATCTGGTCTCCAGTGTTGATAGTGTTGCAGTTGAAATCTTGCTGTAGATCAGTATGTTCCTACAAGATACTCTTCAACAAAACCAAGACATTTGAATAACAGCTCAATCTATCCCCTCTTAGAAAGTCATGGTACATAGTTTATTAAAATCTGAAAAATCCTCGGCCGGACGCGGTGGCTCATGCCTGTAATCCTAGCACTCTGGGAGGCCGAGGTGGGAGGATTGTTTGAGCTTAGGAGTTTGAGACCAGCCTGAACAAGAGCGAGACCCTGTCTCTACTAAAAAATAGAAAGAAATTATATAGACAGCTAAAAATATATAGAGAAAAATTAGCCGGGCATGGTGGCGCATGCTTGTGGTCCCAGCTACTCGGGAGGCTGAGGCAGGAGGATTGCTTGAGCCCAGGAGTTTGAGGTTGCTGTGAGCTAGGCTAATACCACGGCACTCTAGCCTGGGCAACAGAGTGAGACTCTGTCTCAAAAAAAAAAAAAAATCCTCAAAAGAAAATCTAAACTGTTTAGTCTTCCAAATGTGAAAACCTGGGCTATTTCTGACATGTATATTGCAAGTTATAAGGTAAATATAGGCCATGCAAGCAATCAATACAAGAGGTAAGAGCTACTTCTCATAGATCTGTAGAATACACCGATATTTGTACTTTAAAATCTTACGTTAGAGAATGGTTGTTTCTTGAAACATTTAACAGAATTATCACATGATCCAGTCCAGCAATTCACCTTTTGGGTATATGCCCAAATGAATCAGAAGTGGGGATCTAAACAGATTTGTACACCAATGTTCATAGCATTATTCATAATAACCAAAAATTGCAAACAACCCAAATGTCCATCGATAGATGAGCAGATAAACAAAATGTGATAAATATATACAGTGGAACATTATTTAGCTGCTAAAAGGAATGAAATTCTGACATATGCTACAACGTGGATGAAACTTGAAGACATGCTAAATGAATAAGCTAGATACAAAAGGACAAATATTATATGATTTAATTTATGTGAGGTACCTAGAGTAGATAAGTTCATAGAGAAAGAAAGTAGAATTTAACATGCCTTATTGACTGGTATGTAACTTCCCCGCATTCATTACTCACCCCAAAAGTTCAGAACATTCAAGTCCGGCCAGAGCCTAAGCCAAGGTACCAATGATAATTCATATTTTTTTATTCAAACATAAGGTGTATATTTGTTTTAAAAAAGTGATTCCTTTCATAACACAATTCTATAGGAATTACATCATAGTTTAATTTGGGGAAGTATTTGCATATCAGTTTCCTCTGTTTTTTCCTGGATATGAATATGTATTCTTAAAGGATGTCAAGAATGTAGCCAACAGTATCAGAAATAAACTTCAAATAAATGCTTTTCTACATCTCAACAAAATCACTTCTCTTCTCAGCAACATCCCTTACAAGTAAATTCTGTTTTAAAATTGTCCAAAAACATTTGCATTAAAGACAATTTTGGACACACTTATCTAGGGTAATGTTTTTTCCAAATCTGTGATTTTCCAACTGAGAAGAAGTGGAAGCAAGAGGGAGAATTTTGATGTTATAGATGTACTTGTTGATTAAGGGATTAGGGCACATACAATCAAACCCAGGAATTATCTGACTTCTGCTAAAATAACAACAACAAAACCTCTCCAGTTCTAGACTGTGTAATTGCTTTTGGCATAATAGCTATTACTTCAGACAGGCTGAAAGTTTAATAAGTAGATTGGAGACTTCCTTTTGCAGTTCACAAATAGGAAAAACACTACCATAGAAGTTCTCGCCCACATCTCACCTCCTCCATTTCTTAATTTACCAGCAGTGTGACTGCATCTTGCTGCCATACCTCATCTTAACATTCTTAAATTATAATGTTACAGGTTACTGGCCTGCCAAAATGTTTGCTGTGTTAACAGATCGAAATGAGAGTGAAACAATCGTGTTACTTATGAAAGTTTCTCTTTCCAAAGCCTCTGTTTGATTTTATGCACCAGTATAGTCATTTTGTGGAAAGTAAATGTTATGCTGTTTTATTAAGTCTCTTTTATACTTGTAATCTAGATTTACAATTCAATAAGAGATCACTAATATATTTTAATTATATTATAAATATGTTTATATTCTTAATAGTGTTGAAATACTGAAATTTCTATTGCTTATTGACTGTCATTTTAACTCTTGGAGGTTCACAAAACATCTGTAATCTCTTCTTCCTTGAAATGTAGGTGTATTTCCAGTAACATACCCTTCTAAAATATCCAGAATATGTTTTGCCCAAAGGTTATTTCTTGGAAACACCAACATTCTAATAGGAGTTAGAGAAGCTTTTGTACAATTCTTCTCTCTCTTCTTCCTGCCTCTTTAAACAAGACTCTGTGGAAGAACATCTTGATTTTTGATATGAATTTTATATGTATCTAAGCATATTTACATATCTAAGTATTAATATATTATAGATTACCTATACATATATATTAATGTATTTCAGCCTTTTAAACTCTTTTAGGAGTTTAAATAACTAGAAGAAAAAATGATACAATTTATCTACTTTTAGCAAATTCTGCATTGCTTTTTTTCGTTGTTCCTAGAAGTCAATGTATATATATATAATATAATCTTTCTTTTCTTATTGATGAGCAGAACTATAGGAATGAACCAAAGAAGTTTTCCACCCTTTTGAAACTCTTTCTCTACTTCTCTCCTCCAAAATGTTTTTGATATTTGTTTAGACCTTAAATTATAGGCGGTCGTGCATCTTGAAAAATAAAGAAATGTGTATATATTTTATTGTCCTAAAATGTAGTCCATGAAATATTTTAAGTGATTAAGGCAAGTTGCATAGTTTATATTATACAATTTCGTTTTCATTTCAGAGAACCACGTTTGATTATGCAAAGAAAAAGGTTTGGAATGGTTAACAGTTGTTGACTGTGTACCCTGGGGGAGAGGTGGAAGTAGGGTACTGCCTCAGGATGTGTTCCTCAGACGCCGAACTTGAGACAAAGATTTATGGGAAAGTGACTTACTAGGAAGAGTCTCTGGGAAACCTGGTAGAGGGTGGGACTGAGACAAGAGAAGGAGGCTGGTATCAAGGGTGTGGTGTCAAGCAAAGCCGCAAGGTGGACAGCTTTGGCTTGGTACTCCAGGGGAGTTCTGGAGCTTATATCTAAGAGTTGTCACTAACAGGGACCAAAGAAAGATAGTAGAGTCCTTAGAGCCCTTATGCTTTCTTTTTCTTTCTTTTTTTTTTTTTTTAGAGACAGGGTCTCACTCTTTTGCCCAGGCTGGAGTGCATTGTTGCTCACTGCAGCTTTGAACTCCTAGGCTCAGGTGATCCTCCCACCTTAGCCTCCCAGGTAGCTGGGGACTATAGGTAAATGTCACGCTGCCCTGCTAATTTTTTAAAAAATTATTTTGTAGAGATGGGGTCTTGCTATGTTGCCCATGCTGGTCTCGAACACCTGGGCTCAAGCAATTCTCCTCGGCTCAGCCTTCCAAAGTGCGCATCATAGGCATGAGCCACCACATCTGGCCTGTACTTTCATACCCATTGGTCATTGCTTAAGGACCATCCCTGCTGGGGAGGAATGCGTAAATACCCAGGAAGTGCTGGCGGACTGAGGGTAGCCCTTCTACAAAGACCTGCAGGTGCTGGCTGTTGGGAGTGAGAACACAGGGTTGGGAGGAGATGTGGGCAAAGCACTGACAGCAATTGTAGCTATCACCCAAGTTATAGAGATTTAAACAAGATAGGGGTTTCTTTCTTTCTCATATGGTAATACAGTTTAAACTGTCCAGGGGTAGTATGGTGGCTCCACAGAGATTCCCAACTCCTCTGTCTTATTGCTTTGTCATCACTAGATTATTGCCCTCATCTGCATGATCTAAGATGCTCAATATTGTATCCATAATTCCCATTAGAAAAAAGAGGGAAAAGTCAGTGGGAAGTGAGCACGTTAATTCCTCAAAGGATGAGTTCTGTAAGTTACATCACTTTAGCTTGAGTCTCATTGGCCATAATTTAGTTACTTGGCCACACCTTGATGCAAGGAAGAATAGTATTTATTCTGGTTGGCCTTATGCCCAGTTAAAAATATGGGAGACTCTGGCTGGGCACAGTAGCTCACACCTGTAATCCTAGCACTTTGGGAGGGCTGAGGTGGGAGGATCACTTGAGGTCAGGAGTTTGAGACCCTGTTTCTACAAAAATTAACAAAATAGCTGGGTGTGGTGGTGTGCACCTATAGTCCCAGCTACTCAGGAGGCTGAGTCAGGAGGATTGCTTAAGCCCAGGAGTTTGAGGTTGCAGTGAGCTATGATCATGACACTGCACTGTAGCTTGGGCAACAGAGCAAAACTCTGTCTGAAAAAAAAAAATAGGAGACTGTTGGCCGGGCGCGGTGGCTCATGCCTGTAATCCTAGCCCTCTGGGAGGCCGAGGCGGGTGGATCGCTCGAGGTCAGGAGTTCGAGACCAGCCTGAGGGAGACCCTGTCTCTACTAAAAATAGAAAGAAATTATCTGGCCAACTAAAAATATATATAGAAAAAAATTAGCTGGACACAGTGGCGCATGCCTGTAGTCCCAGCTACTTGGGAGGCTGAGGCAGTAGGATCGCTTAAGCCCAGGAGTTTGAGGTTGCTGTGAGCTAGGCTGACACCACGACACTCACTCTAGCCCGGGCAACAAAGTGAGACTCTGTCTCAAAAAAAAAAAAAAAAAAAATAGGAGACTGTTATTATGCAACCATTTCTGTAGGAGAAAACACATATTGTAAGACTATTATAGGGATGTTCATTTTCTATTTTATAGGGATATGCCTTGTTTTTTAGTTTTAACAACAAGCATGTATTTTTTTTGTTTGAACTGTGTGACAGGTTAGAGTCTTCAGGAAGCAGAATTTGAGACAGAATTTAGTGTACAGGATTTTAAGGAGTACCCTTAGTTCAACAACTGTGGAAGGGATAGGAAAGAAGCAGGATTTGACAGGAGGAAAAGTTGAGCTATGATGCAGTCCTGAACAACACTCTTTACTGGCTCCATAGGGAGCTCTGGAGCTAAAGTGGCCTTTTAGAGTTGTCCTGCATTAGGCTGAAATGGCTGGACCATTTATACCCTTGTCTCCATTGGTCACTGGGTATGGGCACCTCGGGAAGGATGTGGCCTTGGGTAAGGCAGCTCTGCAGGGGTGATCTTTGCAGGTGCTGACAGCATTCCCACCAAGTCCTTCCTCGGAGGGAGATCTGAGTGGCACATCTCTATGGCTGTTACAAACTTGTGTGTGTTAAGATAATTAATACATATTATATATCCATTTTATAATTTAAAAAGCTAAAGTTTGCTTAGTATCATTGAGAATTGCCTAAACAGTTACTATGTGCCAGGCTCTTTCTAGACACTGGAGGTAGGGAAATATAAAAAAAAAAAGTCCCTCCCCTCATGGAATTTGTGTTATATTTGGAGACAGACAATAAATTATATTTGGAGACAGACAATAAATTAATAAGTAAATTTATAATATGTCAGATGGGATTACTTTGGAGATAAATAATGCAGTATAAGGAGGGATGTTACTGTTTTATTTAGGGTGGTCAGGGAAAGCTTCTCTGATGCTTTAAGGTGATTTGACCAGAGATATGAGTGAAATGATGGAACTAGCTATGCAGATATTTTGGGGAAGGGCATTCCAAGCTGAGATTACAGCAAATGCCAAGATAACCCTGTGGCAGGAATGTCTAGTATGTGGGTGTGTTTGAGTCAGCGAGGAGGCCAGAGTGGCTAGAGTGAGTGAGAATAGTAGAATGAAGGATAGTAGGAGATAAAGTCTTGCATATAGTAGTGGTGGGCAGATCATATGAGACCTCCTTATAAGCCATTGTAAAAACTTTGGGACCTTCTCAGAGTGAGACAGGAAATGATGTGAAGATTTTGAGCTGAGAAATGATAGAATCTGACATATTTTGAAGGTATCACCTTGTTTGCTATATTGGGAATGAACCATACCTCAACAACTGGAAGAATGGAGTTGCCTTAACTGAAAAGGGGAAAACTGTGAATAGAGTAGGCGTTTTGGGGGAATAGTTGGGATTAAGTTTTGGATCTGCTGAGTTTGGACTTATAATTAGACATCCAGATGGAGATAGCAAATAGGTAGCTGGAAAATGGAGACTGGAATTTAGGGGAGAGGTCCAGTGTGTAGGTTTAAAAGTTTGGGACTTGTGAGTGTATGGTTGGTGTTTAAAGCCTTGAGAGTGCATGCTGTCACCTATGGGCTGAGTGGAGAAGGGACCATCTCAGAGGTCTGAGCTCAGGGCACTCCAGCGTTTTGAGGTTGGGTCATGAGGTGAACCATCAGTGGAGACTTGGGAAGGAGCAGCCAGTGAAGTAAGAGGAGAAAATGGTATCTGAGAAGACAAATAGGAGTGTTTCAAGAAGAGGAAAATGATCAACTGTGTTGATAAGTAACCTAAGATGAAGACTGAGAATTGCCCATTGGATTTACCAGTGTGGAGTGTTAGTATTGACAAGCAGTGCTTCAGTGGTGTGATGGGAACAAAGTGTATTGGTATGTGTTTGAGAGAGAATAGGGGGAGGATTGGAGATAGCTCTGTAGACAAGTCTTTTAAAAAGTTAAGCTGTGAAGGAGAGTAGAGAAACAGCATGAAAGCTAGGGGAGCATGTGAGGTGGGAAAAGGGTTTTAAGTTGAGAGGTACTGCAGCCTGTTTGCAATGCTGATAATAGTTATCCAATACAGAGGGGCCCATTGGTGATGCTATGCTGTAGGAAAAGGACAGCAGCTGGGCTGATGACCTTGAATAACAGTGGGGAATATAAGGGCTAATGCTTGAATGGAGGGGTTGGCTTTAAATAGGAACATAGTTCAATCAAGGGAAGACAGTACTATATATGGCCACAGATGCAAGTAGATTGGCATATATGTGGCTGGGCATGTGTGGAAGATCTTTACTGATTGCCTCCTTATATTTCATTGAAATATAAAACAGTTGCCATTAGCTGAAAAGTGAGGATGGTGAAATGAGGTTGGATGTTGGATGTTTGAGGAGAGAGGAGAAAGTGTGAGATAGTGCTCTAGGAAGTAAAAAGGGAGCAGACTAGGGGATGTAGTGGGAGGGCCCATTCTAAGGTTGTGAATTGAAAGTGAGAACAGTGACTGTGATTATGTGTGTTTTCTTCAGCCATATTTAGCTGTCCAGGTGCAAGCACAGTAGGTAGAGGGTTGGATTTAATTGAGTAATAAATAAAACTAAGTGTTCACTTTGAAAGCTGTTTTCAAGAGGTTGGTGATGTGAAAGATCTTTAGAATTTCAGCTTTTTAATTACCACCATTCTGGACGGCTAAGTTTAGTGAGTGACAGATCATTAAAAAACAAAGAAATGGCATTGTTCCAGGAAACGTTCTTGGTTGAAAATTACAGACCCTAATTCCAGCCACTTTAAGCAGAAAAGGAATTTATTGGAAGGTTGTCAAGTACATCACAGGACTGATGGAAAGTCTGGAGAATCTCCTTCAGAATACTGGTAGGAACCAAGGGAATCCAAAGATCTGGGATCATTGCCAAAGTCATGTCACTGGAGGAGTGTGGTTCAGGATGCTGTTGCTGCCATGTCTGAACCCTGGTATTGTATCTGTTGGAGGAGTGATTTCTGAACCTGTCCATATGTGAATCTCTGGCTTCATCTCAAAGGCCTTTAAAAAGGTCACTCTGGTTGCTGTGTCAAGAGTGGAGTAGAGATTTGAGAGTAGAAGTGGGGAGAACACGTCATGAGGCTCCAAAATGTGTGATACTGACTTAGATTAGGATAGTGACAGTGGAGATGAAAAGAAATAGACAGATTCATGAAATAGCCCATTAGGTTGTTGCTAAAATTCTTGGGAAAAATCTTCTTCTTCATCTTCTTCTTTCTTCTCTTCTTCTTCCTCGTCTTCCTCCTCCTCCTGTTCTTCTCCTCTTTTTAATTAATTTTTTTTAGTAGACTTGTATTACAAGACTCTTTCTCTTCTTTTTCCTGCCTGTCTTCTACTTCTTTGCTTTCTTCTTTCTTGAAATCCAGACCATTAGCGAGTCCTTTTATGCAGTCTTGTCTTGCATAGGGATGTGTAACTTACCTAGAAGATATTTCATAAAATTCTATAGTGTTCATCCTTTATTCATTATAAAAATATTTCCAAGCTCCTACTATGTACACTATTGTGCTGAAGAGGGTTGTTACTTGTAATCATTCCAGAACTGAGTTCAAATCTAGACACTCAGAAATTATTCATTTCTTCCAGGACATTCCATGATTGCTGACTAGGCTAACCAAAATTTTTTCTAGGTATGGATAATTGAGAATACATTATCTAGCTTTTATCTCAACTTTGTTTTCCAGCACTTATTAGTCCCTTATTGTAGTCATTTACATATCAGTTATTGGAAATAGGCCAAATGCATATCTATTATTTTAAAAGTAATTAGAAAACAGTATCTTTTTTTTTTCATCCTATTGGGACAGTGATTTTCATATGGGACTGATCATCAGAAATGGCTAAGATGGTTTTTTAAAAATACAGAATCCCACTCTTCCTGAATCAGAATATCTGGTAGTAAGCCCTAGGAATCTGTATCTTTAAAAAATAATCATTCCAGGGTAATCAGTCAGGTTTAGGAACCACAGCTTTTTGCTCTTCAGACCAGCTTTACTCTTTACTAGGAGAGTTAATTCTCCTTTCTTAATGGGAGGAATCCATTATAAATGAATACTTGGGTTTCTCAGCTTGCTTTTAAAATATGACATATGTCTCATCTTTGGGATTGGTTTCATAAGATTGTAGTTAGTTTTTTTGGGGGGTGGTAGAGGTGGATTCCATTAATATTTATCTTACCCTGTGGCTATTTTGTAATTATACAGTTTTTACTACATCTCCCTAAGTATGTAAGAATCTTATTCTCTATAGGAACACACCCCACTAAACTTCAGCTTCAAGTAAGTTAATATAAAAACAGCTAGGTCACTGCTTCAGACTTAATGTGCATACAAATCATCTGGAGAACTTGTTAAAATGCAGATTCTGATTTAGTAGGTCTGGGGTGGGGCCTGAGGTTCTGCCTTTCTATTAAACTCTGGGTTGATGCTGCTGCTGCTGCTCTGCAGATCGCATTTTGAGTATTAGGAAGCTAAATAATTATATTATCCTTTGTGCTGTCATTTTTATGTGGGTTACTCTGCTTTGGGGCATGTTTTGAGGCTATTTAATTTGAGCAAAGTACATCTTAAGAAGATTGCATTGTATAACCTTTTCCTGCTTTTTCCCATATTCTCGAAGGTTATAGTACTATAAATAGCTTAAGGTTTTTAGTTTCAGGCTTTGGAAATGGATAAAAGAAGAGAAGTCTCAGAAGCAGTATCATTTTTATTGAATGATTCAATCTGCAGCAGCAAACTTGGTTTATATACTTGAGGTAGTCTGAACTACAGGTGAAGTTATTAGTAACTAAATTAAGAATAAGAGGCTGAGCACGGTGGCTCATGCCTGTAATCCTAGCACTCTGGAAGGCTGAGGCAGGAGGATCACTTGAGAGCAGGAGTTCAAGACCAGCCTGAGCAAGAGGAAGACCCCGTCTCTACAAAAAATAGAAAAATTAGCTGGGCATGGTGGCCCACTCCTGTAGTCTCAGTTATTCCAGAGGCTGAGGCAGGAGGATCACTTGAGCCCTGGAGTTTGAGGTTGCAGTGAACTATGATGACATCACTGCACTCTAGCCTGGGCAACAGAGTGAGACTCTGTCTCAAAAAAAAAAAAAAAAAAAACCAGTAGCATTTCTATATGCCAACAGTAAACAATCTGAAAAAGAAACCAAGAAAGTAATCCCATTTACAATAGCTATAAATAAAATACCTAGGAATAAACTTAACCAAAGAAGTAAAAGATCTCTATAATCAAAGGTATAAAACATTGATGAAAGAAATTGAAGGGGACACAAAAAATTAAAAGATATTCCATCCTCATAGATTAGAAGAATCAATATTGTTAAAATGTCCATACTGCCCAAAGCAATCTACAAATTCTATACAATCCCCATCAAAATACCAATGACATTCTTCAAAGAAATAGAAAAAATAACCCTAAAATTTATGTGGAACCATAAAAGACCCAGAATGTCCAAAGCCAAAGCGATCCTGAGCAAAAAGAAAAAAACTGGAGGACTCACATTACCTGACCTCAAATTATACTGCAGAGCTGTATTAACCAAAACAGAATGGTACTGCTAAAAAAACAAATACATAGGCCGGGCGCGGTGGCTCACGCCTGTAATCCTAGCACTCTGGGAGGCCAAGGCGGGTGGATTGCTCGAGGTCAGGAGTTCGAGACTAGCCTCAGCAAGAGCGAGACCCCGTCTCTACTAAAAAAATAGAAAGAAATTATCTGGCCAACTAAAATATATATATAAAAAAAATTAGCCGGGCATGGTGGCGCATGCCTGTAGTCCCAGCTACTGGGGAGGCTGAGGCAGTAGGATCGCTTAAGCCCAGGAGTTTGAGGTTGCTGTGAGCTAGGCTGACACCACGGCACTCACTCTGGCCCGGGCAACACAGCGAGACTCTGTCTCAAAAAAAAAAAAAACCAAATAGGCCGGGCGCGGTGGCTCATGCCTTAATCCTAGCACTTTGGGAGGCCGAGGCGGGAGGATTGCTTGAGGTCAGAAGTTCGAGACCAGCCTGAGCAAGAGCGAGACCCCGTCTCTACTAAAAATAGAAAGAAATGATTTGGACAGCTAAAATATATATAGAAAAAAATTAGCCGGGCATGGTGGCACATGCCTGTAGTGCCAGCTACTTGGGAGGCTGAGGCAGAAGGATAGTTTGAGGTTGCTGTGAGCTAGGCTGATGCCACGGCACTCTAGCCAGGGCAAAAAGAGCAAGACTCTGTCTCAAAAAAAAAAAAAAACCAGACACATAGACTGACAGAACAGAGAACCCAGAAATAAATCCCCACACCTATGGTGAACTTATCTTGGACAGAAGTGCCAAGAATGTACAGTGGGGAAAGGACAGTCTCTTGAATAAATGGTGCTGGGAAAACTGGATGTGCATATTCAGAAGAATGAAACTAGACCCTTATCTTTCATCATATACAAAAATCAAATCAGAATGGATTAAAGACTTAAATCTAAGACCTAAAGCTATAAAACTGCTAAAAGAAAACACTAGGGAAGCACTTCAGGACATTGTTCTGGATAAGGACTTCTTGAGTCATACTCCCAAAGCATAGGCAACCAAAGCAAAATTGGACAGATGGGATCACATCAAACTAAGAAGCTTCTGCACAGCAAAGGAAACATCAACAAAGTGAAGAGACAACCCACAGAATGGGAGAAAATATTTGCAAACTACCCATCTGACAATGGATTAATTACTAGACAATATAAGGATCTCCAACAACTCATTAGGAAAAAAATCAAATAATCTAATTACAAATGGGCAAAAGATCTGAATAGACATTTCTCAAAAGAAGACATACAAATGGCAAACAGGTATGTGAAAAAATGCTCAGCATCATTAGATATCAGAGAAATGCAAATCTAAACTACAGTGAGATATCATCTCACCTCAATTAGAATGGCTTTTATCAAAAAGACAGACAATAAGAAATGCTGATGAGGAAGTGGAGAAAGGAGAACCCTTGTACATTTTAGGTGGAAATGTAAATTAGTGTAACCACTATAGAAAACAGTATGGAGGTTCATGAAAAAACTAAAAATAGGACTATCATATGACCCAGCAATCCCACTGCTGGGCATATATCTAAAGGAGTGGAATTCAGTATATTGAAAAGATATCCGCACTTCCATGATTATTGTAGCCACTATTCACAATAGCTGAGATTCGGAATCTACCTAAATGTCCATCAATGGATGAATGGATAAAGAAATTTGTACATATACACAATGGAATATTATATAGCCACAAAAAGAATGCAATCCTGCCATTTGTAATAACATGGATGAAAGTGTAGAACATTATATTAAGTGAAATAAGCCAAGCACAGAAAAACTAATCTCACTTGTTCTTACTCATATGTGGGAGCTAAATGTTAAAAACAGTTGATCTTGTGGAGACAGAGTATAATGATGGTTACCAGAGGCTGGGAAGGGTAGCACGGAGTAGGGGATAAAGTGGAGATGGTTAATGGATACAAAAATATATTTAGGTAGAATGCACAATATTTGATAGCATAACAGAGGGACTATAACCAATGATAAGTTAGGATATACTTTAAAATAACTAAAAGAGTGGAATTGGTTTGTTCCTAACACAAAGAAATGATAAATGCCTGAGGTGATAGATGCCCGAATTACCCTGATTAGATTATTTCACATTGTATGCCTGTATCAAAACATCACATGTGCCCTATAAAGATATACAACTATTATGTATCCATAATAATTAAAAATTTAAAAAGAAAAATACATAAATAAAAAGAAAATAGAAAATAATCATCTCTATTCCCACCAATCAAATTTAAACAATGTTAACATTTTTGTCATGTTTGATTTTAGGCCTTTGGTTTAAGAAATATCCATTATTTTCAGGAAAACAATACATGAGTATTATTTTGAATTCAAACAATGTAGAAAGTTCAAAGATGATAGTAATGCAGGTTTCCCACATCTCACCACCTGGAAATTGCCGTTATTAACCCTATGTGAACATTATTCCAACTATCTTTCTATGTATATAGAAATATACATACAGATAGAGGACTGGAGAGATGCTTTTATAATTTTACTTATAGCTCACTGCAGCCTTGAACTCCTGGGCACAAGTGATGCTCCTGCCTCAGCCTCCCAGGTAGCTAGAACTACAGGTAAGTACCACCATGGCTGGGTAATTTTTAAAATGTTTTGTAGAGATGGTTGTCTTGCTGTATTACTCAGGCTAGTCTTGAACTCCTGGCCTCAAGCAATTCTCCTGCCTCTGCCTCCCAAAGTGCTGGGATTACAGGTGTGAGCCACTGTGCCCAACTTTTTTTTTTTTTTTTTTACTTAGGAAGAGTATACTCTGAAATTGTGGTCCTTAACCCCGAGGCTCTGGAACAGGGCCACACAGCAGGAGTTGATTGCATCACCACCTGAGCTCCACCTCCCCCCAATCCCTACTGTCCCTGAAAAAAATTGTCTTCCATGAAACCAGTCCCTGGTGCTAAAAAGGTTGGGGACCACCGCCTAAAGGGTAGTTGGATTCACTTTGGGCACATATTTTCCCATAAATCTTAACACTTGAATTATTTTGATGATTTGATTGTAATCAGAAGAATTCTCTGTCTTGGGAAAAGAACCAGATGATATAGCTAAGGTCTGTTTCTCTTTTTATTTTTACCTACTGGATAAATTAACATGTTTTCTTACAGGACTGAATTTGCTCTTAAAGAAATCATGTCCTCTGGAGGTGCTGAAGATGATATCCCACAGGGAGAGAGGAAAACAGTTACAGATTTTTGTTATCTTCTGGATAAATCTAAGCAACTATTCAATGGGTTAAGGTCAGTGGACTCTTGATGTTTTAAACTGTTCTCTAGTTCTGCACTTATCATATCCTGTGGTAAGTTTCTGAAAGTTGTGGACAGAATGTTCCATAAATGTCTGTAGTAGAAGTGATCACGATTTTTTTCTTTGATACTTTTTTTATTCTTAGATGAAGAAACAATAGAAAAGGAGGATAACTTACATTGTTTTACTATAGTTGCAAAGAGCTGTTTTGTTAGATGGTTTTATATACATTACTCACACCAGACCTGATTTACGTATGATTACACACATTAGGGTATTTAAGTCCAAGGAGTCTAAGAATGCATATTTGATCAAATGAGGAGCCTCCTGTTGAATTTTTGTACATGTGTTTCCTTGCTTCTTTTTTCTTCCCTCTCTCCCTTCCTTCCTTCCAATACATATCTGTTGACTACAGTAATGATGGAGTGTTCTAGACAGTATTATTTTTACTGTAGTTATGTGTGCCCTGAGCAGACTGGCAGCCGAAGCCATGTGTGCTTTTGTCAAACTGTGTCTTTGATTGTGTATTCTTGTGGGTGGTGGGTAATAATTAAGAGAAGATTTTTGTTGGTTATCATCCCCTCATATTTGTGTTAGTCTGAATAGGATCATAGTGCTTATAGAAGACAAGAAATATATTGGTAGTGATCTGGACTGGGGTTGTGGTTGGGGAAATGGGATGAGATGGGATCCAGCTGGAATAGTGTTAGCTTTTGACATAGGGCCCTCCTGCCCACCTCCTGGCTTGTCTTCCTGCTAGCTTTCTTTTGTTTTCTCTTTCTTCAGTTCATGACCTGGGTATTGAACTTATTATTGAAGTATAATATATACTTGTGGAAAAGTGCACGTACTATAAGTGTGTTTTTTAGAAGCTGAGCACATCCGTGTGACCTGTACTCAGATGAAGAAATAGAACGTACAGCACCTCACAAACCTCCCTTGTGTTCCCTCTCACTTGGACTTTTGAACTCTCTATGAGCAGTGTGAAAAAGTGCATTTTCAGTGCATGAAAGGCTTCAGATTT
Organism: Lemur catta; assembly: GCF_020740605.2. Lineage (NCBI taxonomy): Eukaryota > Metazoa > Chordata > Mammalia > Primates > Lemuridae > Lemur > Lemur catta. Next base: position 9,921,607 of record NC_059137.1, read on the forward strand.
TTTGTATAATGTCTCATTTGGGGTATAAAAAATTCTCTTTTTACTCTTCACGTGTATCTTTCCACATTATGTTAAACTGTTCATCTAAGTGTCAGAGCCTTTCATTTTCCCAGCTGTGAATATCTTAATGGAATATTTTTCTTGTTTGAAAATACCTTCTTATAATGTATGCACAATAGTTTAGCTCTTCTTTCCATTCACCACATAAGAAAACATAGTCCAGAGAGTAAGAAATGGATAAAATGAATGATGTTTTGCTTATAATAGCTCTTGCATGTAGTTACAATATAATGAAGTAAGAATAATGTTAGAAAAAGCTTTGAATACTGTCAGAAAATGTTCAAAAGCCCAAGTGCTTACAGGGTTCTGGTTACCATGGTGACTAAGACTGTGGAAGCAGAATGGAATACTTGGTGGGATTATATAAGGCAGCATCTTGAGACATGTATTTGAGAAACACATCTGTGTCTATCAGTGCTGTCCCTAACTTGTGGTGCTTTGCAAAAGCAGAGGCCCCCCAGTTACTAATTATTTGACTCCAGAGGAGCAAATAAACAAAACCAAACAAGCCTTGGAGGCCATTTTTTAATATATATATATATTTTTTTTCTTTTTTTCTTAAATTGGGAAGTGTATCAAAGTGAAATGTAAGGGTCTTAAGTAAAAATAATTACAGAAATTATTTTTATTAAATATGCTCCCAATATTCAAATTAAGAAAGAAATCATCTACAATGCTTCTGTGGATGCCAATTTTTAGGATGCTCCTATTCTTAAATAGGAGAGGATAGCCAAGAAATTAATGCTTTGTTCCATTGATCCCTTTTCCCCTCCCCTGCCCTGCCCTTCTTCTTTTCTTTGCTTCCTTCCCTGCCTCTTCCTTCTCCTTATTCAGAGATTAATATTCTTCTAGAGGCAAGTTCTTCAAACTGGTAATAGTAAAGTGCATATTATTTTAGAAATTGTACCTTACACTATCTGTACAAGCTTGTGATACATGCTTTCATTTTACATGGCTTACCACTCAAAAGAATTAGACTTGCATTTGAGGTATACTGCCACCAGAGTGCAGTAAGTATCTTGATTGCATGCTCTAGAAAAGCATTGACTCAAATTTAATGTAAGCCACAAATATAATTTAAAATTTTCTAGCCACGTTAAAAAATATAAAAAGAAACAAGTCAAATTAATTTTAATAATTTTTATTTGGTCTGTATATCAAAAATACTTTATTTCATCATGTAATCAACATAGAAAAATCATTATTATTTTTTTAAGAGACAGGGTCTCACCATGTTGCTCAGGCTAGGCTCAAACTCCTAGGCTCTAGCAATTCTCCTGCCTTTGAGTACTTGGGACTACAGGCACATGCCACCATGCCCAGCTACAAAAATTATTATTATTATTATTATTATTTTGAGGCAGAGTCCCACTCTGTCACCCTGGCTAGAGTGCCGTGGTGTCAGCCTAGCTCACAGCAACCTCAAACTCCTGGGCTCAGGCAATCCTTCTGCCTCAGCCTCCTGAGTAGCTGGGACTATAGGCATGCGTCACCATGCCCGGCTAATTTTTTCTATTCATATTTTTAGTTGCCCAGCCAGTTTCTTTCTATTTTTAGTAGAGACGGGGTCTCGCTCTTGCTCAGGCTGGTCTTGAACTCCTGAGCTCAAACGATCCTCCCGCCTCAGCCTCCCAGAGTGCTAGGATTACAGGCGTGAGCCACCACGCCCGGCCAGCTACAAAAATTTTTAATGAGATATTTTACATTCTTTCTTCATACTAACTGTTTGAAATGCAGTGAATATTTTATACTTACATCCATTTCAGTTCAGATCAGCTACATTTCAAGTACTCAGTAGCTATGTGTGGTTATTGGCTCAGGCAAAATTCCTCCTAGTTTTAGCTTCTATTTCCATAATGGCCCACTGTGCTTTCTGATGAAGCCATATTGGCTGTTTTGGGGTTCTCTTCTTCACTGGTCCATCAGAGGTCCTCATTTGCTTCCTCTCTGTCTTCCTACATAGATGCTGATAGCATGCAGGTCTTTTGGCTGTTGGTAATTTGTCCCTAACCCCCTGTATTTTTGGATTTGACAGATAACATATCACTGTATTAGTTTGCTAGGGCTACCATGACTAAATACCACAGACTGTTGGCTTAAACAACAGAAGTCTATTTTCTCACAGGTCTGGAGGCTAGAAGTCCAAGATCAAATTGTCAGCAAGTTTGGTTTCTTCTTTTTTTTTTTTTAATTTCTTAATTTTTTATTCCTGGTACCACTACCACAATTTACAGGGCAATATACCTGATGTAATGAAAAGAAAAAGAAAAAGACAAAGCTGCAACAGATAAAAGACCTCAGGAATGTACATCTAATTGACACTACATCGCATTAATCAATAGCTGCACTGTGGCTATGACCGTCCTGAATAAGAAGAGTTTCCTGTTTAAGCTGCAGTAACTTTTCTGACTATGGATCATCATTCCTTCTGTGGCAGATTTTTATAGTTCCTCTAATGCATTTGGGACGACTATCTCAAAGTAACCTGCAGCTTTCCTGACAACTCCTCGCTCTCTCTCCTGCTAAGAACTGTAGCCCTTTTCTGCTGTTTTTAGAACCTTCTGCTACCGTATCCACCACTTCCACCACCAGATCCATAACCACCACCATATGGACTGCCCAAGCTTTTTCCACCAAAACTGCCCCCTTTCATGGGTCTGTAATCTTATTGCTGTTGTCCACTATAATTTCCAAAATCATTATAGTTCCCACTAGCACCATAGTTACCTCCAAAATTTCCTTCTTCATTGTAACCATCATATCCTCCTCCACCACCGCCATATGCACCACCTTGGTTTCCATATCCTGGTCTACCACCGTAGCCCCCTCTACTACTATAACCAGCACCGCTGCCATAGTTGCCACCATCACCTCCAAATCCATTGTAACCACCGTCACCTCCTCCATAACTACCTCTGCTGCCACCACCTCCACCACCATAGCCTCCTCTTCCACCAAAGTTTCCACCACAGCCAAAATTACCTCCACCACCTCCAAAGTTTCCTCCATGACCCACAAAGTTGCCAGATCCACCTCCCCGACCTCTTTGTGATCCAGCAGACTGCATCTCTTGTTTAGAAAGGGCCTTTTTCACTTCACAGTTACTCCCATTAATAGTGTAGTATTTTTGAACAACAATTTTATCAACAGTATGATGATCATCAAAAGTTACAAAAGCAAATCCTCTCTTTTTTCCACTCTGCCTGTCTTCCATGACTTCTATGGTTTCAATCTTGCCATACTTTTCAAAGTAGTCTCTCAAATTATATTCTTCTGTATCTTCAATACCACCAACAAAAATTTTCTTCACTGTTAGATGGGCACCAGGCTTTACAGAATCGTCTCTAGAAACAGCTCTCTTTGGTTCCACAACACGCCCATCAACCTTGTGTGGTCGAGCACACATTGCTGCATCCACTTCTTCAACACAAGAGTAAGTCACAAAACCAAAGCCCCTAGAATGTTTCGTTTGGGGGTCTCTCATTACTCCACAATCTGTGAGTATCCCCCATTTCTCAAAATGTTCTCTTAAACTATCATCTGTAGTTTCAAAGCTCAGACCACCAATAAACATTTTTCTCAGCTGCTCTGGTTCCTTTGGATCATGGCCCTTCTCCCCCCAGCGGCGGCAGCGACAGCCGAAGTCGGGCTGGGGGCGACCGGGTGGCGACTTTACCTCCATTTTGAGACCGGACTCGCCTCTTCCAACTCGAGTTCAATATAGGACCAAGAGGAAGAGTTGGGACCAGCCGTCATGTGACGCATTTTCCCAAGTTTGGTTTCTTCTGAAGCCTCTTGGATTGCAGATGTCTGTGTCCTTACATTGTCATTCTTAAGTGTGTGCATGCCCCTGTCATTTCTCTGTGTGTCCTGATCTCTTCTTACAAGGACACAACTCAAATTATATCAGGACAGGGTTGATCCGAGTGCAGGTGCAGTGGTGTTCACAACTCATTGATCACAACCAGTTACAGATTCCTTTGTTCCTTCTCCACTCCCACTGCTTCGCTTGACCGGCCTAAAAAAAAAAAAAAAGAAAAAAGAAAAGTCAGTATAACCTGGTCTTATTAATATAAGTTAGTTCTTTCTAAGATCTTAATTGTCAGGTTTGATTATAAACACAGATAGGATATCTTTCCCTTTTAAATTCTTGGTGGAAGCTAGATCAAGGATTGGTTAGCGGAAGGGTATTTGTGGTTAGTTTTGAAGATCTTTCAGGTGGAATATAGAGAGAGAAAACAAAAAGGATATATTAAGAACTCTGAAGGATTCATTAAATCCTCAAAACAACCTCATTAGTGTCTATTATTTTGGTTCTACAAATTAAAACCAGCTGGGCATGGTGGCTTATGCCTGTAATCCCAGCACTTTGGGAGGCCAAGGTGGGAGGATCACTTGAGGCCAGGAGTTCCAGACTGACTTGGGCAACATAGCAAGACCCTGTCTGTATACCAAAAAAAAATAAATTTTTTTTTAAATAGCTGGGTGTGGTGGCATGTACCTATAGTCCCAGCTACTCAGGAGGCTAAGTGGGAGGATTGCCTGAGCCCAGGTGTTTGAGGTTGCAGTGAGCTATGATTGTGCCACTGTACTCTGGCCTGGGTGACAGAGTGAGATCCCCATCTCTAAAAAAAAAAAAAAAAAACTCAGAAACAAAAAAACTTTGACAGATAAAATAATAGCCTATGTTAATAAATTGGATTATAATTTGGGAAGTGCTACTACAGAAATGTTTTTCCTCAACATAGGAGTAAGGATTCCAAACACCGATGAATGCTTGACCCTAAGAATGGAGGCAGCTGGCTTCCTGGCTTCTTGCACTTGTTCTCCTGATTCTCAGAGGAATCCACTTCTATAGGGCTCCCATGGGTATCTCCACATCTACAAGATAGTCAAAGACATTTGCTAGGACAAGTGAGGCTCCAAAACCCTAGAGGGAACATGGGATTTAAAATTTGGCAAACTTTTTTCCTATGAGCAAAGTACCATTAGAAAATAACACTATTAATAGCACTGTGACTAAATGTAACCATTTTATACCTCCCTTGGAGCTGGTTCACAGGAGGAGGAGATGTATCTGATTCAAACTAGGAACAATTATTCAAAGCTATTCAGCTTCCTAAGCCATCATTAGGAATGGAACAATGTACTAAGTACCTTCTATGTGCCAGCACCATTCTAGGCACTGGGCTAGAGGTAGGGGCAGGATACAGAGATAAATAGGGGCCTGCCTTCAAGTGAATCAAGTACTCTTGCACATTTTTTTCTCTCTCATTCAAGAAAACCTTTGCTGGCTTGTCAATAAACAAAGGAGTTGATATAGTGACATAACCAAGATGTCCTCCCCTGAAGGAAATACTCAACCTTATTGGCCTGAGCTTGATCGATGCCCTCAAACTGACAGATCCACGCCTAAACCTAAATTTAAAAACTGGATATACTAATAGGTTTAAAAAAATGCTGGTGCTAAACAAGGGAATGCTCAATTAGGTTTTGCAAATCTTAAATAGTTTTGTCTAGTATATTCATGAACATGGAAGCATGGCTTGGAAGAAAGATGTCCCTGTAATATAGTCGTTCTATGTAAACAATATGCACTTTGACCAAAAACCTGATTCACAGAAGTTGGTTTATTCCTTTGCCTTTGACCACAGCATTGTTGGATTTCAGGAGCATCCTAAGACCTGGGGAGTAGAGTGAGCTCCCAGAAAAGCACTTTACTAATATAAAAAATCTAGGTGTTACTCCATTGGGTAGAAAAGAGAGAGCATGGATTACGGGTTAGATGGTTTGAATTTGAATCATATTAATAGCTCTACAATTTACTGGTCATGATTCTCAAGCAACTTACTGTGTGTGTGTGTGTGTGTGTGTGTGTGTGTGGTGTGTATGTGTATGAATGTATTATGTGTGTGTGCATATGTTTGTGTATGTACATGTTTATATACAGGTACGTACCCTGGGGAAATGAAGCATTTAAGGACCAGACTAAGAGAAGCCGGTGAAAGAAATTGTAAGAATAGAAAGAAGACAGACTTACAAGGCGATGAGAGTGGTGAGGAGTGTAATGCCGGTCGGAATGCTATTTTAAGGACTGAAAAGTGCCCACTGGACTAGGATTTTAGGTGTAGGTAGGCATCAGTGATCTTAGCTCATTCACTTTAGTAAAGATGGTGGATTCATAGAAACTAGAAAGAAATTTCCTGAGTTTTGCCACCCCAGTGTTAAATTTGAAATATCTCTGAGAATCAGGTTTACTCATTTGCGCTGCATTTCTTCCTGCCATCGTCTCCTGACTTATATTGATGGAGTCGAAGATTTATAGTAAGAGAGAGATTAGTGTCATACTTTTACTTTCCTCTAAAGCCTTGGAAAGAAGAATATAACAGCCAATTTATAACATAGATGCCTTTGCAAAATGTGAAATATAAGGTCATTTAACATACGGGGTAATTCACAGAGCCTGATTTAATTTAATCCTATGGACCATTAATTTCCCATCTCTGCTGACAGTAATAATGACCAAATGATATATTCATAGTTTCAAACCAGTCAGACTCTGAATAGTAGAAGAATTTGTCTAAAACTCTCTATGAAGTACTTTAGTTAATTTTAGACTCTAATCATATTATAATGATTTGTATATTTGCTGCTATGATATGTCTCATTAGAAAAAGGGTGATCATAGGATTTATAGGAAATTTAGAAAATTTTTAAAATTGTATTTTGAAGAAGAAACTGCTATCTTTATAACTGATTCCTTGGGGTAGTAGAGGTTCTAAGTTCTTTTGAGGAAAATAGTGTAGAATTTACCCAACTTTGTCCATAGCTATACATCTGCAAATACTTGTATTAATATATTATAACTTATCATTAGGAGCCCTGCTCTAGCATTTTAGATCACCTTCTATGTACTTTTAGCCCTCATACAAAATTCCCTGCCCCTCTCTACTGAATACTTGAAATTATACAGTTGAATTAAAATGCTGGGTTCTAGTTCTGTTTTCTCCCTTAACAGGATATATTACTGAGATTTTTAAATGTGTCAATTTTGGAAACTCGAAGGAACTTGCAGGCAAATGCTTACATGCAAGTTTGCCTAAAGGCTTTATATAGTATCTTTAAAGATGCACCCAATAGATTACAGGTGCTCACACCTGTAATCCTAGCACATCTGGGAGGTGGTGGCAGGAGGATCACTTGAGGTCAGGAGTTCTAGACCAGTCTGAGCAAGAGCAAGACCCTGTCTCAACCAAAATAGAAAAAAATTAGCCGGGTGTGGTGGCACACGCCTGTAGTCCCAGCTACTCAGGAGGCTGAGGGAGGAAGATTGCTTGAGCCCAGGAGTTTGAGGTGAGCTATGATCATGCCACTGCACCATAGCCGGGCAGCAGAGATTCTGTCTTTGAGACTCTGTCTCAAAAAAAAAAAAAGAAAAGAAAAGAAAAAAGCACCCAATAATTGTCAGTTGTCACAAAGTTGATGTCACTGACAAATGTTTTTATATAATAATACAGTCTTCCTAACAGCAGCTGCTTCATAAGAGTCTTAAAAAATTCGGCAGCAGCTTCCATTTTAAAAATGTCTGATTCAGTCTTCCTAATACAACCTCATTAGAGATCCATGGAGACAAAAAAGATGAAAACTTGCAATAAATGTGGGAAACTAATATCTACAGTTAACCTATTTCTGTAATCTGAAATGAATTTCTGCTTATCATAAGGATAATGGAAATGGATTTTAAAAAATACAGTTACTAGCTTATTCTTGCTATGTGTGCCTGAAAGTTTCAAGTAAGAAAACCTCTCGCTTCCTTATCCATTGTCTTAACATCTGGTACTGAAATGCAGATCTTTCTCACTCTTCAATTTCACCTACAGAAATTTACCTTTCATTCATGTCACATAATTATTTAAGCTTATTAGTATGAATATGTTTATTACAGCATTTTTATTTATTTATTGTTTTGTTTTTTGGTTTTTGACACAGAGTCTTGCTCCGTTGCCTGGGCTAGAATGTAGTAGCATCATCATAGTTCACTGCAACCTCCAACTCCTGGGCTCAAGCAGTCCTCCTGCCTCAGCCTCCCAAATAGCTGGGACTACAGACATGCACCACCACACCCGGCTAATTTTTTGTATTTTTTGTAGAGACAGGATCTCACTCTTGCTCAGACTGGTCTTGAACTCCTAGCCTCAAGTAATCTTCCAGCCTCGGCCTCCCAGAGTGCTAGAATTATAGTTGTGATCTGCCACATGCAGCGTATTGCAGCATTTTTATAACAGAGAAAAACTAGAACATAAATGTTCATCAGGAGGGTATTGGTTAAATAAATTGGTTCATTATATATTACTTTGTATATGGTAAATATTGATATAAACCTATATATACTAAAGAAACCTGATATATTATTAAATTTAAAAGATGTGTTGCATAATTTTATATACAGTTTGATCCCATTTGCATAAAATAATGGAAAAAATATACATAGCTAAATGTGAGAAATTAGTGGTGGTTATTTGTGGGGACTAGATTTGAGGAGAAAAGCAATAGCGTATTGTTTTTACTTCTTGCTTTATATACTTTGTAGCATTTTTGTTTTCCAAGAGACTTACATTATTTTCAAAATTGAAAAAAAAAAGAAATAAGGTCTTTGTGATAGACTGTTTATAAAATGATTCCCTTTCCTCTATCCGGGGTGTGAATAGTTCCCTCCCACGCTGCCCTTGGGCCTGGGCCGTGAGATTTGCTTTGGCCAATGGGACAGTAGCAAATATGATGCAAAGACTTGAAAAGAAAAATGCACATTAGAGCTTGTCCTCTCTTTTACTGCTCTTGGGATCCTTGCAGCCAATCCTCATGTAAACAAAGCCAAGCTAACCAGCTGGATGATGAGAAACACGTGGCGAAGCAGACAACTGCTGGACATTTGAGGGAAGCCTCCGACCACTGGCTGTCCGAGTTGCATGAGTGTGAGGTCTGGCTGAGACCAGTAGAACTCCCCAGCTGAGCCGAGCTCAGATTGCTAACCCACAAAATCACGACTGAATAAATGGTTTTCGTTTTAGGCTGCTGAGTTTTGAAGTGGTTTGTTATGCAGCGAAGGTTAACTGGTAAAGTCTCCAACAATAATGTTCGCTTGTGCCCTTCTGTGTTTTTACTGCTTTATGAGACAGCCAGATTACTATTCATAAAGATTAGGTTAAGCAGAAAGTATGGAGGGAAATCAATATTGTCACTGCCACATTATACGTACTGGGAGCTATAAAACCCATGAGGTAAAGCACAATTTGTTGAGACAGACATGAAGAATTTTTTGACAATTCTTAGGTTTTTATGTATCCATTGGTTCATAGTGTCAGAGAACCAAACTGTAGGGACATGTGCATGTCCATCATTCATCCATCTGATCTGACAATAGATGATACACCTGCTCAACTAATTGTGCTAGGAGCTGCAATCCATGTGTAGATCTGAGAAAGGAATTTGATTTATCCTTCCCCTCACCAGAGAGATATAGGAAGAAGAATTACCAAACGTAGAGCCTGGGTAGACCATACCTTGTTCTTGGAAGGATGAGTCAGATCTCTAAATGGGCTTATTTCAAAAACGAAAATAATCACTCCCTCATAACCCACCACCCTCCACACACACACACACACACACACACACACACACACACACACACACACACACACACACACACACACACCAAGGGAATGAAAACATCCTCCTTGAGACTCAGCCCTCTGAAAATTATTGGTAACAGAAACCATAAGAAAATTTTGGAAAATTGTTTGTCTTCTGCAATAAAGTGCCACAGATCACAGCATCTATGAAAAGAGCGTAAAACTATAAGAAGAGAACAGGTTAAGATTAAATAAGAAAGACTTTCAGAAAAACAAAAATGTAGTATCAGGATTAAAATTCACAGCAAAGACAATAAAGAATAGAACTGATACTACTTAGAAACATTAAATTAGTGATGTTCAGGAAGAATGGGAAATGATTTCTCAATATCCAAAGAGAAAATGAATATGGAGTCAAGAGAATAAAGATGATACAGCTGAAGAATTATCAGTATTTTTGATGGAAAAACCAGAAAAAATGGAATAGAAAAAGTAAAGATGAAATCAGAAAACATTTTGCAGCATTTGGAAAACATCTAGGTAAGCAGATCAAGAGAACACATTCAGAAAACATGCTGGTTTGGAGGAAAAATTGTTTGGAGATGCACAGCTGTGTGTTGGGAATAGCAGCTAAAAAGGAAATCATAAATTAGAATGTCATGGTATTCTAGGGCTGGTGAATTACTCACATGCACTGCACCCAATTCATCACAATAAAAACACTTTAGCAAAACCTACCAGGTTGAACTAGCCACACTGAAAAACTTTAGTTTTAGTGATGCTTAAAAAGCAAACACTTGGCTGGGCAAGGTGGCTCACGCCTGTAATCCTAGCACTCTGGGAGGCCGAAGCAGGTAGATCGTTTGAGCTCAGGAGTTCGAGACCAGCCTGAGCAAGAGTGAGACCCCATCTCTACTAAAAATAGAAAGAAATTAGCTGGACAACTAAAAATATATAGAAAAAAGTAGCCGGGCATGGTGGCACACACCTGTAGTCCCAGCTACTCGGGAGGCTGAGGCAGAAGGATCACTTGAGCCCAGGAGTTTGAGGGTGCTGTGAGCTAGGCTGACGCCACGGCACTCACTCTAGCAGCCTGGCAAGAAATATGCTAAATATTAATTGTAATTGGCTAGGTCATGGGACTGTTCTTTTTCATCTTTTTTAATTAATACATTTATTTTAAACTTATTTTTCAAAGTGTATGTATATACACATACGCACAGTTCTATGCTTGTAAATAAGGATTCTCCAGAATGGAGAACTGGGTTACTAGAAGTAGGAGAGACTTACTTTTTATTCTATACACACCTTTTGTCCTCTTTGAATTTTGTATTATGTGTATAAATTACCCGTTCAAAAAATGAATGAAAATATATTCTCATAATAAAAAAAAATATGGTTTTAGAGGGGGCCTGGTTTAGGGTGGCTCATGCCTGTATTCCCAGCACTTTGGGAGGCTGAGAAGGGAGGATAACCAGAGGCCAGGAGTTGCGAGACCAGACTGAGCAAGAGCAAGACCTCATCTCACTCTCTAAAAATAGAAAAATTAGCTGGGTGTGGTGGTACATGCCTATAGTCCCAGCTACTTGGGAGGCTGAGGCAGGAGGATCAGTTGAGCCCAGGAGTCTGAAGTTACAGTAAGCTACGATGATGCCACTGCACTCTACCCAGAGTGACAGAGCAAGACTCTGTTTCCAAAAAGAAAAAAAAGTTAAATTTCAAAGTCAAAACTTTAAGCAGAAGACAATACTATTGTGTGATGAATTCTTTAACAAAACAAAAAAAGCACTAACTATAAAGATTGGTACATTTCATAACTACTCATTAAAAAACCCCAGTCAATAAAAATGGGATGATAAGTAATAGACTAGGATAAGAAGTATACCACACTATAATCAGTGAGTGATTATTGTTCTTTATACAGCAGGTGACTTTTGGTGGTACAACTCTAGTGAAATGTAGTTGACTTTCTTTGTTCGATTCAAGTTAGCTTCATGTACCAATAGCCATACCCACATTTTTTGAGACCTCTCTCTCTCTTTCCCTCTCTCTCTTTTCTAGACTTATTAGTGATACCTTGAGCTTATCAGGCTTCTACAGGACAGTCAAATCCTTAGGTTGTTTTTCCTGATCAATTTTATGCTGCTGAAAGCATGTACTTTGGGCTGTCTTCATCTGTCCATAGACTTTAATCAAAGAAGTTTTGCCCTGAAGATGAGCCTGAGTTTTTTTTTTATTATTATTTCAGCTTATTATGGGGGTGAGCCTGAGTTTTAATTGGCGTTTATGGATAGCATTTCTCAATTGTATCTTTTACAGTTAAGCATTAGTAATTATTGTAGCTTATAATGCTGAAAGTTCTTGAATTTGTGGATTTTTCTCTTTTCCTTTTCAATTCTGCTTGCAGCTGGTTCTTTTCTGAGTTCATCTTTTTCTTGCAGTATTTTGTTAAGTGCAACTAATAGCATCCAGGGCTAGTAGCGTACTGTTTCCCAGCTGCTTTATATAAATCCACAAATTCATTAGTTATATTATCTGCTTTCTAAGTTATTGCAGGCAAATGCAGATTTACCACTGCATTATATAGACCATGGATTTTGCAGCCTTCAGTACAATTACTTGCTACTCAATCCCAATGCAAGTGTGGTATATGTTTGTTTTGGCAGTAACCTATCCCTGTTACCAGTTTCTGTACTAGCTTTTCCTAAATAGGGCTGCTATAACCAATAACCCCTAAATTTTAGTGCCTTACTACAAGAGATTCGTTTCTAGCTCCTATGTTAGCTACAAGCTGTCTGCAGTTTGGAAGCCCTGCTAAATATGTCTTACTCTGTGTTCCAGGCTAAAGAGCAGTCTTATCTTTGTGTTAGGTCAGAGGAGAAAATAAAAATGCTGAACCATGTAATGTCTCTTACTCTTCTCCTCAGATATGGTATAGGTAACTTACAATTATATTTCACTGGCCACAGCAAGTTAACATGGCCAGATCCAATGTTTATATGGTAGCGAGTATTTGTCTCTCAAAGACATGTACTATAAGTCACCAGGGCCAAGGACAGGGATGTATATTTCTCTTATGGGGAGGGGATAGAATAGTTGAAAACAGTAATACCACCTGTACATCCACTTCTAGATATATTCCCTAAAGCAATATTTTTCACACTGCTGAGTTCTTAGTTGAAGATAAACATTTGGAAGTTACCAGTATATAATTAAGTATGAAAAAGATCACCCAGGGACAGGGAAGAGAGTGCTAGAAACCTCCTGGGAGAGGTATCTGCAAAAAACAGTGAGAGTGAACTGTCAGAAGCGTAGGGAAGAACAAGAAAGAATGTGTCCTGGACCTTTGTTATAGAACTATTTCTCCTCCAAAAATTGTAACTTTTTTTTTTTTTTAAAAAAAGAATACCTGAATTCTTTAAATCTGTCTGGTTTGTACCACCATAAGACTTAATTTCAAAATAGTATAAGAGATTTAAAATTAATACATGCTTATTTATTGTCACAGGGATTTGCCGCAGTATGGACAGAAGCAATGGCAATCCTATTTTGGAAGAACTTTTGATGTTTACACCAAACTCTGGAAGTTCCAGCAGCAGCATCGGTAAAGGAATTTTTATAGTTAAAGGAAAGTGAAAGCTCATTATGTTAGTCACAGTTTTGATCTTTAGTACCTCAGTGCTTTTTATATAATATAGTTCATCTTTATGATCTAAATAAAAACAAATTTATTTTTTCTTATTTATTTAAGATTTTAAAATATAGTGTTCTTACCTGAGTTTTTAAGACAATGTTACATTTTTAATGGTTCAGATTAACTCTAACATAAGTGAGATAATTCATGGTTTCATTCTAAAATACATGCTGTTTATTAGCCAAAGCTATTATGTGTGTGTTGCTTCTAATTTTCATGGACATAGCTCAAAGTAGTTTCTTTTATATTTGAAGTTACTTAAATAGACATTTAATAAATGCTTTTTGAATTTAATTGACTGATTATATCAAAATCTTATGAAAAATTCATGAGCTTTGCTGAATTGGATGGTATTTTATTCTATTGAATTTATAGATTTGGTTATTTTTGAAATTTATAGTATTTTATTCCTGTTTTCTTGTTTCCATTATGAAACAGACAAGTCTTGGATAATCGATATGGCTTGAAGCGGTGGCAAATAGGGGAAATTGCTTCCAAAATTGGGCAGCTATACTACCATTATTAGTAAGTGCATTGTACATGGAAAGAGTGAAGTGTTGTGCTGGTTAAAACACAGCATGCATAAGTATGCATAGTACACTCACTTGTTAGGCGTGAATACAGTAAGTTACAAATGAAACCCTAATAGTTCAGACTGGTTTGATCAAGAGAGCATCATGAAGCCAGCTGCAATAGCTCATACCTTACATCCCTGCTACTTGGGAGGCTGAGGCAGAAGAATCTCGTGAGTCCAGCAGTTTGAGACCAGCCTAGGCAACATAGTGAGATCTCGTGTCTAAAACATAAAATAATTAGGTGGGCATGATGGCTTGTGCCTATAGTCCCTGCTACTTGGGAGGCTAAGATGGGAGGATCACTTGAGGTCAGAAGTTTGAAACCAGCCTGGGTGATAGAGCATGAACCCATCTGTGAGGGGGGGTAAGGGGGAGACAACATTATGAAATGACGTTCCATAATCAAAGTAATATTATTTGCTTCAAAGCCTTACCTTCCAAATAGTTCATTTGGTCAGACTCATTTATAACTTAAAGGAGTTTGATTTCTATTTTAGATAAATGATAAATAATAGTTGAATTTATAGTTCTTATGGCTTCACTTAAGTCTTAAGACTTATATGCAGAGATATAACTTGTATGTATGAATGAATGGTTGTCAGTAAGATGCTTTTAAAAATTCATACTTGTAGGATATGTTGTTTGAAAGGTTACATGAGATAAATAAGGTACTTCTGATTATATCCTTAGAGCAATAACATCTATATAGTCCCACTCTTGAGTCAAGGAAAGAAGAGAGCTCCTTTTAGGAGTCTATATTTCATTATCATGAAGTAATATCAGGTATACAATAAAAAAGGCTTGGGGCCAGGTGCAGTGGCTAATTAGTTGGGTGTGGTGGTGCATACTTGTAGTCTCAGCTACTTAGGAGGCTGATACAGCAGGATCACTTGAACCCAGGAGTTTGAGGTTGTAGTGAGCTATGGCAACATCACTGCACTTTAGCCAGGGCAACAGAGCAAAACCTTGTCTCCAAAAGAAAAAAAAGGCTTGGGCTGGGTGCCATGGTGCACGCCTGTAATCCTAGCACTCTGGGAGGCTGAAGCGGGAGGATCGCTTGAGCCTAGGAGTTTGAGACCAGTCTGAGCAACAGCAAGACCCTGTCTCTATCAAAAATATCATTATTACTATTTTTATACATCTTAAGGGTGATATGATTACTGCCTTGCTGGTTCAAATTTAGGACAGTCATTTGTATCACCTTATGTAGGGAATAGAGAAATATGGAACAAGTATTTATGATGGTAAAGAGTTTCTGACACTGCCATATTAAAAAATTTTTTTTCTCATAGCTTACGCACATCTGAGACCAGCTATCTGAATGAGGCTTTCTCCTTCTATTCTGCAATCAGACAGAGATCATATTATTCTCAAGTCAATAAAGAAGACAGGTATGCTTCTACTGTGTTTTTAGAAAGTTGAGGATTAAACACTCAAAACCTTTAGTCTGTATGGAAATTGTGCAGAAAAGCACGTTTGTTTATAACCTACATTCATTAAATAGGCTTTAATGAGTGCCCACTATTTAAAACCTTCTAAAATTTTACAGAGGTATATGTTACCTAAGAACAGTAAATATTATAGATTTTGTCCAGGCACGGTGGCTCATACCTATAATGCTAGCACTTTCGGAGGCCAAGGTGGGAGAGTCACTTGAGGCCAGGAGTTTGAGACCAGCCTGAGCAAGAATGAGACCCTGTCTCTACAAAAATATAGAAAAAGTAGCAGGGCATGGTGTTGTGTGCCTGTAGTCCCAGCTACTTGGGAGTCTAAAACAGGAGGATCACTTGAGCCCAGGAGTTTGAGGCTATAGTGAGCTATGATGAGGCCTCTGCTGTCCAGTCTGGGAAACAGAGCAAGACCTTGTCTCAAAAAAAAAAAAAAAAAAAAAAATCATTGTTGTAATGATGTCACGATACCAAAGGAGGGTTGGAGTTATTGCTTTATGGGAGAGTGGGATCACACAGGTTTCATAGGAAAAAATGACTCCAACTTGAAGCTTAGCTAATAACATTTCTTCTTTTTAGCCTGTGTAATCTTAATTATATATTTTCAAAAGGCTGTTGACAGCTGTAATGTAAGACTAGAGAAAAGGCTGCTAATGCTGTTCGAATTTTTTTTTATAAACCCAGGACTGTTTTGCAGTTGTGTAACTCTAGCGTTAGAGAAAAATATGTAGAATTCATTCATTCCCAATAAAAAAACTGTTGAACACATATCTGGCACTGTAGCAGATACTTGAATGGGAGAGGAAAAAAAAGAAGGGGTGCTAGTTCCTTTTCAGAAGATTATCTTCTAATGGGGCTTACAGACATATTTGGGGTACCCATTGATTGTGATTTTATTAATTCCAGATGAGTGTGGAATTGTGGAAGAAATCAGGGATCTGCTGAACAATCTTTCTTGCTAGCATTCTGAGAATTGTTAGAAGAGAAAGTTCAGGCATAGAAGATCTGAATGTTTTCTCTACTCCCAGCAACAGAGCTCTTAGTTGTTATATGGTGAAAAGATTATATTCTCTTAGCAGTAGAAGAAAACAGTTTTGACGTGGTTTCCTGGAGAACACTTTGTGGTTGACTATTGTAATTGTTCCAGCTAACCAGTGACATTTTGGGAAAAGTCCCACTTTTGTATATCCCTTTCATTCCCATGTACACGTTGTTCAGACTTGTGCAGGGGAGTTTGCGTGGTCTGAGTGATGGGTGTGGGTGCTGGAGTCTGCATTTTCCTCTCATGCCTTTTTGTTATTCCCTAACATCATCCTGCCATCAGAAGTTCCCCCAGTTACTTTTCCCTCAGGTTTTTCTATGGTTTGCTTCACATATTTGTGCTATAGATATATTTCCACCAACCCTAATTTTTAAAAAATTTATGTTATACTATTTGTATTAGTTCTTGGTGAGATAAATTATATATTAAAAAATGCAAAAGGGCTATGTAACATTTTATCAGCATTAAAAAAAAGTACATACAAGCTGAGAACTATTTTAAGCAATAGCAAAATACCTTGTACAATTCACTGTTCTGCATTTTCTCATTTACCAAAAGGGAAATTGGCCTTGGGCCCCTTGGCTTAAAACATAACAGTTTGATTTATTGCAGTTAGTTTCTGCCTTAATAGCAAACACCACATTTGAATTGTTTTCCTGTCCTGTTTCCTACTGTAGGGCAGATTAATAGAGGTAGGATTATTTGGAATCAAGATGACAAAATCTCTTGCATTGGGCAGTAAATTGGAATCAAATTACACAATCCAGTGTGTAAAACCTTGACCTTGCTGTATGTGCTTAGGGAAGGCTTTGTTCGGTTGGTAGGTTGTTTCATAGTTCACACAGGGCAAGATAGCAATCAGGAACAGCTGCTAAAATCA
This sequence comes from Lemur catta, assembly GCF_020740605.2. Taxonomy (NCBI): domain Eukaryota; kingdom Metazoa; phylum Chordata; class Mammalia; order Primates; family Lemuridae; genus Lemur; species Lemur catta. The sequence continues at coordinate 9,938,935 of NC_059137.1, forward strand.
ATAGCCAGTAGATAAAACCAAGTAAGAAAATATTCCACAATTTCACAGTTTTTAAAAGGCAAACATTTTTTCTCCTCAAAAGGAACAAGTTCTCTCTTGCACTGTCTCAGCACCTAAGCATTATGTTGAGGCCAGGAGAAATGATACATTCCAGCAGTCACCATGGTGACTACCTGTCACTAAACATAGTCAACACTCAGAACATCTCATTCCACGGGCCCATCCTGCTTAGAAGTGTTACCATATGACCAGTCATCCTAGGACCTCAAACCCCAACTCTGTTGCAGATGGCCAAGGCTGAACCTAGTCAGAGTTAGATACGGAGAAGGTGAGGTTTCTGAGTACACGGGAGGTCGTAGGGAGATGTTGCAGTTAGCCACCTGGAAGAACGGAGTTTCTCAGGCAAATGTGCAGTTAGTCAGTGTCTTACAAGTAGCAGGCCTGGTAGGTTGGACAAGGTGGAATTCTGGAGTCCAGAGTTTGTCAAGAGCATCATAATTTCAACTTTAGTGATGACAGCATTGAAGTTTTTTAATGTGGGAAATAATCTAAAATTGAAGGCTTTGGCAGTTCACAGTGGTGGTATTGATGATAACCAGGGCTTGATGTGGACCCTTCCAGCGAGGGTCACATTTCTTGTGCAGTTTGATATGGAGTCAGCCAATAGGCTATGGCTTTACATTCCTGACATGTTTTACATGCAATGTTTATTTAATACAGGGATAGGCAAACTATGGCCTACATGCCGAATTGGGCCCATGGCCTGTTTTTGTACTGGCCGGCAGCTTAGAATCGTTTTTACATTTTCAAAGAGTTGTGAAACAGGAAAAGATGAATATGCTACAGGCATCAAATATGCCCTGCAAAACTTAAAATGTTTACTATCTGGCCCTTTATGGAAAGTTTGCCAGTTACATAATTCATGATCTATTGATTCATAGAACCTGTTTTGTAAAAAAATTAATGGAATTAAGTCATTCATATTTCAGGTATGAATTGACATTGTCCTTCTACTAATTTTATTTCTATTTTGAATTCCACTCCTGACAATGTGGTAGACTAGATAACCTAAAATACTATCAGTTCCAAAACACCTGGAAATGCTGGATAAAATAGAACAATCATCCCTTTAAATGGGCAACTTAGCTGTCAAGAAGGTAAGGAAGTCCCTAGTTCATTTCCTCATTGCCCTGGTGATCTGGCAGGGGAGTAGTTGGTTTTGGTGACATAAAAGAACAATAAAGAGGAAAATTAAAACCAGAAGAAGGGGTGATATACAAGAAGGATTGGTGAAAAAAAAGTATCCCCTTGTATCCTAAAACAGATATTTTATGAGGTAGTAATAATGGCTCATTGAGGTTATTAAAATAAAATGGGGCCAAATCTTGGATAACAATAGCATGAGAGAAGAAAGAGGATAAAGCATTAAGTCATTCTAGGGCCGGCGCAGTGGCTCACGCCTGTAATCCTAGCACTCTAGGAGGCTGAGGCGAGAGGATCGCTCAAGGTCAGGAGTTCGAGACCAGCCTGAGCAAGAGCGAGACCCCCGTCTCTACTAAAAATGGAAAGAAATGATCTGGAAAGCTAAAAATATATATAGAAAAAAATTAGCCGGGCATGGTGGCACATGCCTGTAGTCCCAGCTACTCGAGAGGCTGAGGCAGAAGGATTGCTTAAGCCCAGGAGTTTGAGGTTGCTGTGAGCTTGACGCCATGGCACTCTAGCCTGGGCAACAGAGCAAGACTCTTGTCTCAAAAAAAAAAAAAAAAAAAGAATTAAGTCATTCTAATAAGATCCATTTATTGTTCAGAAAAGGCATAGAGTAAGTAATTTGTTAATATTCTAAGAAAAGTATACTTAATATAAGGAGAATGTGTAACTTCAGAACAGATAGAATGAATCATTATAATGGAAGACAGGAAAGGAAAATATACCCCAAGAAGTATAAATAGCACAAAATAATAAAGTAGAGACAAGTGCAAATATGGTGGTAATTAGTGAGTGAAAGTGATATAAACTTCCATTTAAAAGACAGACATTGTCAGTATGCCTTTTTTGGAAAAACCTGGTAGCGTACTGTTTATAAGAGATCCTTCAAAGATATAAGGTACTTAAATAAAGATAAATAAGACAGATACTAAGGGAGAAAATATGCCAGTACGTATTATTTTTATTTAAGGCAGAAAATATTAAGGATAGAGGTTTTCTCCATAATGATAAAAGGAACAATTAAGGAAAACAGAAAAATTCTAAACTTATATATAACCAATAATGTAGCATTATAATAAAGCAAAAAGTGGAGAAATTAATAAATGGTCTAATGTATATGGGAATTTTTGATATACCATATTTAATGCCTTATATATCAAGAAGATAAGAAATTATAAGATATGAGTAACAAAAACTTGTTCCAAACTTACAGAAAACTGTATGCAACAATAAGCAAATGTATGTTATTTTCAAGCTTATATGAAACTTTTGTGAAGTTTACTTATATTTGCCACAAAACAAATTTAATACAAGGTTCAATAAATTTTCAAGTATGTGTTCGCTAACCATTGTATGATTCCATTATAAACAGGAATAAAACAGAGTTTAAGAAATTTGTCAATTAGTGATACATTTCTAAATAACTCATTCAAAGAAGAATTAAAAAAAATTTTATCATGGAAAGTGTCAAACATATATACAAAATATACTGTTGTAAAGTATTTGTGATGTGGGATATGGAAACCAGGAAGTGGAAGTTGAAATTGTCAGATTTGAATTGATAAGGGGTAAATGTAAAGTGTCAGGCTTGAACAGGTACAATATTGACTGTAAATGGCATTTGGTAAGTTTAGGATGCACATGGCTGCTCCTAGCAATCGCTGAAAGAACAATAACACAGAATAGGTATAACTAAGAAGCCAGTAGTTGATCTAAAAAGGGACATTAAAAAATATTTGGTTAACCAAAAAGAAAGTAAGAAAGGAACAAAAGAGGAACAACAAAAAGAGAAGGGGCAAATAGGAAACAAATAGCAAGGTGGTAGACAAAAACCTAGCCAAACAGTAACAATATTAAATGTAAATGGTACAAGGTAGAGATTGTCAAAGTGGGTAAAAAAAAGCAAGATTTAATAATACACTGTCTACAGCAGATGAATTTAAATAAAAAGACAGATAGGCTGGCACCATGGCTTATGCCTGTAATCACAGTGCTTTGGGGAGGCCGAGGCAGGAAGATCACTTGAGGCCATGAGTTCAAGACCACCCTGGGCAACATAGCAAGACTCCACCTTTGAAAATAAAAATTAAAAAAAAAAAAAATCAGGCATGGTGGCTCATGCCCTAGTCGTAGCTACTCGGCAGGCTAAAGCGGGAAGATTGCTTGAGCCCAGGAGTTCAAGGTTGCAATGAGCTATGATTGCGCCACTGCACTATAGCCTGAGCAATAGAAAGAGACCTTATCACTAAAAACTATATTTACTAAAAAAAAAAAGACACAGATAATTGAAAATAGATGAAAAAAGATATGACATACAAACAGTAAACATGAGAAAGCTGGCTTGATTGTTAATATTAGAAAAATGAGATTTCGAGACAAAGAATGTTCTTCCTGGAATTCTTTTCACCTCATATTTTCCGTAGTCTTTCACTCTTCCTTGCTATCTTAACTTAAACATTTATCACTTTCTCTAGAAAGCCTTTTCTCACCCAGGATCCAGTCCTTTGGACTCAAAATAGCATCATTTATTTCTCTTGTTATTATATTTATTCCACTGTGTTTTAAGTATTTGTCTCCTGTATATTTTAAGTACTTTTCTGTCTGTAAGATCTGTAAAGAAGGAACTCTGTCTACAGATTTTTTTAAAACCTTTTACTCTTAGCATTTAGCATAGTGCCTTACACTCCTAAGTTCTCAATAGATATTTGTTGAATGAATGACTATGTGGATGAACAGCTTAATGAATCAGTAAGAAATATGTCAAAAAGACTGTGTGATTATATATGGAATTGTTTATAACTGCAAAAAAGATGAAAAGAGTTTTAAAAGCCATCAGAAAAATGGAAAAATCAAAAATCTTTTTTAACCTAATGAGTTATTTTTTATTTATCTCTTGTAGACCTGAGTTGGTAGTTAAGAAGCTACGGTACTATGCAAGATTTATAGTAGTTTGTCTTCTTCTCAACAAAATGGATGTTGTGAAGGATCTGGTAAAGGTAAATGTGCTTTAAAGTAACTAGAATCTAATCTCTAATTGTATATGGATAATTTTATTTCTTAAAAATAGATTTAGGTTAAAATAATTTTGATGTGTCTAAATAATTACAACATTCAAAGTATAGTAACTTCTGACATGGGTTATGATAGAAAATATTTCCCACTCTCTTCATATTACAATACATTTACACTAATCAAAGATAATTATCTTAATTCCTTCTTTTTGTCCCTTCAGCATGTTTTTACATTTCACAGCCCATCAATGGATGGCTGAGAAATACAAGTGGAAAAAAGTATTTAGTTTAAGAGAAAATAATTGGAAGTTGAGGTCACGAAAAAATACATAATGTTTTATGGAGGTATTGTAAATGAATTTTAGTTTTTCCATCACTTTACAAAAGCTATATCACTCTCTCCTTCATTAACTCAGGTAACTGTATTCAGGATCCACTTAATATCTGTAATTATTGCATACTAAATTCTGGTTGCACTCTGTATTCAATAGTTTTGTTGGCATACTTCTTCAGTTTTCTTTCAAGCATAACATGTCAGTTTTGACAAGGCCAACAGAAGTAGCTCTATGTACTCCTTTTCTGTCTTTCTCTATGCATAGCTACTAATAAGACTATTTCCATAAAACAGTATAAGTCCAAAGATAATCAGGGTGTATTCAGTTTTTTAAATGTTAAAATTTTTAATTTTCTTCTGACTTTTCTATTAATTGATTGCCAACGTAGCACTGAGTAGGAAATGGATCTCTGTAAAGATCTTATTTGATGTGTATCATTCTGGAGTTTGAGATTTTGAAGCAAATCCATGTAGTTTTTATTCTTTGTTTTTGGTTATAATGGGGACTGTCTATTGATAATAATCAAACGTCTTAACTATATCAGTTTCTGTCAGAAGTATGGTATAGTATAGCTATGTATTTTTATGGAATTTTTAGTAACACTTTTTTTTGTGATATGTTAAAATCAGGAATTGTCAGATGAAATTGAAGATTATACTCACCGCTTTAATACTGAAGACCAAGTGGAATGGAACTTGGTGCTTCAAGAAGTAGCAGCTTTCATTGAGGTCAGTTTTTGACTAGAAAGATAGATCACAATTATGAATAAATAAATGGCTACGTGGTTTATGTTTTTGTTGTGTGCATATATCAAGAAGAAGCATTAACTTAGATTGATATTTTGTCTTAGTCATTAACTTCTTACTGCTTTTTTCTTTAGGCGGACCCTGTAATGGTATTGAATGATGATAATACCATTGTTATCACATCTAATCGCCTGGCTGAAACAGGAGCCCCATTGTTGGAACAGGGCATGATTGTGGGACAGTTGTCTCTGGCTGATGCACTCATTATTGGTAATTGTAATAATCAGGTAAAGAATTGTGAAGGAATTATGCTTAAAATTTGCTTTGAAACATAATGCTCTTGATTATAACGGCAGGGATAATAAGGATATTTATTTCCTTATAAATATCCTGACATCCATCTGTGACGAAATGGTTAATTAAATTATGGTATGTGCATATAAGGAATATATTACAGGCATTTAAATAGTTTAGAAAGAATTTTTAATAACTAGGAAACTCATGATACAGTAAATGAAAATAAATTTTCCAGGGAGCTATGTAAACAGAATTATTTCATATATGTTAGAATGTCTATATACAAAAAAGTACAGGAAAAAGATTAGGAAGTAATTTATAAATATCTAAAAGATTTATTTCTGAATAGCAGAATTATAGGTGATTTTTATGTTCTTCTTTATAACTTTCGGAGGTTTCCAGAATTTCTATATATTACTTTTCCAGTTAGGAGGAGTTATTTTTGAGTACATTTGTCAAAACTGAATTTCAAATACTTTTTTTATGATAGAATAGTCCCATAATGTTGAGGATTTAATATACTGGAAATGTCATTTACTGGAATTTATTGGACATTGGAAAAGTCACCAGCAAAGACATTTTTCTATTTGTGTTATTTACACAGTTTTAAGTTCGAATCCTATCCTTACACCTGTCATTTTTGTTATTCTTTTTTTTATATAATTTTTTAAAATAAATTTTAATATTCTTTCTTTTTTTCTTTTTTCTTTTTTTTTTGAGACAGAGCCTCACTCTGTTGCCCAGGCTAAAGTGCCGTGGCATCAGCCTAGCTCACAGCAACCTCAAATTCCTGGGCTCAAGCAATTCTTCTGCTTCAGCCTCCCAAGTAGCTGGGACTACAGGCATGCGCCACCATGCCTGGCTAATTTTTCTATATATATTTTTAGTTGTCCATATAATTTCTTTCCATTTTTAGTAGAGACAGGGACTCGCTCTTGCTCAGGCTGGTCTCGAACTCCTGAACTCAAACAATCCACCCACCTCAGCCTCCCAGAGTGCTAGGATTACAGGTTTTATTCTTAAATTACTCTAGTACTCCTCCGTTTTTGGCTTTTATGGCCCTTATTTTGCAAATTTCTACTGTAAAACTTTTCTGAGGCCAGGCATGATGGTTCACGCATACGATCCTAGCACTTTGGGAAGCTAAGGTGGGGTGATTGCTAGAGGCCAGGAGTTTGAGGCCAGCCTGAGCAACATAGCAAGACCCTGTCTCTACAAAAAAATTTTAAAATTAGTTGGGTGTGGTGGTACACTCCCATGGTCCCAGCAACTTGGGAGCCTTTTTTGACTTGGGAGGCTGAGGCAGGAGGATCACTTGAGCCCAGGAGGTTGAGGTTGCCATGAGCTATGATCCAGCTACTGCACTCTAGCCAGGCAGCAGGAAGAGCACGTGTCACGGCCTGGAGTGCAAAGGGGGTGTGAATAGTATAAGACATTAATAGAAGGCTAAACTGGCTGGAACTGAGAGAACAGCGGGAACCACAAGAGGAAAGATAGGTAGGGCTGTATTAACAGGGACTGGTAGTGAATGTTCAGTACTTTGTATCCTAAGTGTGTTGGAAAATTAGCAAAGGGTTTGATGCGAAGGGAGGAACATGATGAGGCCTGTGCTGTGAAAAGACCATTTTGATTGCAGTTGTGGAGAACAGATTGGAGCCAAATGAGGGTGGCAGAGCAGTTGGGAAATTGTCGTACTAATCTTGGTGAATGATAATATATTATACCAACAGGGTAGTGGTGATAATGGGGCAGTGGAGTTAGTCTCTAGAGATATGTAGAAGGTACAACCGATAGCCTTTGATATTTGGTTAGATGTGGAAGTAAAGAGGTGTCAGAGATGACTCTTAGATTTCTAGTTTGTTGTTCAGGTAGATAGTATCAGTCACTGAACCTCATTTCATGGTTTGGGAAGTAAGAAACCTATCTACAAAGGAGAATATAGAGAAGGATAATTAAGGGACAGAGAGTGGGGAGCTGAAGGACTAGAGGAATTTGACCCAATTAAGGAAAAGGAAGTGGAGAAGTTCAAGTGATGTCTGGCATAAGACATCAGATAAGGATCATCAATCTTGAAGTATGACGTGTGATGTCCTTTTATGAAGTAAAAATAATCTGGTTTAAGAGAGGTAGCTATTCTCAGGTTAAAACAGGGAACTGTAAATGTCCTGTGTATAGAGTTTGTTCCTTAAAACCTTTATGCAGCCAAAAGTGTTAGTTATACCCTAGAACATGTATTCTCATTTATATACCTCATTTTAGACAAAGTACAAAGGACACATAACCTAGGTTATTATCTTTAAGTCCTGGGGGAGGGGGTCTTGTTTTATCCTCTTGGGTAGAGGTAACTGATAGTGAATGTGTGAAACTTAAGGGTAGTTTTGTCACATTTCAGAAAACTCAAGTTGAGACATCAAGCATGGTGAAAGAATCCCATCTTTGTGACTTTGCTTTGTGAAATTTTGGTTGAGGAAAATTTAACTTTTTGCTTTGTCTGATTAAAAATATATTAAATGAGTTAAATATTTGAAAGTCTAGTGAATAATCTCATAAACTGATATTCACCTTAAATAATTCCTCTTTATTTTATTTCATAGAAACAGGTACTTTTGAAAATTCCCATCTCTTTGTTTTATCCTCCTGTGCCTATCTGAAGTTAGTTCTATATAAGTATTATTAAAAATGGAAAAAGATGCTGTCTTAAATATCATATAGTGGCAACATATATTAGAGATTATAAAGTATGGGTCACATCCATATCATAGCCTAGCTAATTTGCCAAAAGTTAGCATGTTTTGTAGGACCTAATATAGTCTCTGTGTTTCATTAGCTTTGTTTTGTTTTGTTTTGTTTTTAAAAATACTTGAGACAATTAATGGATCACTAGAGGTGTAGATAGATGGGGTATGTGATAAAAACAAATATAAAAAATGTTAATTATAAGATAGAGATGATGATGTCACTGTACAATTCTTCCAACCTTTTTGTCTCTTGAAAATTTTCATGGTGAAATATTAGAGAATAAGATAACCAGTGTCCTGAAATACACATGAAAGTCAAGACTTCAAGGTGTGTGTGCTGCATTAAAGGCCAGGTTTGTTTTTCTTGCAGGTTAAGTTCAGTGAACTAACTGTTGACATGTTCCGGATGTTGCAAGCCCTGGAAAGGGAGCCAATGAATTTAGCTTCCCAGATGAATAAACCAGGAATGCAGGTGATCTTCTCCCTACTTTTGCAAATGTGGTAACCCTCTGGCTGCTTCTGCTCCTCATGGAATGCAGCCCATTATTCAACAAATGCTACAAATGTGAATAAGAATTCCCTTGATGAGAAACAGAGAAATAGAGAAGCATAATTATAGTAACACTGAGTAAAAAGAAGAATATTTGATAAAGAGGATAGTGAAAACAGGCATTGATAATTCATCTGTCAAGTAGAGGTTGTCTATATATTGTTTCCTATGTGTAAATGCAGGAATCAGCTGACAAGCCAACCAGACGAGAAAACCCCCACAAGTATCTGCTTTACAAACCAACCTTCAGCCAACTGTATACATTCTTAGCAGCGTCTTTTAAGGTATGTGTGATCCAGTACTTTTTACTACGTGGGGGAAATGTGCCCTAAATAAAATCTGAGAGACATTCTTTTCTTTGACTGTTTGAGTCAAGAGTCTATGAAAATGGAAAACTGCCTCTAAAATAATGATCCTAATCATAGCTTTTTTGGAATGAAAATTTCTTACGATGTTGTGAATGTTCCTTATTAATTAATGAGAATGTTGATTAATTATCATGCTCCTTTCTCCAAGTTTTTATGATTCCACTACTTGAGGTGTAACAGTCAATTCAGAAGTGACAAGAGCAGAGTACCTAGGCATCTTATATATTCAGGCAGCTCTGTGAAACATTTTGATCATCTGAAAGAACTATGTGAAATAGGAGAATTCTTCCCAAAATTTATATAGAGAAATCTGTCGAAGGAATTTTGTCTTTTAGACCTACAGTCAGGATCTCCTCCATTTCAAGTTTTCAGAGAGCATTCTCTAAATGATGGGGTTTTTGAATCAGAGACATCTTCACAACTTATGGCAATAGTTACAGATTATAGATTAATAATGAATCTTTGCTGTGTGTATAGTTTTAAGTCAGAACCAGCAAGAGTGACTCTTCTCTTGGAAAAGACAACAATATGTTGAATTAGGTTCTTGTTTTCCTCACAACTTTAAAATGTCATGAACTTTAAATAAAGCTGTGTTGTTTTTTTCTGTTTGTTGTTTTGTATGTGTGATTTTCTTTAATTTCAGGAGCTGCCTGCCAATAGTGTGCTTCTGATTTACCTGTCAGCCACTGGCGTTTTCCCCACAGGTCGTTCTGATAGTGAAGGTATAATAAAGGAATGCTCCCTGTTGTGAGCAGGGCTTGAACTCTCTTTATTTTCTACAAGATGATGGCCCAGGGCCCACAGACCATCTCAGGCTTTCTAGATAGGTGATCAAATTTGAAACCTGGTCTATTTGTTGAATTGGTAATCTTATAGATACTTCAGTCTCTTTTGTTTCCTGAAATATTATATGGTGAAGCTCATCAATTTTCTTCCAAGTCATGAGAAAATTCACATATTCAGTGCTTGCTTCACTATCAAATTTTCCAAAAGCATAATATCTATACATATATAGATGTATGTAAGGAATTTGATGTTTTAAGTTTGAAAGGATGATGGAATAAGTAAGCCTAATTATCTATTTCACATCAACGAATTTTTCTCAACCTTTAGTGCATTAGGGAATTTGGTCAGTGGCTACATTATGGCTGAAAGTCTTTGTAGAAATCAGTGTACTTTTGTAACTGTGAAAGTTCAAGCCCTTGTCATGATTTTGTTTTCTGTTCTATTCCTTTATTTTGTTTTATGGTTTCAATCTGTAGAATATTGGGATGCTGTTTCAGAATAAAAATTTAAAACTGTCTAGAATATATATGAGTCCAGAAATTGATCAGAATAAATGAGTAACTTGGATGTAAATAAGATAATTAAATCTCTGTCTATGCAAAAAAAAAAAATTGTCTTAACATCCTTAACATTTTCCTCCTCATCTGTTTGTTGAAATTTGCATTCCTTTATACAATGCATGTCCCTGCCATCTTCCGTGCATGACCTACAGATTCTCCTAAATGTTAAAATGAAAACAAAACAAATCTCTTTTGTCTTTTCATTGCAGTAATTTTTTAAGGGGTAAAGTAGAACACTTAACATTAAAAGTGATGCAAAATCTTGAACTAATTTTTTTGTAATAAAGCTAGTAATTTTATTTACAAATAATTATTTTTAGGTCTTATATACTGTTAAAGCAGGTTTTCTGGGTCCATGCCTAACATATTGACCTCTTATTTTACTTTTTTCAAAGTACAATAGGTAAAAATTCAGTGGTCCTTTAAGAGAGATTATCTGAACATCCCATAGCTGCTATTCCATTTAGATAAGAGTTTAGCTAACTCATGTGAATCCAGTGAGGAAAAGCTAACTTCAAAACCAGAACTAAAGTGGCTGATATAATAGTAATAATAATGGATTTTTCACAAACTAAAATTTGGCAGTACTTTTCTTAAAAATGAAGCTTTTTTCAAAGAGAATTTTCAAATTCTATTCAAATTTTTTCCTAAATTTTACAATTAGTGGCTCATTTAAAATTATAGTTATTTAAGAGATTAAGATTTCATTCTGCAACTTTCTTTTTAAAATAATTTTGTTAAACCTAAAATTTTAATGAAATGACCTTGAAATGAAAAGGTCATTTTGGACATCCTAGATCTCCATCCCTTTATTACCCAGAATAATGGGATGTAGTAGATTCTTGTTTTGTTTCTCATTATATTCTGTTTGAAGAACTGATGAATAATTAAATGATTTTTTAAAATGTTGACACAGACAACATGGTGAAATCATTTAAGTACTGCATTAAATTAAAATGTTTACTTTTAAAACAAAATGTTTTGTAATTATCTTTCCTTGTGTCAATGAGAGATTCACACAATACTTTTATATTTGAACAGCAGATCAATGATACTCTTCAACTGAAGTCTAGGATTCTTCCCTTTGTTTTTATAGGTCCTTATGATTTTGGAGGTGTACTTACTAATAGTAACCGAGATATTATAAATGGAGATGCCATCCATAAACGAAATCAATCCCACAAGGAAATGCACTGGTATGTATTCTGGTGTCTCTCCCTATCATAGAAATTATAGCTCTGTCTATAAATATAGAAAATATTAAGTGAAATGGGGACTTTTTTCAAGTACTAGAAAGGTTCCCTTAGACTACTATTAATAATACTTATTTGAACTCCAGCAATATTTCAGGCTCTGACTATCCTGGGAAATTAGAATTTTTGGTTGCTATTCATTCATTGAACAAATATTTTATTGAGTATGTATTATATGTCAAGCACTCTTCAATCACTGGAAATATATCAGTGCACAAAATTGTATTCTAGTAGGAGACAATGCATGTATACATAAATAAATAATATGCAGGATATGATACATTTTAACATCAGTATGAACTTTATATAAGGTTCCTTTGTTTTTTTTTTTTTGTTTTTTTTTTTTTTGAGACAGAGTCTCACTTTGTTGCCCGGGCTAGAGTGAGTGCCGTAGCGTCAGCCCAGCTCACAGCAACCTCAAACTCCTGGGCTTGAGCGATCCTACTGCCTCAGCTTCCCGAGTAGCTGGGACTACAGGCATGCGCCACCATGCCCGGCTAATTTTTTCTATATATATTTTTTTAGCTGTCCAGATAATTGACTTCTATTTTTAGTAGAGACGAGGTCTCGCTCAGGGTGGTCTCGAACTCATAACCTCCAGCGATCCACCTGCCTTGGCCTCCCAGAGGGCTAGGATTACAGGCGTGAGCCACCGCACCTGGCCTATATAAGGTTCCTTTGGAAAGAACTTATTTTCATCTTGTGGGTTTTTTTTTTTTTTTTTGAGGCAGAGACTCGATCTGTTATATATAAAGTTTCTTTGGTTCGATATAGCACAAATGAACTTAATTGTATGATTTCAAATAGAATTTCATCTATGAAAGTTTGCTCTTTTTCCAAACACAGCACCTTCACTGCTTGGGTCATTATTGGCTCTAGAATTTCTCTAGCTGAGAGAAAGCAATCTTGTTATAAAGAAAACTTGACTGGTCTGAAACTACATTTCTAATACAGATTGAATATCCCTTATCTGAAATGCTTGGGACCAGAAATATTTCAGGTTTTGGATGTTTTCAGATTTTGGAATATTAGCATATATATAATGAGACATCTTGAGGATGGGACCCAAGTCTAAACATCAAATTCATTTATTTAGATTTCATATATACCTCATACACATAGCATGAAGATAATTTTATTTTTCCCTTTGGGATGGTGAATAAACAGTGTTGTATACATGGTCTTGCTCTGTCACCCTGGGTAGAGTACAGTGGCATCATCGTACCTCACTGCAACCTTAAACTCCTGGGCTTAAGTGATCCTCTTTGCTCAGCCTCCCAAGTAGCCGAGTAGCTGGGACTACAGGTACACACCACAACGCCCAGCTAATTTTTCTATTTTTAGTAGAGACGGGGTCTCGCTTTCGCTCAGGATGGTCTTGAACTCCTGAGCTCAAGCAATCCTCCCACCCTGGTCTTCCAGAATGCTAGAATTACAGGCCTGAGCCACCGTATCCGGCCATGTGCATGTGTTTTGACTATAACCTGTCACATGAGGTCAGATATAGAATTTTCCACTTGTGGTGTTATGTTGGCTCTCAGAAAGTTTTGCATTTTGGAGCTTTTTGCATTTTGGATTTTCAGATTAGAGATGCTGACCCTGTACTGCATAATCTCACTTATATATGGATATAAAAAAGTCAAACTCATAGAAGCAGACAGTAGAGTGGTGGTTGCCAGGGGCTAGGGGTAGGGGGAAATGAAGAGAGATGGTCAGAGGGTAAAACCTTTCAGTTATAAGATGAATAAAATCTAAAGTACAGCATGTTGTCAGTAGTTAATACTGTATTACTTACTTGAAATTTGCCCAAAGAGTAGATTTTAAGTGTCCTCATCACCCCCACGCACACAGATACATACAAAGGGTAGCTATGTGTGGAGATGGATGTGTTGATTAATTTGATCATGGTACTCACTATACAATGTATGCATATATCAAATAATCATGTTTTATACCTTTAATGTATACAATTTTTATTAATCAATAAAAGAAAGAAAAACCATTTAAAATATATTGAGGTTTGATGATATTGTTCCTTGAAACATCATTTTATGTATTTACATTTACATTAATATCTATACACTTATATACATTGTCTACTAAGCCTTGGGAAAGAGAGCATGCCAGCAGTGGCTCTCAAATATAATCCATGTTACTGGACTTCAGCCTTTGGGTTCAGTAGGTCTTCTGTAGGCCAGTGAATCTCAATGTTTAATAGGCACCCTTGTGATTCTGATGCAAATGTCCAGAGGAAACATAAAGGGTAGTAAAAGAGGGTTCCCTACTTGTTGTCTGCAATATTAATATTAATATCGTGGATAGCCACATGTAGGAGACAGAAACAGGATCCACACCTTTCACCTCTCACAAAAATCAACTCACGGTGGATAACAGACTTAAACCTAAGGCATGAAACTATAAGAATTCTAGAGGAAAACATTGGAAACATTCTTCTAGACATTGGCCTAGGCAAAGAATTTATGAAGAAGACCCCAAAGGCAATCACAGCAACAACAAAAATAAATAAATGGGACCTGCTCAAATTAAAAAGCTTCTGCACAGCCAAAGAAACTATCACGAGAGTGAACAGAACCTACAGAATGGGAGAAGATAATTCGCATGCTACACATCCGACAAAGGGCTGATAACTAGAATCTATTTAGAACTCAGGAAAACCAGCAAGAAAAAATCAAACAACCCTATCAAAAAGTGGGCAAAGGACATGAACAGAAACTTTTCAAAAGAAGATAGAATAATGACCAACAAACATATGAAAAAATGCTCAACATCCCTCATCATCAGGGAAATGCAAATCAAAACCACAATGAGATATCACTTATCTCCAGTGAGAATGGCCTTTATCAAAATGTCCCAAAACGATAAATGTTGCCGTGGATGCAGGGAGATAGGAACATTCATACACTGCTGGTGGGATTGCAACCTCTGTGGAAAGCAATATGGAGATACCTTAAAGAGATACAAGTAGATCTACCATTTGATCCAGCAATCCCATTACTGGGCATCTACCCAAAAGAACAAAAGATGTTCTATAAAAAAGACATCTGCACTCGAATGTTTATAGTCGCACAATTCACAATTGCAAAGATGTGGAAACAACCCAAGTGCCCATCAATACATGAGTGGATTAATAAAATGTGGTATATGTATACCATGGAGCACTAGTCAGCTATAAGAAACAATGGTGACCTAGCACCACTTGTATTATCCTCTACAGAGCTGGAATCCATTCTACTAAGTGAAGTATCCCAAGAATGGAAAAATAAGCACCACATGTACTCACCATCAAATTGGTTTTAACTGATCAACACCTAAGTGCACATATAGGAATAACATTCATCAGGTGTTGGGCAGATGGGAGGAGGGAGAAGGGGATGGGTATATACATATATAATGAGTGCGATGCGCACCATCTGGGGGATGGACACTCTTGAAGCTCTGACTCGGGGGCGGGGGGGAAGGAGGGCAAGGGCAATATATGTAACCTAAACATTTATACCCCCATAATATGCTGAAATTAAAAATATATATTGTAATATTAAGATGTTACTTGAAATATTAAAAATCTTTAAAATAGAGACTTTGAAGATTCATTGAAACACAAATCTGGTTGTGTTATTGCATCTTATTTTCAAAACATATTTTTAGGAGGAGCTTTTAAATATGAAACAAGTACCTACTTGCTGACTTCTGAAGTTTTCATTCTGTATGTTTAATCATCTTTAAATATATAGACTTCTCTTTAGCTTAGATGTTCTTCAACACTAATTATTTCTAAACTTTTTGTTTAAAATAAAACTAACTTGGCTATCCCAGTAAATAGAGACTTTTTTTGTCCTTTGCTTAATGAATCTTTGGTTTTTTTCTCAGTGCTATGATGAAAAAGAGATATATATGAGCAGATCAAACTGAAGAATAAGATGTCTGAGACTTGGCCGACATAGTTATACAATTCTTCATTGTTGTTGTTGTTGTTATTCCAGCCTTCATCCTGGAGATCTCTATCCTTTCACCAGGAAGCCTTTGTTTATCATTGTGGATTCATCCAATAGTGTTGCATACAAGGTGAGTTCCCTGATGGCTGTTGCACACATTAGACATTATGGCACCAGCCCAAGGGTACCCACTCTTAATGTGTGCCTTTTTATTTTGCTTTATTTTATTTAATCTTACACAGTTTGTATTTAGTGTTTCTTTTCTTTTGAGGTTGTGCATGCTAGTCAGGATTCGTGCTATGAATAGAAACAAGAAGAAAACTCATGAATGGACACTCAGTGGAAAATAATAAATCCTCCTGCAGGAAAAAAAAATTCAAGATTTCCAAGATCTCTGGTGGGAGGTTTATTTTTTTATACAACCCAGAATAATTTTTTTTATAGAGGTAGAAGTATAAGGGTGAATTTTATTTTCTGGTTTTCGAACGTTTTCCCCTTCTGTCTACACACTGAGCTGCTGTAGTTTAAGTGAAACTTTTATCCCATGTTATACGGTTATAGTCTTTGAATATTAACATTGTTTTACATGCACTTAATTTTTTAAAAATTTGTGACATTTGGAACAAAAGATGGCCCTGAATGCTGAAAAAAGTGACAGGGATCTGAGTTGAATATCCTTTGTTTTATATTTTGCTATTAAAGCAGAGGTTTTCAGAGATTCTAAAAGGAATGCCAGCAGTGAGCACTTTAAAGTTGGATTTTAGAATTCCAACTGTAATAATTTATAGGAAAGTGAAAACATAGTCTTTAGAGTCCTTTGTATCTGGTTGGAATGTTTCATTAGTGAAAAATATGTTCACAAAGTGCACAGATCTGCCACTGTAAGCTATTTCTATTGTGAATGTTCATATTTGCAATTAGATGGAGAAGCAAACATTTATAGGTTTATTTCAGGGGAGCCATGGAAATGTCTAGTAGCCAAGAAAGCTGACCCCAAGTATATGTTTTCCATTTAGTTTTCATGTTGAGTTTCACTTTTTAAACTCTGAATTCCAAAAGAATCTAACTCTAAATTTTTCAGCATATTTCCTGCTATCCGCTTTGTCAGTTTAATATTGCAACTTTTGATTTTTAGGAAAGTTTGCTGCATACTTTATTAAATTGTGTGTGTGTGTGTGTGTGTGTGTGTGTGTGTGTGTGGTGTTGTGAGAGTTAGGAGAGTGTGGGAGGCTGCTGCAGGAAAAGGTTTGGTGGCTACCACAATTCAACTTATAAAACCAGAAGAGTCTAGGCATTTTGTGTCTTCACAGAATTCAAAAGAAGCATTCTGTGTCTTTGTCAATGAAAATGAATCAGTTGCTACAGTTTGAGCAGGTGACAGAATGTGTTGATACAGCAGGTCAGGTGTACTGTTTAACATGATCTAGTGTGCACCTAGAGTATTTTAGCCATCTATTAATGTCTTTCAATTTAATTGGACATTATTGGACACCTCTTATAATCTCAAGATTATCGTTCGTTGTATATGCCTGCTATTTCCAGAACACTGTTTAGATATAAAATGAATATTGGATACTGATTTTAAAAAACACCTTTGTGCATAACTGGAAATGTATTTACTCAATTATACATCATGATGTAATTCTAGATGCCCAAGACAACTGTGGATAAACAGAAAGTGTTTTTTGTTTGTTTGCTTTATCAAAAATAAACACATGCAATATCAGTACTTTAAAGAATTAAATTGCTTGGAACATACTGATCTTTAGAAATGAAACGAGGACCCCACATGCAGTAGACAAATCAGAGCAAGGCACAGACCAATCTGGTCTTTTTAAAAATTAGTATTACTTAATGCATCTAATTCAAGTATGCAGTTCTCTGTGATAACATCTGAAGGTGTCTAACATTTACTTTTCCCACAAAAGCATTTGTAAAGAAGTCTTAAACTACCATTTTGCAAGTTTTTAATGAAAAAAGAGAACTGAGTAACTGATGTATTATTTCTTGAGTACCTGCTTTGCTATATATGTTTCACATATATGAGCATTTTATACGTATGTGTCTTCTATATGTTTCTTCATTTAAATACAAAGTTTCATGTGTATTTCTTCATTTAAATATTACTTTTTTATATTTATGAAAGTAACTCATGCATATAGCTTAAAGCTTTAGTTCTCAACTCTTTCTGTGCATCAGAAACATTTAGAACCCTTTTGAAAACCACTTGTACCTGGGCCCCACCACCTGTGATTCTGATTCACTTGACCTGGGGTGTATCTCAGCTCTCAGTATTTTTTAAGACCGACTCCATTGTGCTGTCAGGGTGAGAACTACTCATAAAGTCCCTCCAGGTTCTTTAGTAAAAACAGTACTTGCCTGCTCTCTTGTGCTATCCATATTTGCCTCTTCCCTGAGACCACCGTTAACATTTTTTTAGCTGATTATTTTGGAATTTTATCACCATGTTTCTAATAAATATGCTAGTATTGATAGTTCTTGATTCTTCAGTTTTACATGTTGATTTCCCACTATGAAAGAGAAATTTAGCTCTCTTTCCTCTTCCGGTTCTCAACTCACATTTCTACCCTTTGCATTGTTTTATTCACACCATAGACAATTTTCATAAATAGATAATTTTATCCACATAATTTTGATTAGCTGAAAATTTAGTGCTTATCTTATTATGAGTATAGAATACTTTTAATAGCTAAGCCAAATATTAATAGTAAACTATGGTTACTTTTTCTTTCCTATGCAGCTTTTTACTTTTCCTGTAACAAATAATTATCCGTCTGTCTTGTCTTTTTCTGAAGTTATCACTAATTCAACCCCAGTCTTCTCATCAGTTGTGTAAATCTTCTCTCAGTTTGTTCAAAATTGTTAGCTCTTCTCTTGATTTTATCTTCATGATGAATTGTTTCCCACAGCATCTGAACTTGTCACCTTCTCATATGCTGCTCTGCTCTCATCCCAGAATCTCTTTTCATTATTATCCTGGCAGTTCTTCGCTTCTCTTCTGTATTGGATCCCCCGCTTCCTATATCCTGTGTCGTCTTCTTTCTTGGTTACTCTCTTGTTTTGGTACAGCATCTCCTGTAGTTGCTTCCTAGGAGAGGATGAATATGAGATAAAATTTTTTAGATCATGCACTTCCACAAATGTCTTTAATTTACTCTCACATTTTAATGATGGTTTTGGTATAAGTCAGAAATTATTTCCTTCCACATTTGGAAGGTATTCGTCACTTTCTAGCTTCCAGTATTTCTGAAGAAGTGTGAAATATTCTAATTCTGTATTCTTTTTATGCAACCTGTTTTCAGTCTCTGGAAGCTTATAAAATCTTCTTTGTCCCTATCTCAACAACGTTCCCTGCTGTGGGTTTACTTTGATATTTTTGTTTATTTATTTTTTTAAAAGATGGGGTCTCCCTATGTTGCCCAGGCTGGAGTTTAGTGGCTATTCACAGGCGTGATCATCGTGCATTACACCCTCAGCCTCCTGGCCTCAAGGAATCTTCCTGCCTCAGCCTCCTGAATAGCTGGGACTACCAGTGCACAACACCACACCCAGCTAATTTTTTTCATTTTTTGTAGAGGCGGGGTCTTGCTACATTGCCCAGGCTGGTCTTGAACTCCTGGCCTCAAGTGATCCTCCTGCCTTGGCCTCTCAAAGTGTTAGGATTACAGGCCTGAGCCACCATCCCTGGCCCTAGTTTATTTTTAACCACGGTGCTTGGCATGTACTTGGTAAATCCTTTCAATCTGGAAACTCTGCCCATTTTCTTGAGTTAGTCCATTGACTTTCTTTCCTCCATTCTTTTCTGTTCTGTGTTTGGGAACTTTTATTCATATGTTGGAACTTATGATCTAGCTGTCTGACTTTCTTATTTTTTATTGTCTATCCTTTGTTCATTTTTTCTTTAGGAAGTTGCATTGCCTTTATTTTCTAGCCCTTTTGTTGAAATTTTTCATCTGTTCTTTAAATTTTCCTTTCATATGTATAGATATAGATATGTGTCTATAACACAAATACACATACATACATGTACATATCTAATTATCTTGTTTTTTATCATGGTTGAAATATCTCCTCTTACCTTTGAGAATATTAATGATTTATTTCTTTATCTATTTTATTTTATTTATTTATTTTTTTTTGAGACAGAGTCTCACTCTGTTGCCCAGGCTAGAGTACCGTGGTGTCATCCTAGCTCACAGCAACCTCAAACTCCTGGGCTCAAGCAATCCTCCTGCTTCAGCCTCCCAAGTAGCTGAGACTACAGGCATGCACCACCATGCCCGGCTAATATTTTCTCTATATATTTTTAGTTGTCCATATAATTTCTTTCTATTATTTTTTTTTTTAGTAGAGATGGGTCTCGCCCTTGCTCAGGCTGGTCTCGAACTCCTGAGCTCAAACGATCCACCCGCCTCGGCCTCCCAGAGTGCTAGGATTACAGGCGTGAGCCACCATGCCCAGTCCCTTTATCTATTTTAGAAACAGGGTCTTGCTCTGATGCCCAGGCTAGAGTGTAATGGCACTGTTATAGCTCACTGCAGCCTCAAACTCTTGGGCTCAAGGAATCCTCCCACCTCAGCTTCCTTAGTAGCTAGGATTACAAACGTGAGCCACTGTGCCTGGCTTCAGTGATCATTGTTAAATTATTCTCCTTGTCTAGTATCTGTTTCCTTTTTGTTGATTTGTTTCTATTTATTTTTGCCCATGTCTTTCACATTAGAGACTTTCCTGAGAGTATCCTAATACTGGCTTCTCTGCTCATATTTAAGAGTGGAGCCCAGCAAACCTATCGGAAACTCTGAGGAGGCGGGTAGGGCTGGTCCCAGTTGAGCTGGACTTTTTAGTTGAGTAATCTCTGATGTCAGTATCCTTAGGTCTTTCTTTGTGGCCTCGTCTTGTCTATCAGAGAAAACACAACTGCTCTGCCTGGAGTGTAAAGGTTTGATGACCAGCACTCTGCCCTTTTCCCTGAAGCGTGTGTGTGCGTGTGTCTCTGTGTCTCCATGTGTGTGTGTTCATAGATACCTGTATCTTTATGTCCCCAGTGCTTCACACTTAAAAGATTCTTTATCAGTATATGTTGAAGGATTAAACAAAGGTGCTGTTATCCTTGTTTTATACTTGTGGAAGCTCAGTATCTGTGGAAGCTCAATATCTTGCCTAATATTTCCAGCACTAGTCTTTCTCATTCCAAAGCCCATGTCCTTTCCACACTAGGGGAGCTTTGCAGCCTAGTCTGAGCCTCCTTTCAGAGAACGATTGAAATAGCGATATTTGGGTAACAAGTATAGCTGGTATTTTGGTTCTTAGATTCTATTAGGGGTAAACTAGGTGAGTTAATTGGCTTTATCTGTGGTACTAATGGGAGTTAAAAAAAAAAATCTGTCATTTTGGACAGTACTTCTTTTTGTTATGCTTTTTTTCCCTTGGAAGAAGAAAATCCTTTTGAACATTTAAATATTTATGAAAGAGCTGGATCCCTGCCAGTGAAAATGACTTAACACCTTTGTCAAAATAGGCATATTTATCTAAACAGCCTCGTTCCAAAGTATTTGACTGATGTCTGCAGATTGCTGGAGTCTGTTAAGGCATCACAACAAAATTCAGCTGCGTGAGAGGTCTGCTGCCAGGCAGCTTTATTCTCATTCCACTTCTTTCTCGCTGCTTTGAGAGACCTTGTCTTTGTTTTTGGCTGGTTTGATTGAACCCTACTGGGATTTATTGGACTTCTTGAATTGGTAGGTTGCAGTTTTTTGTTACTGCTGGGAAATTCTCAGCTGTTTTCCCTGTACATATTGATGGTTTGTCAATGATAGAGGTAGCAAAAAAAAGAAAAAAACAACTTTAAAAAAATTGACGGTACTTTAGCCTCTCTCTCATCACCTTCCTGATTAAATGTGTGTATTAGACATTTACAGTGTGTCTTCCACATCTCTTAACCCCTCGTTTATATTTCCCATCATTTGTTTCTCTGATTTATTTTTTTTCACCTCTTTATTATTAACAGGAGCCAGATGTTTCTCTGGTTGAAATTTGTGTAGTTTCTTCTTATTTAGATTTTAGTTCACAAATTCTTTCTTCAGCTGTGTCTAACTTGCTCTATTTTTATGTTGGTTGTGATATTTTTCTTTTCTAGAAGTTTTATGTGGTTCTTTTTCAAATATTTCATTGCCCTTTTTATAGTTTACTATTTTCGAGCTTGTTCTTTAATTCTTTAAACTTAATAAGCATATTTATTAATTTGTTATCTATCTGATAATTCTTACACTTGAAATCTGATTTTGCTGTTTAAGGCACCCTTTGCTGCTTTTGTGTCCATGTATGCTTGATTGTTTTTGACTATGTTTCTTCTCAGTATCCTTAAAATTATTTGTGGGAAGTTCACAGAGCCCTAGGATGAAGGTATCTTCATGCAGAAGGTATCTTCTGCATTTGTTCATGCCAGACATCTGGAGGCACTACCAGTTTGGGACCATGTTTTCAGGATCACCCAAAACATGGTGATAGAAATTTGGGCAGTAAATATGAGGAGGGCTGGCTTATGCTGACAATCCTCAGGAACTAATTTTTTTTTTCTTTCTGGTCTTTGTGTAGCTTAACATCAAGAAAAATTTTCTTGCCATGCCATGAGGAGTGGTCACAGGACAAGGGGACATGTCAAGTTTGGTTTTGGTTCATCCTTAAGCTAAGGGTGTACCCTTTAGGATTCCACTTTAATGTGGGGCTGGTCTTCTATTATAATAGATTCCCATCCTGGGCAGACCCTAAGCTCTGTCATTTGTCCCCTTTTCCAGATGAGACTTTCAAAACCTAAATTCAAGTTGCTGGATTGCCTCTGGGCAAAAGAGTTCTAGAGTCTGCTTATTTTCTGTCTTCTCTACTGGTTTGTCTCTATCTCTCTGACCTCTCATCAGTGGAGTGCCCCTGAGTTTGGTCCTGGTTCGTCGTCTTTTCCAGCTACAACTCCTTCCTTGATGGTCTTATCCAATTTTATAACTAATTATTAATACTATCTCTATGCTGACGACATTCAAATTTATATCTTCAAGTTAGACCTCTTTCTGGAACTCAACTAGAGTATGATCTACCTACTCCACATCTCTAATTGGTAATTCTAATAGAGATTACAAACTGAATGGGCCCAAGACAGAATTCCTAAATCTCTTCCACATATGGCTTGACCCATTACAGTTAATGGCTGTTATGCTTTTATAGTTGCCTCAGCCAGAATCCTTGGTTTCATACTTGACTCTTCTTTCCATCACATCCAACATCCATTTCAGGAAATCTTTTTGATTCTAACTGATATGTATGTCCAAAATCTCATTACCTCTCCTGCCTCACCCTGGCCCATGCCACCGTCATCACTCACCTGAATTACTGCTGTAGTTTTCTAACCAGTCTTCCTCCTTCTGCCTTTCCTCTCCTGCAAGTGTGCCTGTAAGTCAGATATGTCACTTCTCTGCTCATATCACTAGTGGCTTGTCATCTCACTCAGAGAAAAGGCTTTATTCTCACACACACACCTCCCCATTTCTCCCAAAAGCATCTCTGATCTCTCTTGCCAGTCTCTCCTCTTGCTCAGTTCTCTTTAGCTGCGCTACCTCCTTGCCATTCCTCAGACACACCAGGCAGTCTTCTGCTCTGAATCTTTGAATTCTGTTGCCTCTGCCTTGAATCCCTTCCAAAGATACCCACGTTGTTCTTTAGGTGTTTGAGCAAATAAAGCCTCTTACTAAGGTCTTCCTGAATTGCCCTATTTTAAAGTTATATGCCTCCACAGTACTCCTTATCCACCTTTCTTACTTTATTATTCTTAATAATCATAACATAACTTTTGTATACTGGCTACTAGTGCCATGCACCGTTCTAAGCACTTTATGTATACACATTTAATCCCCACACAATACAGTGCATTGCTTTTATTTATTATTATTAGACAGAGTCTCGCTTTGTCACCCTAGCTAGAGTGCAGTGGCATCATAATAGCTCACTGTAACCTCAAACTCCTGGGCTTAAGCAATCCTCCTGCCTCAGCCTCCTAAGTAGCTGGGACTACAGGCACGTGCCACCATACCAGGCTAATTTTTCTATTTTTTGTAGAGATGGGGTCTCACTATGTTGCTCTGGCTGATCTCAAACTCCTGGGCTCAAGCAATCCTCTTGCCTCAGCCTCCCAAAGTGTTTAGGGTATAGGTGTGAGCCACCACGCCCTCAGCAATGCATTGCTTTTACTATCTCCATTTTACTGTTAAGAAAACCAAGGCACATAAAGGTGAAGTAATTTGCCCAAGGTCACACACAGCTAGTAGATGGCCAAGTTGGAATTTAAAAACAATCTGACTGTAAAGTCTGTGCTGTTAACTGTACTCTATGCTATGTTCCCATATGTGGCACTTGTCACCTTCTATGATATTATATAACTTATTTATTTTGTTTACTATGGATTTCAACCTTGTACTTCCACTTCCATCTAAATTTCAGCTCCAGAAGACAGGATTTTTTCTCTCTGTTTTATTTACTGTTGTATCCCTAGCACCTAGGTCAGTGTCTAGTTCGTAGGTTCAATTAGTGTTTGTTGAAGAAGAGGTATTTTAAAAGGACACTATATACTGTTAAAAGTGAATTTTTTTTTTTAAATTCAGGCAGGCTCCAAACCAGAATAGGTTCAGAGAGGCTCCAGCAAATGTATTTTAAAGCCTTAGGCTGG
Organism: Lemur catta; assembly: GCF_020740605.2. Taxonomy (NCBI): domain Eukaryota; kingdom Metazoa; phylum Chordata; class Mammalia; order Primates; family Lemuridae; genus Lemur; species Lemur catta. The sequence continues at coordinate 9,963,472 of NC_059137.1, forward strand.
AATGGTGGCTCACACCTGTAATCTTAGCACTCTGCGAGGCCAAGGCATGAGGATCACTTGAGCCCAGGAGTTTGAGAGCAGCATGAGTAACATAGAAAGACCTCATCTTTACACAAAAATAAAAAATTAGCCAGATGTGGTAACATGCATCTGTAGTCCCAGCTACTTGGAAGACTGAGGCAGGAGGATCACGTAAGTCCAGGAGTTTGAGATTGTAGTGAGCTATGATGATGCCACTGTACTCCATCCTGGGCAAAAGAGCAAGACCCCATTTCACTAAATGAATGAATGAATGAATGAATGAATGAATGAATGAAAGGAAAGAAAGAAAAGAAAGAAAGTTTCATTTAAAGAGATTTTGTGGGAAAAAATAGTGAATGGCTGTATGAAGGAAATCTGAAAAGCCCAATCACTGGATATGAATGGAGGAAAGTTATAAAAGTTATCTCCTTTTTGCCACAAGAAAGGCTTCTAGTCCTTCTGGGTTTACCAATAAATACTTTTAAATGTCTAGAGTCAGATACACAGTTTCAGGGCAGTGAGAAAGATCAGAACTATTCAATTCATTCCATAGCAGTTATGCCACAAGACACTTGTATGGCCTTGAACGTGTCCTTGGTCTTTTCTGAGCCTCTTTTTCCTTCTCTATAAAATAGATTGTCCAGGAATTCAAGACCAGCCTAAGGAAGAGCAAGACCCATCTCTACTAAAAATAGAAAAAATTAGCTGGGCATGGTGTTGTGGGCCCGCAGTCCCAGCTACTCAGGAGGCTGAGGCAGGAGGATCGCTTGAGCACAGGGGTTTGAGGTTGCAGTGAGGTACGATGATACCATTGCACTCTAGCCAGGGCAACAGAGCAAGACTGTCTAAAAAAAAATCGGTTGTCAATACTGATCTTATAGGATTTTTATGATTGCAGGTAGTATCTAAAAAGCCTATAATAATTTCTAGAATGTAGTTAGGACTCAGTAAATCATAGGAGTTGCTATGACAATGACACTATTTCCAGATAAATATAGCACATGCACAAAAGAAAACTGTACCCTAGTTTAGTTTATCAATGCAGAGTAAAAAAACTTAAGTAAAATAATAGCAAATGGGCTTATTGATAGAATAATCTACCAAAAGAGTTTATCTAAATCATACATGAAGGTTAAATATTTGAAAATCAATCAATACTATATTTCATGTCAATAGGATAAATAAGAAAAATCACATGCTTATTTCAGTGTCATTTTGTAAAAGCTAATAAAATTCAGTGCCCATTCTCAACTAAAACATTGAACCTATGATGAAGAGCTCCTATTAAATATATTAAATAGTGAAATTTATACTTATAGAGACACTACAAGTATTTTTAATTAAAATAAACAAGAAAAGTGAATGCCTGCTGTTATCATTGTGATATAATCTTATTTTAGTCCCAACCAGAAGTTTATAACATTCCCAAAATGAAACAATAACAAAAAGTTTTTCAGACTAGTAAGAGGACACAAAACATTAAACATTAGAAAGAAAGGTGAAAATCATTAGCTGCAGATGTACAGTTTTATATTTAGAAAATCCAAAGGAATCAGAAAAACTATTAATATGAATATAAATTCATATTTATGGAGTAAATATACTAAAATTAATAGTAATCTCATACATAAGCATAGCCAGTTAAAATTTCTTCAGTACATGTTCCATTTATATACATTTGCTATAATTTTTCTTAACATAGTAGCATTGACTCATATAATTCATATATGTGGGCAGTTATGAGACATTCCTCAAACACTTAAATAAAGATGATAAGACTATCCTATGGGAGTTGAACTATAAAATTAATTACTGAATGGATCAGAACAGAGATGTGGAAAGCACCTTAAAGAAACTATTTCCCAGGTCCAAAATTCGATTATAATCTGAAAGAAGGTATTAACGTATTTGTATTGGAGGTCCCCAAGATAACCCCCAGGTTCAGTGATTTGCTAGGAAGAGTCATAGGATTCAGCATATGGTCATACTCACTGCTAAGATTTATTACAGTAAAAGGATACAGAGCAAAATCGGCAAAGAAAAGAGCCAGGTGGGGTGAAGTCTGGAGAAAACCAGGTGCAGACTTCCAAGGGTCCTCTCCCAGTAAAGTCACACAGGATGCACTTAATTCCCCCAAAAAGTTGTGACCACACGGATAAACCTTGTTTACCAGGGAAGCTCATTAGGGACTCGATGCCCAGAGTTTTTATTGGGATCCGATCACACGGGCACTCTGTCTGGCTCATACCAAAATGCGAGATGCCCAGAAGGAAAGCAGGTGTTCAGCATACACCATCGTGTTTGCATGAACAGTCTAGGCAGAGTGAGCCACTCTTTCTCAGTTCTGCTGATGATGAGAACCCTCCCCAAATCTAAGTCCCCAGAAGCCAGCCAAGGGCCAGCCTTGTAAGCAGACCTTTCAAAGGATGGTAGTCAGGCCTGCTATGCTTTACACAGTTTTTGAACAAAGCAAAACAAAAAGAAGAGAGAGGTTGGTTAGCAAGGAAAGTGAAGAAAAACGAGACCTTGGGAAATAAATAATAATAATGTCCATGTTAGCACTATCCAAGAGCAAGAGTGGCCTGGCCAAAGATCCCTAAGGCCATCTCTACATTGTGGAAGAATGCCTCAGTCCGCCTTATCTGAGGAGTACTCCCCAGTATCATTCAACTTATTTACTCCCTTTGTTTTGATTATAAGAAATTTTTAATTTATCTTAATTATTTAATATTTTTGATGTTGTATTACACTGACAAAGTTGCAAAATCAAAAATTTCAAAAAGGCATATTGTGAAATCTCTTCCTCTTTCCCAGTCCCAATTCACTGAGTTCCCATCTCTCCCTATGAGTTGTCACTATTGTCTGTTTCCTGTTTACCCTTCTAGAAAAAATTTTTAAATGCATATACAAGCCAAAACAAATATGTTGTCTTTAGTCTTCTTAGTTATATAAATGATAGTAACATCCCATACAAAGTAATTGGAGTATCCATCCATTCAAGCATTTATCATTTCTTTGTGTTAAGAAAATTTCAGTTCTACTTTTTTAGTATTTTAAATATACAATAAATTCTTGTCAACTATAGTCACCCTATTGTGCTACCAAATACAAATACTAGATCCTATTCATTCTATCCAACTGTATTTTTGTTCCCATTAACCACCTCACTTTATCCCCTGCTTCCCAGTTTTTTCTTGTTGCTTTAGAGAAGCACTTCCTATTTTTAGGAGATTAATCCTTTGTAATGTGAGGTTTCAAATATTTTCCTCAATTTGTTATTTGGCTTTTGATTTTGTTTATGTTATATTTTGCTAAGAGCAAGCTTTTGATTTTTATGTAACTAGGTTTATTAATCTTAGCTAATCATAATAGGAAGGTCTTGTAGTTCACAAAAATAACATTTTTTCCACCACTTCTATGGGTTAATTGTTTCCATTTAAATCTTTGATATAATTGGAATTTATCCTCCTGTATGGCATGAAGTGTGTTTCTAAATGGTGGCTATCCAGTTTTTCTGACCAATTTGAGCTGTCATCTTTATCATATACACAAAAGTCCTAAATGTTTTGGAGTCTAATTCTGGACTTTTTATTCTGTTCCCTTGGTTTTCTGCTTACTCTGTGCTAGTGCCACACATTTTTAATTACTGAGGTTTTAAAGTATGTTTTAATATCTGATCAGTCTAGTTCCCCTTTTTGCTTTTTTTCAGAATTCTTCTGGCTAATCTCATTTTTCCATATGAACTTTATAATTACCTTTTTCAAGTGCAGGGGAAAAAAGTCTGTGCCTGTTTTCATCGAAGTTGGTTTAAGTTTTAATAAATTAGTGTAATGATATTTTAGAACAGGTTTGTCTCTGAGAACGTAGTATGTCTTCCTGTTTGTTCAAGTCTTAATTTTTATCGTTTAGGAGTGTTTTAAAGTTACTTTTGTTTACTCATTTATTAAGTTTACTCCTAAGAGGTTTATCTTTCTTTTTGCTTTACCAAACATTTGATGATTTTACTTCCCATGTAGATCTGCCTTTAGAGACAGAATAACCTTTATTATGCAAAGAGTACTCCAGTTTGAGTATCAACTTAATTCTCACTGGAAATTACATATTGACATTCTGGTTTTATACATCTTTCTTATGGTCCACAATAAGAGATGGATCCAGTCTTCACATACCAGGAAATCAGGTTTTAGAGCCTTTAATAGGCTGAAAGCCAGATCCTAGATCCTGGAAAGTTCACCCTCATATCTACTAGTGTAAGTTGCCTGATGGAGAGGCCTTTTAGTGCACAGCCAGATAAACTCTCCCTGCAACACTATAATCATGTATATGCCTGTATTTTAAAAAGTCAGTAGTTCATTTAATAATCTTCACTATTTTAATTGGGAGCCTTTTAAGAAAGCCTGTTATACATGGTAATTATATGTGAATGGCAGTCTGTTCAGCTGTTACTGATGTTTCTACATCTGCTTATGAGTTAAAGGGCTGAATCTATACACTAATGATGTGCTTTGGAAAATTACTAAGTAACTATCTCTGGTCAAATCTTTAATGGAAGTTTTAAATTCTTATATATTACAGAATTTCACAAACTTGTTTGGACAGCCACTAGTCTGCTTGCTTTCTCCTACAGCATACCCAAAAGCTTTACAAGGTATGTACTGGCATCATCTGTTACACCTGTAGGTTGCAAATAAACACTGTCTACATTTTGAGTAATAATGATCTTTGTTTTTCCTTCTCATAATTGTCACATGTGGATTTATGGTGTTTGTATGGCAGGTGTCACTCTGAAATACCCAGAAACCTTGCCAGCAACCAGACTTCCTTAATGTGCTACCATTAGGCCTTGAGATAATTCATCCCTGAGAAAGAAGTGGTTTTGTCCCTTGCTGTAGGGGAACACATGATTTGTAAATTTTAAAATTTGTTTTACAGGTGTTTGTTTTGATATGGTTGTCATATCCATATAGCATGATTTCTTTCCTATATCTTTGGTTACATATTTTAGGCATCTTTTAAGAGTATAAGATTGCTAGTCTAGGAAACTTCTCAGCCTGTGCCTGAGTTAGGATAACCTAATTGGCACAACTTAAAGAGGTCCTTTCATTTGCATTTTTACCTTGCTGTGTTCTTTAAATAAAAGAACTTCTTCTAAGACTGCCAGAGAGACAGATTAGTGTTTTGGCCATTTCTCCAATAGCTGGGAATTGAAAGACTTTTGCCTTTGATGATTTATCCTTAATTAGTAACACATAAAATCTAATTATAACTCCGAGTCATTTAGTAGGTAAAATACTAAACAAACCTTAACACTGTTTTAGCAGTACTTGTCACTGTTTCACTATCTCCCTGACTGTGAATAGTGCTGATGTCTCTCTGTGGGAGATGGCATTTTACTGCTACTTCCCAGCCAGAAGTCCTGCTGACATAGTTTGACACAGGAAGTGATGGTCAGCATTTGAATGCCTGAGAGAAGCTGGAGACTTTCACCGTTGTTTTAAGGTAAGTTCTGCTGTTCAACAGGGAAAAGTATGTAGAAATATTAAGTTCATGTATCCAATAGTCAAATTACTAAAGGATAGAACTTACCTTCAAACAACGGTAAAATTCTCCTGCTTTGAGGATTTTGTTATCCTATTTCTTAGCATTTCTAGAAGAATGTAATTTTGTCCAATTACTTGAGAGTACTTTCTGCTATCAATCTGTCCTTTCATGATGAAGTTTTATTTAAAATTGCATGATCAAATGGATTAATATCGAGATTATTTGCTCTAAAAGACTATTGTATAGAGGAGAAAAACACAGACAAATCGACTGAATTTGAATTAGTCTTAGCCACTTACTAGCTGTGTGACTTTGGGAAGTTACTCATTCATTCTGTGCCTCAGTTTCTTCATCTGTCAAATGGAAATAATAATAATAGCTACCTCATAGAATAATGTCGGGTACATAGGAAGTACTCAATATGTGCTTTCATTATTATTAATATACTTAGTTGTAATATATGTCCTTAACATTTTTTTGTCCAGTGTCCTGTCATGCTATAAAGCTTATATCTCTTAACACATTAAATGAATTGTTCAGTTACACAAGGAGATTCAAAATTCTTTTGTGAGAAACATTTTGGGTTTATCCATAGGCGTTATTGCCATTTACTCAATCTCTGCAAAAGGGGTTGGCCCTCCATGTGGGCATGAAACTAGCAGATCTGTAAGGAACTGGAATGTCATAGAAGGTTCCTGCACTTCTGGCATCTAAAGCCTATAGTTATCTCATTAGCCAAGAGTCACTTCATTCATTCAACAAACATTTATTCAACATTTATTTGTCAGGTATTGTGCTAGGCACTGGAGATAGCACTTTGACCTGAAAAACAAGTTATGTTTCTCACAGAGCCAAATGTCAAGTAGAAAATATAGGTAACCCAACAGGCAATTACTGTAAGTGTTTCACAGGAGGATGCACAGAAACATGTATGAGGGACTCCTAACCAGCATATGAGGGTGAGAGGAGACGAGATGATGTCTAAAGTGTATTTTAAGAACATGTAGAATTAGATGGGCACGGGACAATGACAGAGCCCAAGAGTGCTTCTGTAGAGAATTTGCATGTGCTGTGGCCCTGCGATAAGAGCTTTTGAAACAAATTAAAGTAGTTTCTTCTAGCTCAAGGGTGGAGTTTGGAATTGTGTGACTGAGTTATAAAAAAGCTTTCAAGATTTGTTGATCAATTTAAGTGGAGTACAATGAATGGAGTTGTGGGTTGAGCATCCCTCATCCAAAAATCTAAAATCTGAAATGCTTCAAAATTTGAAACTTTTTGAGTGCTAACATGACACCAAAAGTGGAAATTCCACACATAATTCTTGAGCACAAACTTTGTTTTATGCACAAAATATTGTATGCAATTACCTTTAGGCTATGTGGATAAGATATATATGAAACAAATAAATTTAGTGTTTAGATTTAGGACCCATTCCCAAGATATCTCATTATGTATATGCAAATATTCCAAAACCCAAAATCTGAAACATTTCTGGTTCCAAGCATCTTGCATAAGGGATACTCAACTTGTACCATCAAAAAAGATTTTAAACAGAGGAGTAGCATGAAGGAGCATTCAGTTAATCTCTTAAAGAACAAATTGGGTGGGACATGGATGGAAACAAGGTGATGGTGGTGGCTGGAGCTAGGACAGTAACTGGGTATCTGGCTTGAAAAGATACTGAGCCAATAGAACCAGTGGGACTTGGTGATGGACTGACAAGGTGTGGGGAGGAAGGCAGGAATGAACTTGCAGGTTTCTGGCCAAGGTGCTACTTGATGAGAAGCATATTTATAGAGAACAAAAAGGGAAAGAATTTGCTTTCAGTTGTTGATGTATTAAGTTTGAGGTGCCTTTGAGACTTAGATTGAATATAGTAGTCTAGAGCAACACTGTCCAATAAAAATATAGTGTGTCAAATATGTAATTTTTAATTTTTTAGTGCCCCAATTTTAAAAGTAAAAACGGGGGTGGGAGAGGAAAAGAAAAGAAAAAAGTAAAAAGAAACAGGTAAAATTAGTGTTGACAATAGATCTTCTTGTACTGAGGCTGTGAAATTCAGTGTGTATTTTACTCTTCATAGTGTGTCTCAGTGTGCGCCTGTCGCATTTTAAGTGTGCAGTAGCTACTGCAGTACAGCACAGGGCTAGGCCTAAGGAATTCAATCTAGGCTGCAGAGAGGGAATTAGGAATCAGTAGGCATATAAATGGTAATATCATGAGAGTAGGAGAGATCAGTTATGGGAAGGGCCAAAGAAAGAAAATATTCATATGTAAGGGATAGGCAGAGAAAGAGCAACTAACAAAGGAGAATGGAAAAGATTGGCAATTCTACTACACGTCAGAGAATTCTATCATTGATAGCCTTTGATCCAACACTTGCCATATTTGGGTGAAATTTGTTAGTTGGGGGGTAAAAAATGGTAAGGACTATGTTCATTTTCATTTCTCTTAAGTTTACTAGACCCTCTTTTAAGTTTGTTCAACAGAAAGCAACATACCTGGTATGTGTTTTTGTAGCTTCATGTAGAGTCTGCATTGTTGAATTATGCTTTAATGATACAGCTTTAATTTTATACATTATCAGCATATTAAAATGTTCCTCATGTGTATCCCTTATTTTTTGCAAAACTATTGTCTATATATATAACATGTTTGTTATTACAGATCAATCTCAACGGGGTAGCCTCTTCACTCTCTTTTTGAACAATCCTCTAATGGCCTTCCTATTTGTCTCTGGATTGTCAAGCATGCGTAGAGGCCTGTGGGAAAAATGTCAAGAATATCTTCGAAAAATCAACCGTGATATTGCCCAGCTACTGACCCATTCACGTTCAATAGGTACCCTCCTAATCTAACTGCACACTTAACAGAATGTCCTATAATGGCTTAAAATGGTGACATATTTTAAATTGTTTGAATTTTTAAAGGTATTTACCAGACAGGAAAGTTGAGAAGACTTTCCTAAAGTTTCCTTCCCTTTGAAATGTAATCTCGATGTAGGCATCCCTTTACTGTCACCTTTCTCCTCTTTGCAGATCAGGCATTTCTCCAGTTTTTTGGAGATGAATTTCTTCGCTTACTTCTCACAAGATTTATTTTTTGTTCAGCCACCATGAGGATGCACAAGATTTTTCGGGTATGTAAAGAATATTATTGATTGATTGATTGATTGATTGATTGATTTTGAGAGACAGGGTCTTGCTCTGTCACCCAAGCTAGAGTACAGTAACATGATCATAACCTCACTGTAACCTCGAGCTCCTGGGCTCAAGCCATCCTCCCCCCTTGGCTTCCCAAAGTGCCAAAATTACAGGCATGAAAAGGAAAATTATTAAAGACCAATTTTATCATTTTAGATATTTAAGAATCATGTGTTACATTTTACCTATATTAATAGATCTAAAATAATATTTACAAATGCATATGTAAAGTATAAAGATTAATAATGTTAAGGCACATCTGAATGCCTAGCACCCTGTTTAAGAAGTAGGATATTTATTTTCATTACCTTTAAGGGCCCTCAGTAGATCCTCCCTGATCCTATCTCCCTCTCAAATGAAACTGACATCCTGAATTTTATAATTATCATTCACTTTTTTTATAGTTTTGCCACATGTATTTGTATTTCTAAACAACATATTGATGGATCTATATTGTATGTATTCTTCTACAACTTGCTTTTTTCCAATCAATATTATATTCTTGAGAGTGAGCCACATTGATGACTATAACCTTCTCCATTCATTTTGTTTAACTGTATAATACTAGGCATTATTTGACTATATATCACAAATTACTTATCCATTCTACTGATAATGGACATTTGGGTTATTTCCAGTTTTTATTATATAAACAATACCACTGTGAAATTCATGTATGAGTTTCGTGGTACACATATATTAGATTTCTTCTGGGGAATACACCTAATAGTGGAATTGCAAGGTCAGAAGATATAAGCATATTTAACTTTACTAGGTAATGCCAAACTGTTATCCAAAGTGGTTTTATCAGTTTACATTCCACCATTGAAGATGCCGTCATTGTTAGAGAAAAAGCTGTGAAAGCCATCAGCCTGAAACAGTATATTCCCACTAGAGAAAACTGTGTGTAGATGTTGCGCATGACTTCACAGTATTGACCACAAACCCAGTCAACAAAATCATGAGATTGTGGAGGTGGCAAAAAAAGGTAGGGGATGAAGAGTTTCAAGTTATGGATCTTGGAGAAATTCCAGAGCTAATAGATATCACACCAGAGGAATTAACAGATGACTGGATGGAGACGAGTACTTCTGAACCAGTGTCAGACAATGAGGAAGAATACATAGAAGAAGCAGTGCCAGGCCAGGCGCAGTGGCTCACACCTGTAATCCTAGCTAGCACTCTGGGAGGCCGAGGCGGGTGGATTGCTCGAGGTCAGGAGTTCGAGACCAGCCTGAGCAAGAGCGAAACCCTGTCTCTACTGAAAATAGAAAGAAATTATCTGACCAACTAAAAATATATAGAAAAAATTAGCTGGGCATGGTGGCACATGCCTATAGTCCCGGCTACTCAGGCTGAGGCAGAAAGATTGCTTAAGCCCAGGAGTTTGAGGTTGCTGTGAGCTAGGCTGACGCCACGGCACTCTAGCCCAGGCAACAGAGCGAGACTGTGTCTCAAAAAAAAAAAAAAAAAAAAGAGGAAGCAGTGCCAGAAAACAAATTAAAATTAGACAGTCTGGTAGAGGGTTGCAATTATTCAAGACTTAGCTTTTGACTTATATGACATGGACACTTCTGTGATATGGGCACTGAAACTAAAGCAAATGGTGGAAGAAGGACTGGTACCAGATAGAAATATTTTGGGGGAAATGAGAAAGCAAAAAAGTTGGAGAGAAATTATGATGTGTTTCTGTAAAGTTACACTGAGTGTGCCTGCTTCTCCTGCCTTCCTTCCAGCTCTGCCACCCCTGAGACAGCAAGACCAACCCTTCCTCTTCTTCCTCCTCCTTAGCCTACTCAATGTGAAAAGACCACAATGAAGACCTTTCTGATGATCCACTTCCACTTTTGTTCAGGCTGGTCCTGAACTCCTGAGCTCAAGCAGTTCTCCCTCCTTAGACTCCCAGAGTCTAGGATTACAGGCATCAGCCACTGTGCCTGGCCTGGAGTCTCTTTTATATATCCCCTATTTCAACAAATATTCTCCACTGTGGAAGATATTTGATCAGAACTCAAACATCTGCCAGCCTGGTGTGAGCTGAGAGAATTGTTTAGCTTATAGTCTTGCAGTAGTTCTTGGTTTTTTGTTTTGTTTTGTTTTGTTTTTTCCTTTTTAAGGGCTTTTGAATATTTTCTTTTTGTCACTTCCCTTAGTATTTAGTGTGGTAAAGTAAAAATTTCATTTTTGAAATGTGTAATGAGTGAGCTCTACAGGCAGAGAGAGATACAAGTGACATTTGAATATATGAACTGTCATGTGAATTACATAGCAAAGCAGCAACTTATTTCTTCTGGAAGTTTTTACTATGAGGCAAAATTATAGTTTGTAGAACTTACCAAATGAAGAAGAATTTCCAAATGAGAATTACTTGATTCTTGAAACTGTCTCCTTTTGTTTCCATATGAAATTTTTTTATTTTCTTTTATGATTCCGTTTTTGCCTGGTTTTTTTTCTCCCTCATTTTTCTTCACCCTTTTTAGCACTGCCTTAACTCTTTTTCACTGTCTTTGCTAATATTCTTAGAATTCTCATTCATTTTCATGGCTTCACTATTTATCTCCATAAAGATTATATCATTGTTTATATTACTCCTCAAACTTGTCTTCTGAGATACAGCCCTGAATTTTCAAATTCTGGTGGTGGGACAGTTCTATTAGTATTACTCTATCACCTCAGTAAAATATACCTAAAACGTGAGGCCTTATACTCTTCCCAAATTATCTCATCCTTTACCTCCCTTTTTCTCTCAGTAGCTTTCAACTCTTCTGTCAAGTCATCGTGCATTCCTGGAATCTTGCAGTCATTTTTGTTATCTCTTTCTCCTATAATGAATTGCCCAGGCCTATTAATTTGTCCTTTTTAATGCTTCCTGCGTCTTTCCCTTGTGTTCATTTCCAATGCAACGTCTATTTATTCATTTAACAGATAATTGTTGACATTCTCTATGTGCTAGGATTCCCCCCCAGTAAGCATGAATTTTTATGGTTTCCACATGATATAGTATAGTGCATGGCAACAATAAGCCTCAGTAAACATTTGTGGAATAACTCACTAAATGAATACATTAAGTTGAACCTTGTGAAACTGTCATTTTTAGAGGTCAAAATGATCAAATGTCAGTGATTCAGTATTCAACAAATATATTAACAATAAGAATCACACCAATATAGGCCAGGTCCAGTGGCTCACACCTGTAATCCCAAAGCTTTGGGAGGCTGAAGTGGGAGGATTGCTTGAGCCCAGGAGTTCCAGACCAGCCTTGGCAGCATAGCAAGACTCCATCGCTGAAAAATAATTTTTTTAAAAGAAGAATCACACCAATATACAGGAAAAATATATACATTAAGTTACTCCTTAATGCTGTACCAATGTTGTATAAAATTTTCTCTCATTAGACTACAAAAGTTGACTTTTCTCTTTTTTGCCTACCAGGAAACACGAAATTATCCAGAATCATATCCACAACTGCCAAGGGATGAAACAGTAGAGAATCCTCATCTCCAGAAGCACATTTTGGAATTAGCATCCATTCTGGATGTTCGAAACGTGTTCTTTGAGAATACCATAGATGACTATTAAAACAAAAATTCTCTTGAAACAATTTTTCATTTTCCACAGATTTTAAATGGTGCAGTTTTCTAATGTGATAACAGACACATAGTGGTGTTATGTAGTTTTTATTTTTTAATTTAAGACCACCATTTTAAAAACAAACTGAAAAAAATGTTCAAACTTTTAGGGTAACTGTTTTAAAATGCAATCTTTCAGGTCTTTTAAAATCTCAATTGATCTTGGAATTTTTATTTTTTGATTTTGAGGTATAGATACTTACCTTCAGCATCTAATCATATAAGGTCAAATAGTCACCATTCTCACCGTGAGAGGAGTAAATTGTTTATTTTTGTATAATGAGGTAAATCCAACTCTTATACTTGGAGATAAGTTGAATGTCTGGGTTTGGAAAATATGTAATTATTCATAATGATGAAACTAGCCACCATGGACTGTTGAAAATCAATAACAGAGTCCCTCCATAATATTTCTTTTCATTCCAAGTTAGTTGGTAGAAAAATGTGTGATTCCTTGAGGCATGATCAGGACAGATCTTGAAATTCTTTTTTAAGTACTGTCAATTTCAGAAACCATGTAAGATTGATTTGCATCTGAAAGCTAGATATTTAATTGGGGGCTTAAGATGGTAAATATTACTTGGAATGTGTGAGTCCTGTGTTTCCATGAGATTTGTTTGTGTATTTTGTTTTCTTTGTAGTCTTCGAATGATGGAAATGAAAAAGGAAACACTTAAATATTTCAGTCAAAAAATCAGGTTGTTGGTTTCATAAGACAGTGTCTTCGGTTGGAATTCTATTTAAACTCTTAGCTTATGAGATCAAGTTTAAAGACTGTCTGGATTGACCTCTGTGACATAAAGTACAGAATTCTTAATCTTTTTGCCTAGTTCAAATTTATGAGACTTAAAAGTCAGAGATTTTATTAATTTAGGTTAGGGGTAACTGGCTGTTATGAAACTGAAAATGTAAGTTGATTTTGCATTGACAATTTGGAAATAAGATTTGTTAAAATTCCCTGTATTTAGTATTTTATAGTCATACACAAATTTTTTATTATTTTAAATAGTACTCAGTGTATAACATAAAGATCTTTGTGGGTTTCTTCCCTGTCATCCCCTTCATAATTTCAGTGCCTAGCTATGAGGATTCCCCCCCCCCTTTTTTGCTTGCACAGCATTCTAGTTCAGAAATCTGTGAACGAAAAGGCCTCTACCTAATTTTCTGTGCAGGCTCACACTCTACCCCTGGCAGTCCCAAGGGAAATGATGTGATTGTTTTTGGTATCTCTTTCCCATGTCCCCAGGGAAATTTTTTTTAATATTTAACTTGATTTTCATTTCTGGCATAGAGACTAATTTGGGTCTAAATTATTCCGTTCAATTTTTCATCTGAAGTCTGAAAGTTATTGTTCTTGGGTTTGGGGACTTTGGGGTGTTTTGTTTACTTTTAAAAAATATTTTTGTTTGTTCTTTCAAACAGTTTCTTTGCTAGTTGGTTGCCTTCATTTTCAGATAAAGACTGCATTCCTTTTTTTTCAGTACATTAATAAACTTCATAGCTTTCCTTTCATAACAGTGTTCATCTGAACTACAGAAATAGACTGTTTTTAGTTATCTGACCTTTTGTTTCAATTCCCCTGAAGTCCTGTACCAGTTTTACTCTCACCAACACATATTTTCCTGTTCTCTAATTTTTAAAATAATATTTATTGTCCTGAGCTTTATCATCACCTGTTAAGCATAAAGAACACTGGTCTGAGGACTAGGAGACCTGAGTCCTAATCCTGGCTTTCTTGGTAACTAGTGTTAGGCCCTTTGACAAGTGTCTTCATGTCTCTGCTTGTTAGTGCTCTCATCTGTAAAATGAAGAGATTGGTCCAAGGTCCTTTTCAACTCTATGATTCTATAATTTGGGTTTGTTTCCAAAAATACTGATTTTCCTATCCCTGCCACCAGGAAAACTAGTTACCCTCTTTTTAGGGTATGCAATGTTTTCTTTTCTAAATCATATTTACTTCAATTTTGTTCAAGAAAATAATCTAGGACCCACTTAGCTGTTTTAGAAACTAGTTCAGAGAAAGACTCATCTGAAGAAATTAGAGCTTTTATGATTAAAAACATGGTTGTCTAACAACAAGGGGTTTTACAAATCACAAGTAGGATAGTAATGTAATTCCTTACTGGTAGTGGACTGAAGTGATCTTGAATCTTCAAAGAGAGGAAAACTGTGCTAGAAAATCCTAAATGATTGTTTCATTTATGCCTTAAACAAAATGTGTGTCGAACAACCACTATACTCTAGATTTTCTTCTGGGCACTGGGGATGCAAACAAAGTAGACTTAAAAATCCTTGTGATCATGAAGCTTACGTTGTATTATAGTAGGAAGAGTAAGGCAACAAATATAAGTAATAAATTTATGTTAGAAAATGATAAGTAGGATGGAGAAAATGTAGAGGATGGTAAGGGAGATCTTTTTTCTTTTTTTTTTTGAGAGAACAATATTTAAAAGAGTGATACAGCTGGTCACAGTGGTGTGTCCTATAGTCCCAGCTACTTGGGAGACTGAGACAGGAGGATCACTTGAGCCCAGAGTTTGAGGCCAGTCTTGGCAACATAGTGAGACCCCTCTCTAAAAAAGAAAGAAAGAAAAAATAGTCACCAGGTTAGGGTTCATAGGGAAGGTCACATTTGCACAAACACTTTGTGTTTGTTTTTTCTTTACTTTCTTTACTTTTTGTCATGAAAGCTTTAAACATACACAGAGTTTAACGAACGCTTCTTGTATCTTTCACCCAGCTTCTACATTTTAAAGTATTACTTTAATCGAGGAAGAAGAAATGTAAAAGGACAATCACTCAATGGGCTTGAGGTTACAGTAGCAAAGAATCTCATTTTTCTAAATGCATACCAATACCCCCTTTATAAAAATGTTAAACTCTATTTATTTAATTTTAGAATTCATAAAAATTTAAATCTTAGAACAAAAAATGAAGCAAAACAGTGGGAAGGGGCACTGCTCTGTTTTCAAATTGCACAAACTCTCCCTGGAGATTCTGATAGTGTCTCGTCTCCCTTAAGAATCACTATAAACAAAATAAAAAGTGTAACATTACAAGAAATCAGTTATACACAAAACAAAATGAAGCACAATGGAATTTTCCCTTTCGTTATCTGTGTATTTCTGAAATTGGTGAAGCAACTATCTTCCCGATTTTACAGAAAAGAAAGCTGAGACCCAAAAAGCTATTCAAAGTGATAAAAGCTAGAACTAAAACTCATATCTCCTAATCTCAGCCCAGTCTTCTCTACTGAAAGCTCAGACTGCTTTCTATAATGAACAAGAAAATGTTCTATAACAAACAAAAAAATGTTTAATAATAAACAAGAAAAAATAATTAGAGATTTATATAATAATTGGCACAAAAGCTTATGGTATTTTTTTCTGTATCAGATTTGGAAAACAGTGAATCAGTCAGCCCTAGAAAATTCTTATTAATTATAAAAATCCGTAAGTCAGTCATTTTATCTTTTATTTTAGCCAGGATGTATTCTTTGTGTGTGTGTGTGTGTGTGTGTGTGTGTGTGTGTGTGTGTGTGTGTGTTGTCCTAGAAAGTGGTACTCTCATAACCCCTCAAAGCACAGAATTTATTGTACCCTTTATATTTTTACCAAATTGAAATATTTCAAGATTATGGAAGCAAAGTGCAATCCAGTTGTGGCTGAGTTTTCCTAATATAAATCTGGGTTCCCCCCCCACACACACACACTTCTAGCTACTGCCCTTCATTTTCTTGGTGCAATAGAATCCCTGAACCAGATTAGGTGGTGATTATACTGAACTTAGTCAAGGTAAGGGGACAAGTGACAAATCAGATTTATGTATTAATTATATAACTTTCTTTAACATTCTTCTCCAAATTTAATCTCTGACCTGTGTGATTAGTAACATTCTGTCTCTGAGAAGCAGTTTGGACCCTGGCGAAAAATCTTGTATATATATAGTTATATAGTATATATATAGTTATTCATGGGGACTTGTTATCAGCCTGATATGCAGAGAACATTCTGGACTGGAAATGTAGTAAGGTGCCATGACCTGCTAACTTGGCCACTGCCGGTGATTCAGAACCACCTCCTCACCCTAAGTGAGTAAAAGATTTGATGTGAACACGAATGCTATGAATCTCCTGGTGATATTTTGGGTATGTATGTTCCTGTGTGTATGTTTGGAGAATATAAAGGGTATTTTCATTGAGTGCTCTTTTGTTGACCTTATTTATTTGAAATTCTTATTTTATTTGTAATAGCATATGTATATTTTTGTGATGCTAAATGCAATCTGTGTATAATTTTTGTATATATGTGTACATATTTGTAAATATATTGGTATGCAATGATACAGTATGTGTATATTATATACCCATACCCATTGTGGGCTGAATTTATTTAAGTTCTGTGAGGACATCCTAGTGGCATTGTTCATGCTGCTGTAATTAGGTTGTGAGTGTATCTCATTCATGAGCCTCTATTTTGAGGGGCTTGTGTTTGGATAAATGGACTAATTTGGAGTTGAAATTAGAAGATGAAGATCTTAACAGAAAGCTGGACATTCTTAGCTTTAAAATCATCTGCAAATTTTTATTTAAACTGATGAAAAATTAGCGGTACAAACCTGAAAAACCTAAACTAAGTATGTGAAAATGAGACACCAGCAGATTCTTAAGCTATATTAGTCCTTTATTTTCTTGACCCATATTTTCTTGACCCGTATTATTACTGAGTAGTAAATTATTTATATTGGGACCTAATCAAGGGACTATGGGAAAAGTTACTTTGATCACATTTAAAAATAGATAAGAAAATGTCTATTAAATGGAGGAAATATGTTCCCAGTTGTCATTTCAATACCTGATACTAAATTTTAATTTTGGAACAGTTTTTTTTGTCAGTGCGCCTCTTTTTATATGTGTCTCTGTGAGGCAGAAAAGGGAGCAGTAGCTAAGGGAAGGCCTAACCAAAGTAGGGTAGGATTTAATGAGGTTGTTAATCTGTATATTTGCAGCAGCTGTGATTAATTTACTCCTGTCTTGGCATTTCTGACTATAGATTTTTCTTATTGGAATTTCATATCAAAGATGAGTATGCTTATCTGAGAACATGCTTCCAGTGAATAAAATGCCTCCAGTTATATTGCTGTGTCTCTGTGAGACCACTTGTGTTCTGCAAGTTGATAATATATTCACACATGAAGTAGAATTCGTAATGTTTTTAGATGCATGGTGTGCTATAAAAATCTGGGCCTTCAAACCTCTCCCGAGGATGGTACAGTTGGGGAGGATAAGAGGATAGTAAATATGTGCAGTGCCAGTTTGTGAACCTATGGAATATCAATGAGTATCAATGTTCGATTACCCCGTCATCATTGACATGTGTATTTGCATGGAAGAGTGTAGGAGATGTTTAACATACACTTGAATACATTCACTGCAGAAATTAAATAGAGATTATTTTTGCATGACAAAATATAACTGCAAAGCAACTTTTTACCTCATTGTTCTTCAGAAGATTAAATCTCTCTGATCCAACATTAAATTGTCTTGAAATAGAGAAATTAGTTCAGGAGTCAGTTTTACCACCCCAAAAATATTGTATTTGCCACTTCGTTGTATTTTTAATAAAACAGCCAACTATTCATAACACTTTTCAATTACAGTATCAAATTTTAAAATGATAGCCTTTTTCTTGAATAAATATTAAAATTTAGTAATGTGTTATTTCCCCCAAATCAGTGAAAATGTCCATAGGATCAGATGTTTCTGTTGTTTGAGTGACCAAATCATTTTTTTTTTTCAATTTGAGACTAGTAGAGCTTATATTACACTATTTAAAATTCATGGAACTGACTCAGGCTCCACGTGAACATTAATTTGAGGAGAGTAGCAACAATAAGAAGTGTACTAGGTAATACTCTGACCCTGACAGTTGTAAAGCCAGTAACTTTGCAGTTGAATAAAGTAAGAATTGTTGAGAAAACCCTCCTTTCCCCCATCCTCCTGCACTCCTATACATTGATACTTTTTACACCTATTCATACAGTGCCTCCCAGTCTTTCCAGTATCCCGGGACCACTGAAAAAGGGGGGGAAAGCAAAGCAATTCATCTTCCTCAAACTAGAATTTCAAAGCATAATATTACACTATGTCCCAGCTATTGAGTTTTGAACAGAAACATTTAAGCATGCCTTGTGTTTAAGGGAAAATAATTGATGTGTGAATAGTATCAATCACCTATTAATAGGAAGGGTGTCAGGATGATGGGGGGGGGGTCCACCCTTAATTGGGTAAAGATAAATGTATTAAGTACAACTAGTTTGCTGGTGCCATAGCAATATTTCCTTTGGAATTCTGTAAATATTAAATGTTTTCCTAAGCTAAAATTGGTATTTTTCACTTATTAGTTTGGTGTAATATTGACTTTTGAGAAGAATTCCATTTTTACATGATATTGTTATTTAATCACTGATTGAAGCACCATTTCTTAATTTTAAAATATTTTTGCTAATTTCTTTTGTGGATTTTAAAATTACTTTTTAAATAGTTATCAGACTTCTGTAAGCAGTGTGATTTTTACATATGTTTGAACAGTAGATTCAGAGTTTTTTAATAGTTTGAAGTACATTATATTACAAACTACAGATTCACTTAAGCTTAAATTTGGTCATAGAACAGACTATAAATTGGGAATATTTTTCCTATTTTGGTGGACAATTCTAGTCTATATCCTAAGACAATCATCTTTTTAGGTGTAATATTGTTTATTAAGAATTGGTAATTTCAGGTTTCAGATTTTTACTTTTTTCATAGGCTTATGGAATGAAAGTTAATAGGCTAAGTTATTATATCACTTTCAGAATGAGGTATGGAATTATGGCTAGCCTTATAGATCTGTAGTAAATGATATTTAAAATTTTATGTTAGGTCACTAATATTCTTTTCTCATTTGAAGCTGTTGTGAATGTCCACTTGTCCATGATTGAAAATTTAGATTTGTAAACATTACAATTTGAACCATAAATTTTCTCAAACATGAGACCAATATAAATAACCATTATAAAATATGAAATGATCATATGTAATAATCCCAAAGTAAGTACTTCCAAACCATAGAGAAATAACCACTGTATTTTTCAAATCTTATTCCCATCCTCCTTTGCATGCTGTTAATTGCTTTTCTAAATTAAAAGTAAGTATTGTGGTATAGTAAAAATATTCATGAAAAAATTGCTTAATGTGTTTTATCACAATAAGAATTTTTATTACTATTTCCTGAAGAATGTTTTTTTTAACTCTTATTTCTTTATTATATCATTAAAAAGACCTTCTATTGGTTCCGTAAAATAATTTAGAACATGATTTTTGTGGCTTTTTATAGTTACCTGGATGCATTCCTTTTGCCACATAAACCACATGGCTAGTTCTCCAACTTTTTTTTTTTTGTTTGCTTGATTTTAATAAAACTTGCTGTTCAACAATCAGAAAGACCTTTATTTTGGAGGATCCTTTCAGTTGAGGTAGAAAAGTCTTTAATAGGAAAGGCAGATAAAATGTCCTAACATTTTCATAGTAGAGTTTACAAGTGAAAGAATTTATCCATATAGGTTATCTTCATCGTCTAGCGCCGGCATAAATGGTGGTTTCATTACTCATTGAATCACATGAAGCAGTTATAAATCATTTTTTGCTTTGCTCTAAAGATTGTTGTAATTTCAGGCCACTTTATTATTTTCTCTAAGCAGTTTCCATTGTAAGGTTGAATTTCCTTTATTATTCAAATTATCACTAAAGGTTAAGATAATCACATAGGAGTTAAAATAAGTTATGTTTGTCTTTTTCCCCTGAAAATAATGGTGAACCTATTGTCTACATTATGAATATTAGGCAGAAATGCACTTGTTTAAATCATAGCAGTAATTACATTTGGAAGATATAATTACTTGATTTTCTAGTGGTGTGAAATATTTTTTTAAAAATTGTGCTTGTCTGTAACTGAAATGTTATAGAATTGTAACACTATAGGGATTATAGAGGTATATTTATTAGCTCTCCTCAAGAGACTGAAGCACAATAATTTTCATGTAACAATTCCTATCCAAGTGCTGCTATTATGTCCTGCGAACAATGAAGCTATTTGGTTGCCTAGCTATTCACAAATCACTGTAATCCTTGAAACATAGTGTTGTTCATTTGTATTAAAATTTGGGTATTGTGGGTTAATACTTTAGAACAAAATCTATGAACTCAGCCCTATTAGCAAACTGTTTGGATTCATTAGTTTTTATGTGTTATCGGTAGAATAAATCTTGAAGGGGTTATTTACTACCAGTGACTAAGGGGGATAATTATATTGTCAATATCATTTGACTTGAACATTTGTGGTATTGTAAAATTCTTGTCCCTTGTGTTTCTAAATTGCTTAAGCCATACATTCTCTTAAACAAAGATGTTTTTTGTTTTGTTCCTTTCCAGCAGCCTTTTCCTGCCTTGTCTGTTATGGTTAATACTTCATAGATTTTAGAAATTGAGGTCTTGAAACATTTTATTTTCTTGAGTTCATCACTTTTGACTCTTGTGATATGTGATTTGTCATAAAAGATAGCAAGCCTTTCACTACTTCACTAAATGAATTTCAGAGTAAACACTGTGATTCTGCAAAGCGGATTCAGTAGGCTTTCCAATATTTTCTTCTGTTATACAGTGCCTACCACCTTGAGGGCACTTAAATACTAGAAGATGGAAAGTTAAATGTTGTTTGATTTTTATTGAATAATGAGATTACAGAATATTTGATTTTGTTGTCAGTGTATTAAACAAATTTTTGCATTGATAAATGTTCTCTAGGAATGTGACTACATTCATCAGGTGTGAACTCATGTAAATGAATTTTGTATCTTGAATCCACATATATATTAAGTGTATCATCAATATAAAAATAAACATTATTTGCTTAAAGTTTTTGGTACTTCTTCAGCAAATTAAGTGCTACAGTGTTAGGGTTTGCTTTTTTCAGATAATACCTCAAAGGCATTAAAGTATTTTGGGGTTATGAATTCAATGCTTATTCTCTTAGTTAGTAAATTTGGTTTTTAGTCCTGGTTTTGGTTTTTCCCTGCCCTGGTGGTCAAGACTGGAACACAGCAGAGGGAGGGGTTGTTAAAGAATCAGGTATAATTACCTCACCCTTGGGCTGGTGTTGGGTCTGGGGGCCAGAACTAGAGTTCCTTTAACATGGAATGCCTGGCTTGGCCTTGAGGAGTTCAGAGTCCCGACTTAGGCTTCTAGTTTGCACTGTGACTTTTTTTTGATAGAGACGGGGATCTCACTCTTGCTTAGGCTGGTCTCGAACTCTTGACCTCAAGCGATCCTCTGCCTCCCAGACTGCTAGGGTTACAGGCGTGAGCCACCGCGCCCGGCTGCACTGTGGCTTTGAATAAGGTAGTTTTTCCTCTTTGGACTTTGTGAAAAGGAGGTGGCCCATTAGTGGATTGTAAAGTTAATAATAGTGGGCGGCCACCAGAGTGTTTTTAAATGAGATGCAGTATATCAGAGTGCATTACATTACAAGGATGTGGTTCTGGAAACTTTTTCGGTTGTACACTACATGTGTACTGGGCTGTGGTATAATACGTATAATCTTCAGTAGGTCATAGGCGCCAAAGTTAAAACACCGCTTACAATGTGCAAGGTCCCAGTACTTGTTTCTGGAGCCACCGGCTTCTGTGCGGGGAGGGAGGAACAGACTACCCGGGATCACACAGTGACAGGATGGCTGCGTCGGGTACAGCTGGATAGGCAGGCGCGGCTGGTGCCTGGCCAAGCCTTGCAGCCACTACCTGGGTTTCTTTGTTGTTTTTTTTTTTGAGCCCAGCCTACGTGGGAGTAGGCCCGGAGTTTCTACCCAGCAAAGCACACCGGGCCCGCGGCACCGACTGGGTTCTTTCCCTTTTGCCACGAGGCTCCTTCCACTTCTCCCGCTCCGTACACGTCCCCGTGGGAGTTAGCGCGGGGGGGGAGGGAGGATAAAGGACAGGCCCCAGCGACCCAGTCATCATCTGCGGCTCTGCCCGCTCGCTGACGTGGCCAGCCGGCCTGAAGCAGCGCCCTGCCAGGCGCCCGCGCCCTCCAGTCGTTCCGGCGCAACCGCCGCCCGGAGGCTCGCGCTGCCGCCGCGCAAGTCGCGCGCAGGCGCACGAGCGTGGGGGCGACAACCCCGCGCGCAATCACTTCCGGCGCGCGGGGGATGTGCGGTTCCGGGTCGCTGCTCCGCTCGCCGGCGGGCTGTAGGGGCTGGTGACGCGGGCTGGCGCTCACGAGAGGCCCCGGAGGCGGGGCTCTGCCGGCTGCCCGGAGAGCGGCAGGTGCGCGGGCCGGGACTCCGGGAATGCGAGCAGGCCCCTCATTCTCCCGCTGGCCTTGGTCTGTCCCCAAAGCGGCCCGGACGGGGTTGCCCAAGACCCAAGGCGGGGGGCGGTACCGGGGTCCTGTAAGGGCGAGTAGGGGCGGAGGCGGGCTGCCCCGGCCTGGGAGTCTCGAGCCTAGGGTTTCCAGGATCCCTCCCTGCGCGACCTTGGACGAGTCGCGCCTCCTCTTTGGGGCTCAGTTTTCCTTCTGTCACATGAAACAGATGTTGAATCCTTCCTTTCTTTGACTGTCCAAGCACGGGCGGGGCTGGAGGGAGTCCGAGAGAGTGAGATCCAAACTGCCATGGCAGGTACCTGTCTGCCTCCCTGGGCGTTAGGCATCTTGTCTTTTACCCAACTCTTGCTTGCCTTTTTCTCAGCAACTGAGTGAGAACCAAGGCTCCGTGACCAGACAGCCCAGGGTCCGGCCACGTAAACAGTGTGTGAGTGTGAGAATCAACTGAGAAATAAATACTGGCCCCAGGAAACCTTAATCTCATTCAAGTTGTTTTGCTCAGGGTTCCCTAGGAGAGCGAATTTAGGCACCTACTGCAGTGAGCGATTCTATTCTTTGTGCCTGTACGTGAAGCTCTTAGGCAAATCACAAATTCATAGCAGACCAGGGTTAGGGGAGTTCACTGCGAGTTGTTACGGTGACAGGTTTTCTTCCCCCACTTAATTCTCCCTCCCTCCTCTTCCTTTACTTCTGGCTCCTACCTCCAACCAACATTTTGGCCTTACACTTAAAAAGAAATATCCAGCGCATTTTATCTTTGTCTTCATGCAGGACAGAATGCTTTGACCTCCAAATTGTTTTAAATCTAGTTGATAAGCCAGGTGAGTAAGTGGTTTACAGGCATTGAAGGTAAAGTTTTTGAAGGATTGTACAGTCTTAATGGATAATCTGAAGTGGTAAGAAGTCATTTGTAGATCTTAGATCAGAGCTTAGGTATCCTCCACAAAACATGAAAAGTTAAGGTTGGAACCCCAGGATATTAGTATTTCATACACCTTTGGAAGGAAAACTTATTTGAATCTCATGTTGAATATCAAGACAATGTCAAACATCTGAAGAAAAGAAATTGTGATTTTAGGTAATTTTTATCAAACTCAAAGAAAACCACACAGCATTGCCAGGGAAAGTTTAAGGATATCTGATACCTATACAGTACAGTTGTTTGGCTTGCCTGCTTTTTTCTAGGGAACAAGTGATTGCAAACCATCCTGGAACCTTAGAATGTTACACCTTTCCCCCATATTGAGTTATATATGTTTTTGCCTTCAACTTTTTTTAAAAAGCACTAAACTGTAGTTAAATTTACAGGGAGCCATTTAAAAGCATTAAGTCATGATTATGTGATGTTAATGTTTGCCCTGGGAAATTTTACCAAATGTGTCATATACTATAGCCAACATGGTATAATAAAAAAGAAAAAAAGGTAAGGATTTGTGAATGACAGACTTCTGTGTTGAAATACCAGCCCTGTCACTTAGCCACAATCTTTGGCAGATTACTTCACCTCCTAGAGACTGGATTTCCTCATCTGTATGTGCACATGAAGCACTTCAGTGCTTTTTAATCATTTAGTAATTGTGTTCTATTAAGTGTACATGTAAGTTATGAAACTTAATTTTGAAACTAAAGCTTAACATAGCAACTCAGATGTGAAATCTTTCTAGTGTGTAACTTAGAGCTGTTTCTTTGATCTAATTTATAGATACTGTGTTGCCACAAGCCCTTGGCCCACATTTAAGTGAGACTGCAGCTAGCTTGGATGTCTGAAACTTTTTAGGCATCAGTATCTGAACCCTGGTCCCTGGCCTAAGGACTACTGAGTGCTGGTTATCTGTGCAGGATAGCCACACAGCAAAAATGTTTGCAAAACTAAAGAAGAAAATTGCAGAAGAGACTGCTGTTGCTCAGAGGCCAGGAGGTGCTACTAGGATCCCACGGTCGGTGAGCAAGGAATCTGTTGCCTCTATGGGAGCTGACTCAGGAGATGACTTTGTAAGTATCTTTGTTTTAAAATAATTATGCAAGGAATCCTTTCAATAAATATTTCTTTTAAAATTGCATGATTGAGGCCAGGCACGGTGGCTCATTCCTGTAATCTGAGCACTGTGGGAAACTGAGGTGGGAGGCTCGCTTGAAGTCAGGAGTTCGAGACCAGCCTGAGCAAGAGTGAGACCCTCATCTCTACTAAAAAAAATAGAAAAAAATTAACCAGGCATGGTGGCACGTGCCTGTAGTCCCAGCTACTCGGGAAGCTGAGGCAGGAGGATTGAGCCTAGGAGTTTGAGGTTGCTGTGAGCTAGGGTGATGCCATGGCACTCTATCTAGCCTGGGCAACAGAACAAGACTCTGTCTCAAAAAAAAAAATTTTTTTTGCATGATTGTTTCATACCTTTTGTAGTTTATTTGTAAGACTCTGCACAGGTGATTCTTCTTACTCTGAGGTACCTTTTGTTAATGTTTGGTTTGTTAATCTTAAGGTACTTTATTTTGTTCCTTATTTTTCTTTGAGTCTCTTTCCATATTCTCTACATTGTCCTCTTGTACTGTTTTTCTGTCTATATGCCTTGTGCATCTTTTACATTTCATCCCTCAAAATGGGCCTGTTTTCTCTGCAGACATATGTACTTTCAGTCATTGTTGCTTATCAAGGTCTGAGTTGTAGTGTGGGGTTAGCCAGAGTGCAGTGTTTTATTGAGGAAGTTGATGAAAAGATGACACTGATGACTACAGTATGTCCCTTATTTGTAAAGTACCTTTGCAGTTGGTAAGATTTTAAAAAACGAGGATGTTGCTGTGTTAGGGAAATGTCATGCTTAATGATTAAAGTGTGTCTTTGACATATGACAGAGTCCTCTTAAGTTAGATAACATTATTTAAAAAGGATTTATAATATTTATATACATAAGAATGTATGTAAAGTATAAAGTATAATGTGTATATAAAGTATAAGGCATAAAGGAAATATATCACCCATCTGAAGAGCTATCAACACTGTTGAAGCCATTTAAGTACTCCTCCCCAATTCCCTCTTTCCCCTCCAGATAACCACTATCCTAAACTTTGTGGTTATCATTTCCTTGCTTTTTAAAATTTCTTACCAAATATGTATGTATTCATAAATAATTTATTGTGTAATACAGATTATTTTTGAACTTATAAAAATGGCACATCATAGCCTTCTTGGGTTTACTTTTTTTTCCTAAACTTAACATGTTTCTAAAATGCATCTGTGTTACATGAAGCTATGGTTCATTTGTTTTTACTGCTGTAAAGTTTCCAGCATTTGTAAAGGTCACAATTTATCTCTGTTGTCTCCTGGTGATAGACATTTGAGTTGTTTCCATGGTCAGATGAGTCTTCCTCTTCCTTTCTTATACTCCCTGAATCTGGGTCAGATTACATGGCAGAAGGTATTAGGTTATTTGGGTGGGCCAAGATAATTACCAGATCTAGATTATCATCGGTTCCTATATTTAACAGGAAATATAAGCGCACATTTGCGCACCAGGCTGAAGGATATAGTGTTAATACTGAGTTCTGCAGCAGAAGGTCCTGCTTTTCCTTCATGCTGACATGCTAAATGAAGTCTTTCATCTAAAATGTATTGCAGCCTGTAATCCTAGCATCTAGTTTTCCTCACTGCTATCATTTATTAGGTGAAAAGATGCAAAACATAGTCAGCGAAGAGAAAAAGTGCATGCAGCAAAGCTGGGAGGAAACCAGATCCAAGCTTCCAAGAGTCCTCTCCCAGTGGAGTTACGTAGGATACGCTTAATTCCCCAACAGTGAGTTGTGACAATGTGTGTAAAATGTCTACCAGGGAAGCTCATAAAGACTCAGTGTCCAGGTTTTTGTTGGTACTTCTGCCTAGTATGTACCAAAATTCCAGACTCCAGAGGGAAAGCAGGTGTTCTGCATAAACCATATTTTCCACACCAACAGTTTAGGCACAATGAACCATTCTTTGTTCCTAGATGCCAGCCAAGGACCAGCCTTACAAGCAGACCTTTCTGAGGATGGTAGTCTGAGGCCTACAGTGTTAACTCTTTTCTGCATAGCATATAAAGCACAGAGCATAGTGCGTCGCTCTTAGTAAACATTTCATAATTAGTTGCTACTGCTGCTGTTTTATGTAGGAGCTCTTTGTTTCACTACTATTCCTAGTGCTTAGCACAATGCTGAGACCTAGGATGTCTTACTAACAGTGAGAATCATAACAACTTCTTATACTGCTGGTGCTATAGTCTCAATGTTTGTGTCCCCCCCAAAAATGCATATGTTGAAAGCTAATCACCAGTGTGAAGCCATTAGTAGGTGAAACCTCTGGGAGATGATTAGGTCCTGAGGGAGGAACCCTTATGAATGCTCGTATAAAAGAGGCCCAAGAGAGCTGCCTTGCCCCTTTTACCATATGAGGGCACAGCCAGAAGGTGCCATGGACAAACCAGAAAGTGGGCCCTCACTAGACACCGAATCTGCTGGTGCCTTGATCTTGGACTTCCCAGACTGCAGGCCTGTGAGAAATAAATTTCTGTTGTTTATAAGCCACCAACTTTATGGTATTTTGTTATAGCAGCCCGAACAGACTAAGACAACTAGTAATAGTTGGCACATTATAATATTAAAAGTAATTATCTGCCAGGCTCTGTTTTAGGGATTTGACAAATATTGATTTATTTAATCCTCCTCACAGCTCTGTGAGGTAGATTATATTTGTTATCACAGTTTGCAAATGAGGAAACCAGTGCATGGAGAAGTTGAGTAATTGGCCCAAGTTCTTACAGCTTGTAAATGGTGAAGCTGGAACTTGAAATAGTCTTCTGAGTGCGGAGACTCTCCTCTTAACTATCCACTGTCCTCTCAGTAAATGTGGGTTGGGCAAGTGGCTAGACAGGTAAATAAATAAAGTAAATTGTTCAACTATCTTTAAAAACATCTTGGGGATAAAAATGGGGAAACATGATTAAAGATTAGATATTAGCATTTTAAATTTTGTTAGATATGGTATTATGGCTATGAAGAACAATGTCCTTATTTTTTAGAAATGTTTATCAAATAGTTGAGGATGAAATGCCATGTTATCTGCTATTTAAATTACTTCAGCAAAATAAAAATTCATGAAACAAATATGGGAAAGCATCAGTAATTGTTAAAGTAGATGAGAATGTTCATTAAACCAATCTCCCTACTTTTCTGTATTTTGAAAATTTTTATAATAAAAAATTTTTTAAAGTGAGTCATTTATTAGCAATAGTAAGTAGTACCCAAAGTAATAATCTGGATTATTGGGGAAAATATATGTCTTATTAACATTGATTTATTGAATGCATATTGTCAGCTAAAGCTTATGATGCAATTTACCTCTTTAGATTGATATCCCTTGGTTTTATAGATGAGGATACTGAAACTTTATCAGTATCAGTGAAAGCTTTTTTTCCTTCGTCTTTTTTTTTTTTTTTTGAAATAAGAGACAGGGTCTCACTCTGTTGCCCAGGCTGGAGTGCAGTCGCCTGATAATAGCTCACTGCAGCCTCTACCTGGGCTCAAGCAATCCTCCCACCTTAGCTTCCCAAGTAGCTGGAACTACAGGGATGTGCCACCACGCTCAGCTGATTTAAAAAGTTTTTCCATAGAGATAGAGTCTTGCTCTGCCATCCAGGCTGGAGTGCAGTGGCCTGATCATAACTCACAGCAGCCTCAAATTCCTGGCCTCAAGCAATCCTGCCTCAGCCTCCCAGAGTGCCGGGATTAAAGGCATAAGCCACCATGCCCAGCCCCAGTGAAAGATTCTTAGTCATAGACCAGGTTTTGATCCCTTGTTTAAGAACCCTCTCCCCTTTATCCCAGAACTTTACCTTTGGAAAGATAAAGGGATTTTTTTGTATCATTGCAAATATATATTTTATATTATATATAATACTTGATGTAATACAATCATGATGGATTTATTTACTACCATTTATTTCAGTAGCATGCATACACATACACATGATTAATCTGTTTAGCATCTTATCTTTCCTTCACATTATGAGAAGGAGACAGTGTCACCTCTACTTACCAGGTAGAGAAGCCAGGGCCCAGTTATGTTAAGCTATTCAACAATCACAATTAAAGTGTAACCAAACCTAAAATAAGAATTGTCGATTTCTGGCTTAGTGTTGTGGTCTCACACTGCTGAAAACCCATGTGAACACGACCTCTCCTTGTGTCTGTCTCAACAGGCTTCCGATGGAAGCAGCTCCAGAGAAGATCTTTCATCCCAGCTTTTGAGAAGAAATGAACAGATACGGAAGTTAGAGGGCAGACTTTCTGGTATGTCTAAGAACTCATAAAAAGTAAATAACAGGAAACTTGCCTTGCCTGACCCTCTCTCCCTATAATATAGCCATATAGGATAACTGTGTATTTGTTTTGACATGTCATTTTGATCTCCTTAGTCAGAAAGAAGCAATGTGTACCCCCTTTGTTCCCTTCTTTTTTTTTAGTATACTGAATGGTATAAATTCAATAATGAGTTTGAAAGTTTATTATATTTAAAAAAAACTTTGTTTTTCTTCTCTTGAGGTTTCTAGCCATGGATATAAAAGATATTAAAAGTATTTGTAGAATAATTTGACCATCTTCCACCATTAGCATACTTACTTTCAGGTGGATAGTATTTATAGGGAATGGCCAACAGATGTTGGATTCATCAGCACCAGAGAGGTTTTGGTGCTGTGTTGCTGCTTACTACAGTTCATATCACCTGTGTAAGTGTTGTTCTAGGTCTTTGGGCCACTTTTCAGTGGAATTTCTAAGTTCAACACCTGTATAGAAGGTGTAACTCTCTTTCCATCTTTTGTGTGCAGTTTACAGTTTACAGAGTAGCCATTAAATCCTTTGCCTGAGCAGGGCATGTTCATGATAGACTTGTGAGTTCTTATTTTGGTTTCTGGCAGTGGGTACATTTTGAAAACTTCATCCTGTGAAGTGGTCCCTAGCTTCTGTGTCTCTTTTTGTCCCTTGGCCCATTTTATTGGAGTGAGAGCAGCA
The DNA here is from genome assembly GCF_020740605.2 of Lemur catta. Lineage (NCBI taxonomy): Eukaryota > Metazoa > Chordata > Mammalia > Primates > Lemuridae > Lemur > Lemur catta. The sequence continues at coordinate 9,993,315 of NC_059137.1, forward strand.
GACCAAAATTCACCAAATTGTTGTGAAATATTTGTATTTGTGTAGCTATCAAAGTTTCATAGCATAGCTCACAAATACCAGTTAATTATGTTGTTCTCACTGTAGGCTTATTAGACTTAGCAAAGTTAAGATCACATGGATAGTTAGTGGTAGAGCTGGGATCCAAATCCAGATTTACTTGATGCTAGAGTCTGTTCTCTTAATTACAGTCTGCTTAAAACTCAGTTGTTACTATCTTTTTATTCCTACCCATAAATAATACCAGAGAGGTGAAATAACCTTACATTTACTTAACATTGGGGAGGAAGTCATGAGATAATACTGTGTTTTTCATAGCAGGGCATTTCTGATGACGACGCCAAGCCTAATTCTTGTTTTTTATCGAGGCTAAACAAATCTGCCTGTTTGCATTCACCATTTATACCATGGATAGTTTGTACTATACCTGTTTGCCTGTGTTGTTCATTGTAAGTGGGAGGCTGTCTGCATAGCTTTCCTTAACAGGAATGGTTTTCAGGTTAAGAAAATCATCATCATTTTCACTCATTTTTTGTTTAATTAACTTCCTTTCCTGATGTTTGTCCATTCTTGGTATGTGCGTCACCCTCCTCACCCAAGACTATGCTGAACAGGTCCGAAACTTGCAGAAGATAAAAGAGAAGCTTGAAATTGCATTAGAAAAACACCAGGATTGTACGTATTTTTTTTCCTGCTTTTTAAAATCTTTTTAGGGTTTAGTTTTTTGAAATGAAACAATAGTATATACTTAAATTTGTCCTTCATGAGAGTTCAGATCTTCTTTTTATAATTATTGTGCTTCTTAATCAGGTTGATAACATTGGTCTGATATTTATAAGTATATAACTTGGCATTTATGTTGCCTTATGGGCATGCTTCCTAGGAGGAGGTCATTATGTGGATCAGTTTGTCTCTATCCAGTTGACCCATTTATTGGCTGCCATAGGATTTAATAAAATCTAGTACCTACCCCTTGGATCTAGATTAGGAGATGGGTTCTAGCCATAGCTTCATTACTGTTGTGTCAGGTAACTGAGAGAAATCTCTGCCATCATTCCCCACAACAATGGAGCATACATTTTGTTTAGTCTACCCTAAATCATATGTTCTTCTTTGGGTATCATCCAAGAAAGATGCTAACAGAAGTAAAAAGTTATTTTTTTGTTGATATACACTTAAAGATTTTTTAAGGAAAATAAAGTAGAAGTTTTTTTGTTTTGGTTTTTGTTTTTATAGTTCTAATAAAGTGGTAGTAGCCATCACTTAACAACAGCACTGATGTTTTCTGGCAAACTACCTAACTCAATGTTCTGTCTTTGTACCATTTTAAAATTTACCTTTTGACATCTTCCTGAATGTGTATACTTGACTACTACAAAAAAACAAAAACAATGAGGAAACAAACAAACTGTGGTCTATTACTAAGGCCAAAAGATTCTTCTGGGAAGTCGAGGCAGATCAGGCTTTTCCTAGTCTCATAATCCACTTGTGTGACCTTGGTCTTTTTTATTAGGTGACAGTTGTAAAGTAAACACATGGATTATTTGTCATGCTGAAGTATTTTCATATCTGAAATAGAGCCTCTTTATTAACAGCTTCCATGCGGAAATTTCAAGAGCAGAATGAGACATTCCAAGCCAACAGAGCCAAAATGGCAGAAGGACTGGCTTTGGCATTAGCCAGAAAGGACCAGGTATTTTATATGCGGCACTGCCTAAAACTGGTGGAAAGATCGCGTCACTAAAACTTAGTGACATGATTTCAATATCATGACCTAAACCTGTAGAAAATATTTACAACCTAGGAGAAAAGGAATGTTATAAGTTCTTTAAGATTTTATTTAGCCTTTTCTTATAAAGTCAAGAAATTTTACAGTTTTAATTGTGAAATGTATCCAGCATGTGAGAATATTATTCCCTGCATCTGTGAAGCTTTGCAAAATTGAGAAGGGAAATAGTGTGTCTGTAATCTAATGGCAAGATCCAAAATAAGGAAAAAGGCCACTGTTCTCTAAAAACCTGTCTCAGAGCCTAACCCTAAACACTTGCCTTTTTTAGTGGAGAAGATGCTATCAAGCTAGTCATGATCCATAATGTACATAGTTCTTCCAGCATCTGTACCACGTTTCTTCAACCCCACCATGGATGAGGGGAACTCCTGTACTCTGAATAGAACCATCCACTGGAAGATGCTGAGTGATTGACCCCCCAAAAAATATATATAATAATACTATCACTGGCTATTATAATAACTATGAAGTATTTAATATATTTTGTTCAAGATAATCAATGACATTTTAAATTTAAGATAAGCATCAATATAGTGTAATTGATAGTCCTGATTTATTAAGATCAATTTATTATGTTTCATTTAAGAAATATATAATTTATTTTATATACACTAGGTGGGGTGGTTGGTTGGTTTATGTCTATTCATCATCTAGGACATTTACTGACCAGAAAAAAACATCATTCACCAATACTCAGTGGAGAACTATGATATGAATGTATATAAGTGAAGAAATTATCTAAAATTGATGGATTCTAATTAAGACCTTTTGTACCAATGGTTTTGTTTTTTTTTTTTTTTTTTTTTTTGGTTTTATTTTTGCTTGTTTTTCCCACTATTTTATGGTTTGTGAATAAGGGCATAATTCCTTTTCCTTTGACTTATGCCAGATGGCGTAAAGCATGTTGTTTTTTTTTTTTGAGACAGAGTCTCACTTTGTTGCCCGGGCTAGAGTGAGTGCTGTGGCGTCAGCCTAGCTCACAGCAACCTCAAACTCCTGGGCTTAAGCGATCCTCCTGCCTCAGCCTCCCAAGTAGCTGGGACTACAGGCATGAGCCACCATGCCCGGCTAATTTTTTCTATATATATTTTTAGTTGGCCAGATAATTTCTTTCTATTTTTAGTAGAGACGGGGTCTCGCTCAGGCTGGTCTCGAACTCCTGACCTCGAGCGACCCACCCGCCTCGGCCTCCCAGAGGGCTAGGATTACAGGCGTGAGCCACCACGCCCGGCCTAAAGCATGTTGTTAAAATCAAGATGAGAAGGAAAATAATGATCAGGGACTGCTGAAGACCCCCCCGCAACTTTTAGTAAATTAATTTCTAAACATTAGTTGCAGAGTTACCAACTCAGCTGATCCCAGCTACCCACTCTGAAGAAATAATAACACTACTCATGAGAAAATTCCCAGGAATAAGCTGAAAAGCTGCATAAGAATAGCAAATATAGGCCAGGTGCAGTGGCTCATGCCTGTAATCCTAGTACTTTGGGAGGCACAGATGGGAGGATTGCTTGAGGCCAGGAGTTCGAGACCAGCCTGAGCAAGAGCAAGACCCTGTCTCTACAAAAATTAGAAAATTAGCCAGGCATGGTGGCGCAAGGCTGTAGTCCCAGCTACTTGAAAGGCTGAGGCAGGATGATCTCTTGAGCTTAGGAGTTGGAGGTTGCAGTGAGCTATGATGACACTACTGCACTCTAGCCTGGGCAACAGAGCGAGACTCTGTCTCAAAAAGAACAGCAAACAGCAAATACAGCTTTGTTTGGGTGTCCTGCTTAGTAAAAATTTTCAGGCTTATATTTGTATTCTAGAATTTCATATAAAGTTCATTTTCTTCTCCTTTTAGGACTCTTGCCTTTCTTAATGTTAAGCCAACTTCATAGGTTTTTTTTTTTAATTTGCTTTTTTGTTTTGTTTCATTAGTTTTTTTGGGAGAGTTGGTTGTTTTCTGAAAGTCTTGGTATTACAATTACTCTTCCGTGGAAACTATACTTTTTTATTGTTCTATTTTAGGAATGGTCAGAAAAGATGGATCAGCTTGAAAAGGTTAGTTCATCTTTGTTTTTGACTCATTATTCATGTTAGTCTCGTCTCTGGGGCTTAGAAATTGCAAGCATTTCTAGAATGTTTTCCAGAAACCGATATATTGCTATACTGCCTCTTGGAAGCAGGGCACTGTATGATTAGACACTGATTTGGAAAGTGCTCACATCTTCCCCTTTCTTGTAGAGTGTGCTGGATATCTTTTGTTTGCCCCTCCTGATATTTTGTCCACTCTCTGTGTACCTGAAGGCAAATAGTGTGCCTGATGCCCTCTGGCTTCTGTTTGGGTTCAGCCAGTGGAGAACTCTAAAAGAACCGTGTGTGGAAGAAGAGTGTGGTCAGGATGTTTATTCCCCAGCTTTCTCCATGTGGGGTCTCTTCTGGTTAGTTGCATCCCACTGCCAAATGTCACAGCTTCAGTTGGACCTTTGGTTCTCCCTCTTGACATAGTTTTTCTCTCTCTGGATTTCTTGTAACCTCTTCATCCTTTTTTTTTTTTTTTTTTTTTTTAGTTACCTTCCGCCCTCCCTCCAGCCTCTTCATCGTTTTGCCCCTTTATGCCCAACTGTTATTAGCACATTATGTTTTGGGCTGTCTTACCCCTCCCACGGTGTTGATAAGCCCCTTTATTAAAAACCATCCTCAAAATACCTAATTTGAGTCTGCCATCTGTTTGCTGCTGGGGCTCTGACTGGCACTGTGGTAACAATAGGAATACTTCATGATGACGCCATGGGGAAGGAGGGCATTTCTCAAGGCTCGGCATTGAGCGTGTAAAAGAACCCCTCGGCTAGACACAGATGAGGGAAATTGATTATTCTCATACCATAGCTTGCACAACACTGTATATGTGCCTTAAGTAGTGTATTCCTGGCCCACATATAAACAAGAAAATGAAATTTCAAGCCTACAATTGGAAAAACATTTTAATTTTAAAATAATCAATAGTCAGCTCTCTCAGCCGTAATAATATGCCGTTACCTAATTCATTCCTTTTTTTATTGAGTACTTCTAAATTACTCTTTTTATTAAACAGATGACTTTTAGTATTGCTCCGTTCTTTCCATAAAACACCCATCTTAAACCAGCTATTTTCTTTGTGTTTTGTAGAAATCTGATTATCAAGTGAACACAGTGCACTAACATTTTTATTAAGGAAAGAATTATAGAAAAGTCAAGTCCCAAAGAAACTTGTGCTTGAAAAAAAATCCCCAAACAAATACTGTTAATGATGGAGATATGGGCTAGGTTAAGGGTTTCTTGTCATAAAGAAAACTTTTAGGATTATGGCAGTTGAAATGTTCGTTGAACTGCTTTTTTATCTTTTAAAATTATGGTAAAGAGTGTCCGTATAGGACTGAACCAAATCAAACCTACTTTGGTTTAGTATGGTAATTTTCTCTTTGTTTCATTCCTTCAAAGGAGGAGTTGGGGAAATTTTTCAGACCAGGAAAGAATAATGAGACATATATGTAGATGTTTGAAGCCATTCTGATTTTTGGGGGGTGTTATTTTCTTTTCAGTTTAGAATTAGCAGCTACAACAGTAGGGTTAGTCCTGAAGAGAGTCCATTGCTAGAAGCTGTCATTCAGTAACCTGTAAACTGCTGACATGATACCTGATTTTTTTTTTTTTACTACTAAAATCAGTTCTACATTTACTCTACATGCACTTAATGTTTTTTTAGGGCATTCAGTCTTATTCCAGTCATGTATCTCAGCCGGTTCAGTATATCACTAAGAATAGACATGTAAAATCTGTTTCTGGACTTGTGAAGTACATGTAAGAACTTTAAAGTTTTACATAATTGTTGCCCTTATTCCCCTTATTCACAATTATTTAAAGCATATTTATTTGTAACTTTATTTGTAAATAGTACTGTATTGGTCACATTCTGTAACACTTCCCATTAGCAATATATTATTATTGTTTATTGGCATAAGATTTCCTGAAGATTTTTCTTTATTAAGAATTGCTCTTTTGTAATACAGATTCATAAAGTTTTAGTAGCCTGAATTGGTATCACCTTCTCCCCAATAGGAGAAAAGATTTCTGACAGCTCAGTTACAGGAAATGAAGAACCAGAGTTTGAATCTTTTCCAAAGGAGAGATGAAATGGATGAATTAGAGGGGTTCCAGCAGCAGGAACTAAGTAAAGTAAAGCACATGGTATGCACTTTTGGTTTAATAGCTAAATACCAAATAGATGATTATTTTTTCTGGTTTTGCTGGCCATTGCTCTCTTTTAACTGCTAAACGTATCCCAGTAGTATTTGATATTAATCATATTTGTATGTTTTAAAATTTATTAAAATGAGAAAGTTCTGTTTACAATGTATTTCCTTTCTCTTTTCCTGTTTTTTTTTTTTTTTTTTAAACTCTGGGCATATAAACCCCTTTATAGCCCCACAAAAATGTTATAAAAGTTTGGCTATTAGTCCAGATTTTTTTTTTTTTTTTTTTTAAGAGACAGTGTCTTGCTAAGCTACCCAGACTGGGGTGCGGTAGCTGTTCACAGGCATGATCATAGCTCACTGCAGCCTCATACTGGTGGGCTCAAGCAATTCTCCTGCCCCAGCCTCCCAAGTAGCTGGGATTGCAGGCATGTGCCACTGTACCCAGCTAGATTTTTTTAAAAGCGTATTTCTTAGCAGTAGCTCAATGAAACTTTTTATCTTTGTATCAGCTTTTAAAAAAAGAAGAAAGTCTGGGGAAAATGGAGCAAGAATTGGAGGCACGAACCACAGAACTTAGTCACACCCAGGAGGAGTTGATTACCTCCAATCAGATGTCATCAGACTTAAGCCAGAAGCTAGAAGAATTGCAGAGACACTACTCAACGCTGGAAGAACAGAGGTTCTTGCTTGGTCTGTGGGGCCCTTGGGAAGAGGTGTTAGCGTAGCTCTGACTGTGGCCCACCCGCCTTTCCCCGTTGTTCATCACAACACTTTCCAATTCTGGCACTAGCAAAAGCTTCTGGACATGTCCTTACCTGCTGAGGACTCAGGGCCCACCCTACCCCCAGCCCTTTCTGTCTTTACCTGCCTAGGCTCAGAATAGTTTCAGCCTTGTTGAGCAATTTCATATGGTTTTAGTTTGTAAGCTATTAAGTAAGCAAAGGCAGATCAGGACTTTTTCGGTGGACTTTTTATTTTTTGGCTTCTGCTTCAGAGAGAGCCAAGGAGTCTTTTTCCATTGATGACCTTCATGCGGCTAGTAATGCTTACAGCCCTGACATGGAAAGAATCATTTGTATTCTTCTTTCGGAAGAGTGTGTCTTATATGAGATATCCAAATGTGTTCATTATCTGCTTTTTTTTGATGAAGAGATCATGTGATAGCTTCAAAGGCAGGTGCAGAAAATAAGATCACAGCCCTGGAACAAAAGGAACAAGAGCTCCAAGCACTCATTCAGCAGCTCTCCATTGATTTGCAAAATGTAAGTAGAATATGTGAGCCCCATAGAAGGATGGAGAATTTTTGCCCTTTTGCTGTATGTTGGAATAGTTTGTGTATGGTTATAATTTTGGGGTCCTTGAATGTTTTCTAGAACTTTCCATAAAACTATTGTATTTTGTATTATCGTTGTGTGAAGATTTTAAATTACTGAGTAGATTTCTTTAATGGTAATAGAATTATTCTAATTGTACATATTTCCTCCCAAGTCAGTTTTTTTTAGTGATGGGGTCTCACTTTTGCTCAGGCTGGTCTCAAACTTCTGAGCTCATGCAGTCCTCTGGCTTCGGCCTCCCAGAGTGCTAGGATTACAAGCGTGAGTCACCGCGCCTGTCCCTAAGTCAGTTTTGTTAGTTTATATTTTTCTACATAATTGTCCATTTGCTGTAAGTTCAATATTTTTGGTATTATATTCCTTACATTCTCCTCTTTTTTTTTCTTTTCTTCTTTTTTTTTTGAAACAGGGTCTCACTCTGTCACCCAGGCTGGGGTGTAGTGGCACAGTCATAGCTCACTGCAGCCTCGAACTCCTGGGATCAAGTGATCCTCCTGCCTCAGCCTCCCGGGTAGCGGGGACTATAGAGCACATGCCATCCATCATGCCTGGCTAATTTTTTTGTAGAGATGGGGTCTTGCCATGTTGCTCAGGCTGGTCCTGAACTGCTGGCCTCAAGCGATCCTCCTACCTTGGCCTCCCAAAGTGCTGGGGTTATAGGTGTGAGCTTCTGTGCCCTGCCTCTCTTCTTTTTAATTGCTACCCTCTTTTCATTCTTAGTAGTGTTTGTGCATTTTCTATTTTTTTCTTGTTCATTCTTGCCAAATGAAAAAAATTTTACTTTAATTCTTTCCACTGTGTTTTTATTTAACCCACAATGTCCACAATTATAATTTTTTTTACTCTATTAGATAGTAATTCCTCAGCTGCAGCCATTATCTTTCCATTTCCTAATTTATGCCTTTTCCAACCTCTGTCATACTTAACGTAATATTTTTATGGAAATCATCTAACTTTTTTTTGTTTGAATGAATACATTTTATGGTGTAGGGGGAAAAAGTCATGTTGGGAGAAGTGAAAGGGTAGCTACATGGCTAGAGCTCAGAGAGGAAGTGGAAGTGGTGCTAGACAAGGCCGGAGAGGTATGCAGAGGCCAGTTTGTGTAAATAGTGAAAGTGAAATTCCACAAATATTCATTAGTGAATCTTTAACGTAAATACCTGAACAGTTAGCCTGTGCTCAGTATTCAAGTGCTTTACATACAGGGACTCATCAAATGCTCACAACTACCCTTTGTTTAAACATTGTTTTCCCATTTTAAAGATGATAGCAATGAGCCTCTGAGATCTGAGAGGCTAAATGATTTGTCCAAGATCACACAGATGAAGTAAACGACAGAGCCAGGATTCAGACTCATGTCTGTCTGAATCAAATGTCCACACACCCCATCTTGATGCAGTGTACATTCTAGGACTGTAACTGTGAGTCCTGGACTTGGCGAGGGAGTGGGTGAAGGGGACAGTCATTAGGAAAGGGGCGGGCTTGGCGTCAGGAAGCGGGGCTTGGTAGCTATTCCAGTAGTTCATGTGAGGTGCAGGGGACCTGCAGTAAATCAGCCAGCCTGGAGAAGGAGGTTGTGCATTGATATATTGCACAAGAAGACTAAATGCAACTTGGCAACTGATTCTTTTTCTGTCCCCAACTTTGCCTAACACAATCACTTGTATACCATGTGTGTAACAAACTCACTTTCCCTCCTGTGTTATCTTCCTCTCCTAGGGTTACCTAGGCGTCTGAGCCAAAGACTTGGGAATTGTGTTCAGCTCCTCTTTCCTCCCACCCAGCCTCCTGGTCTTGTACTTGCCTGTTACCTCTTTACATACGCTGCCCTTTACGCAGAATTCCTGCTTCTCTCCCACACCCTTCCACCTGGACTTGCCTGTTTAGGAGGCCTGATCTGATTCTCCCAGATGGTTAATTCCTCCTGCCTCTGACATCTCATAGCACCTTGTTGTCCCTCTGTTGTGTCATGATTATACTGTTTTATAAATAGTCGTGTGTATATGTGCCTCTATCACCAGCCTCCAGGCTTCTATGGATCAGGAACTGTGTCCGATTGTATCCCCAGAAAACAACAGATAGAGTTTAGGCTTGATAAAAGTTTATTGAATTGTGGGGTTGTGAATCCAGTCTTCAGATTCCGCTCCACTACTGTCTCCGTTGTCACACCTGTGAGATTCAGAATGGCAACCCTAGGCCCAGGTTGCTGCATCTTATGCTGAGGAAAGACTGGCCAGGTTGCAAACTGAACGTAAAAGTCTGTGGCTTAAGATGGAGCAACAGAAGCATAAGATGAGGGAATTTGAGGGCGAAGAGTATTGTAAGGAGGTACAAGTTTTCACAATGAGATTTTGATGCCATACAGCCTTTCCTAGGGGAGGAGAATGGGCATCCTCTGTGCATGCAGGGACCAGTAGGGGTCTGAGAACTTGTGTATTGAAAGCTTCTTGGATCCTCTGCTTTGATGTTAAGCAGCATTTGAAGATTGGTAGTAGTGAAAGGAACAAAGTTAGTCCCAGCCTGCCACCATCACCACTACCATCATTGCTAGAGACATAGACTGAAATAAAGTGGGTAGCTGTTGGTCTGGAGCCAAGGTATGAAAGGCACAGCAGCTGTGCCCTGAGCCAGGGTGAATATCATCATTTCAGAAGTTCTCTCTTCAGCCTTAAAGCAGCTACGTTGGCAGTGTTAATGCTTCATCCAGCCCCTTGACTTCCAGGAGCATTGTTCTGTAGGTCATTGCAAAGCAGGCTGGGAGCTTCTTAGGTGGGATTGGCTCTGCTACCTCTACCAGGTAGGTAATGGCTTTGTTCCTTCTCTGACTGTCAGTTGCTTACGTTGGGAAAAATGTTTGCCTCTTGCTGCACTAGGTCTGAACTGGATCCTTGAGTGTCACTGGGTTCTGATCTTGCATCTTCTGTGTCTCATTTTCAAGGAAGATTCCTTGGCTATATGTTGTTCCAGGGGGGCAGTGAGAACAGAATTTCATGGAAATGTAATGGCCCAAGAGGAGGCAGGAAGGAAGGAGAGGGCTTATAGTATAGTATGATCTCTGCTTTCACCTGCAGATCACTACTGAAACTCAAGAGAAAGAGAAAGTTATCACACATTTGCAAGAGAAGGTCGCATCCTTGGAGAAGAGACTAGAACAAAACTTATCAGGAGAAGAGCATGTGCAAGAACTTCTGAAAGAGGTAACTTTCACTCTCTGGTGATTCCAGAAATCCTAGAGTTTCAGAGCTGGGGTGCCAGAAAACAGCTCGGTCAGAAGAGAGCTCTCTCCAACTTTGCATTGTCCTGCTTACATCAGAAACAGCCTCATGTTCCCTGTGCGCAGCATGCTTTTCTCAGGGAAAGGGAGAGCTTTGTTCAGAGACACATATGAACAGATGGCATCCTTGTCACCAGTCAACTGCACCTAGTGATTTCCACCATTTGGGCTGTCTTACCTTACCATACTGCTCTCTTCCCCGCACTTTTGCCCTCTCCATTGGCCAAGGGAAGTAGCTACCATCTGCCTTTTGGCATGAGCAAGAATTAACCTTGGTCAGTGTTGTGCCCACATTCTGCTCCTCCTTCTTTTTGTATCCCAATGATTGGCCTCACCATGACAAAAGTGACAAAGCAAGGCCTCAGCACTCGTCCTAGTTTATTATTGTTGTTGTTAGAAACAGAGTCTCACTCTGTCATCCAGGCTGGAGTACAGTGGCTTGATCATAACTCACTATAGCCTCGAACTCCTGGGCTCTAGCAGTCCTCCTGCCTCAGCCTCCTGAGTAGCTGGGACTACAGGCGCACATAACCACACCTGGCTAATTTTTTGTAGAGACAAGGTCTTGCTATGTTGCCCAGTGTAGTCTCGAACTCCTGGCCTCAAGTAATCCTCCCTCTTCAGCCTCCCAAAGTGCTAGGATTACAGGTGTGAGCCACCACACCTGGCCTCATCCTAGATTACACCTTCATTTTCTGTCTTCAGTCACTTTCAAGTAAATATCTCTATCTCCACTGCCACTGTTGTACTTCTGGGTTTCCAGCAACTGTAGCCTATTCTATGTTAGAAGGCTCCAGACTGGCCTACTCAACATCAGTCTCTCCTCCTTCATCCTCTGACATAGTCTTACATGCTCACTGCCAAACTGATCTCCTAAATAGCATTTATGACTGTATCATTCCTTTAAACATCTTCCACAGTTCCCTTAAACAGTCTACAGTGAGTACAATGTGAGTTCCAAATTGATTTCTAGAATCAGACTGCTTATGTTTGTATCCAGCCTCCTCTTGCTAGCTTGTGACATAGAGCAAGTAACTTAATCTCTTTGTATTTGTTTCTTCCCCTGTAAAATTATTTTTATTATGGTACCAAACTCAGAACTGTTGTTAAGATTAAATAAGTTGTATAATATGTAAAGTGCTTAGAATGATGATTGGAACATAATAGGGTCTCAATATATGTCAGCTATTAATATTGTAATAATTATTATTATGTCATCATCATTATTATAAAGTTTAGTATGCATAGGAGTTACTTGGGGAGTTTGTTTAAAGAATATATCTCTTGCCCTGCCCCCAGAAATTCTGATTTCAACAGGCCTAGAATAAGGCCTCAAATTTACCAACCACCCCAGGTAAGTCTAATGCCAGGATTTAGAAGAACCTACTTTGAAAAACATTACCTACAGAATAAAATTCAAACTCCTTTTTTTTTTTTTTTTTTTTGAGGCAGAGTCTCACTTTGTTGCCCGAGCTAGAGTGAGTGCCGTGGCGTCAGCCTAGCTCACAGCAACCTCAAACTCCTGAGCTTAAGTGATCCTACTGTCTCAGCCTCACGAGTAGCTAGGACTACAGGCATGCGCCACCATGCCTGGCTAATTTTTTCTACATATATTTTTAGTTGTCCAGATAATTTATTTCTATTTTTAGTAGAGACGGGGTCTCACTCAGGCTGGTCTCGAACTCCTGACCTTGAGCGATCCACCCGCCTCGGCCTCCCAGAGGGCTAGGATTACAGGCGGGAGCCACCGCGCCTGGCCCCAAACTCCTTTCATGGGCTGGGCACAGTGGCTCACACGTGGAATCCTAGCACTTTGGGTGGCTAAGGAAGGAGGATCTCGTGAGACCAGGAGTTCAAGACCAGCCTGGGCAATATAACAAGACCCCTCTCTATAAAAAATAGAAAAAATTATCTGGGCATGGTGGTCCGTGCCTGTAGTCCCAACTACTCAGGAGGCTGAGGCAGGAGGATTGCCTGAGCCTCAGAGTTGGAGGTTGCAGTGAGCTGTGATCACCCCACTGGGCAATAGAACAAGATGCTATCTCAAAAAAAAAAAAAAACCCTCTTATGATCTGGCCCTTTTGCCTAACTTTCTAGTCTCATTTCTTGACCTAAACCCATCACTTTGGGTTCTGAGGAGTTATAGTTCCCTGAATGTAGCAGGCTGTGCACATCTCCACTGGTCATCCCTCTGCCTGGGAGGCCCCCCAACCCCTGGCCACCTGTGAGTGATAAAGCCTATGGCAAGGAGAATCTCCTGCTCTATGCTCCCTATTTGTGGGCAGTTATTGCACCCTATTATATAAATTTTTTATTAGTCTTTTATTCCAGCCTCAAAGTCAAAGGGATGTCAAATTATCTGCATGTACTTTATGATATGTGAATTAATCTCAATTAGTTGGGTATTTTAAATGTATTTGTGTCCCTTTTGTGTAGCACAAATCGTAGTATGTTGTAGATATCAGTAAAAATTTCTTCAATGGAGGAATGACTATTTTCTTTCACTCTTCTTTCAACTTACAGAAAACAGTTGCTGAGCAGATTTTGGAGGACACCAGACAGGAGCTCTTAGCAGCTACAAGCAGCCAGGCCAAGGCCATTAACACCCTGGAGTCTCGGGTACTGACCTTACTCCTGCTGTTTCCTATGTTTGGGTGGTAACCTGGCTGAATGACAACATGGTGTGGCTGAGAATCCCATTGGTCAGAGTGTTTCCATTGGAAGGTACTACTCTTTGGATCTTACCAATATAGGGATGAGTTAGTCATTTTCTTCATTCTTGCCACATTACCATCATTGAGTTCTACACAAACTTGTTCTCATGTTTATTTATTCACTTTTATCTACATTGCCCTTCCTCCAATAGGAAACCATTCCCATGTGGTTAATATAGATCCCTTTATTGTTGGGTTACCTTAAAATGGGTAGCATTTTTTTCATGTGCATGTGTTTTTAATTCATGTAAATGACGCAGCTGTGAGTGTGCCGTCTCTGTTATTTTCAGCTGCCCCAACTTCTGTCTGTATCCACTTCATTGTACTTACCTACTCTCCTTTGTAGTTTTCTGCATGGTAGACATCCACATTGCCTTGTTCCTGCCACCTCAGGTTACACTACAATCAACAGCCTTGTCCCCTTAAGGTTGATAGAAAATGCATATTACCTAAAGTGACTAAATAGAACCAGATTGTTCTCAGAAAGCCTACACCTGACTCTCCTCCTCCAGCATACATGAGGGTTCCTATATTTGCATTTCTGCCTTTTCCAACATTGGTATTTCCCAGCCTTTTATATTTTTTATTTATTTTATTATTATTATTTTTTTTAGATATAGGATCTTGCTCTGTTGCCCAGACTAGAGTGCAGTGGTGCAATCACAGCTCAGTGCAACCTCCCACTCCAGAGCACAAGGTCCTCCTGGCTTAGCTTCCTCAGTAGCTGGGACTACAAGCATGTGACACTATGCCCAGCTAATTTTTTCTTTTTCTTTTTTGTAGAGATGGGGTCTTGCTATGTTGCCCAGGCTACTCTTGAACTCCTGGCCTCAAGCAATCCTCTCACCTCAATCTCCCAAAGTGCTAGTATTACAGACATGAGCCACCTTGCCCAGCTGCCCAGCCTTTTAGATTTTTGCCGGTTTAATGAATGTGAAGTGATATTTCATTACTTTATGTTGCTATGGTTATTAATGAGTTTAACCATGTCTTCATATGCCTGTTATTCTTTGGGGTTTCTGCTTTTGGATTGCCCATTCATATCCTCTGCTTGTTTCTCTTTGGAGGTTTCAGTCTTTGCTTATTTGGTTTATAGGATTTTATTGTATATTCTTGTTCCTAATCTTTTGTCAGTTATAGTCCTGAGCCAGTCTGTTAACTTTGTTCATGTGTCCTAATCCACGTACAGACTGTCTTTGTGTGTGGTGTTAGGTAGGGATCCAATTTTATTTCTCTCCATTTTTCTCAACACCATTTACTGAACAGTCTATCCTTTGTGAATGTATATCTCATGCTAACTTTATCATATATTCATGAGTTTGTCTCTGCATTCTCTCTATCCATTGGTCTGATTGTCTGCTCTTACATAATCACTACAATGTTTTTATTACATAGTATTGTTTGTACTGTACCTCAGTATCCACTAAGACAAGTTATCCTTTCCTTTGAAGGCTGATTTAACTATTTGTAGACCTTTGAGTTTTCAAAAAATTCAACCTGAATATTTATTAAGATTGCATTAAGGCCAGGCACGGTGACTCACACCTGTAGTCCTAGCACTCTGGAAGGCTGAGGCAGAGGGATCGCTTGAGCTCAGGAGTTCGAGACCAGCCTGAGCAAGAGCAAGACCCCCCCCGTCTCTACTAAAAATAGAAAGAAATTAGCTGGACAACTAAAAATAGAAAAAATTAGCTGGGCCTGACAGTGCACACTTGTAGCCCCGGCTACTCGGAAGGCTGAAGCAAGAGAGTCCCTTCAGCCCCAGGAGTTTGAGGTTCCTGTGACCTAGGCTGATGCCACAGCACTCTAGCCTGGGCAACAGAGACTCTTGTCTCCCAAAAAAAAAGATTACATATATAGGCTAATGGGGGAGGATTGTCAGTTTTATAATATTAAGTAATTCCTTCCAAGAATGTAAATAAATTCAATTTATTCAGATTATTTTCTGTGTTCTTCATTAAAATTTTATATTTTTCCCAAAAGACATCTTATTTTCTTGGTTAAGTTATTAATTCCTAGAAACTTTAGAGTTTGTGTTGATGCTGTGATGGTATCTTATTTTTAATTGGTCATTTCTGGTTATTCCAGGGAAATGCCATTTTTTTTAGTTGTTCTTGGATATTGCACTTCTGCTAGACTTTCTTACTCTAATATTGTGTGATGTCTTTTGTATTTCCTGGGTAGATAATCATATCATCTGTAAATAGTGACAGCTTTATTTTATTCCTTCTAGTCTTTCTACCTCTTATTCTATTTTCTGTCCATATAGAATGGACAGTACTATATTAAGCAGTTATAGGGGTAGTGGGCATCATTGTTTTGTTCCCAGTCTTAAAGGGAATGTGTCTGAAGTTTCTTCATTTGGCATAAAGTTTGCAGGTTTTTGGTATTTAATCTTTACTGAATTAAGGAGATTCCTTTCCAGTCTGCTAAGAATTTGTGTTTTTTGTTTTGTTTTGTTTTTTGAGATAGAGTCTCGCTGTGTTGCCCTGGCTAGGGTGAGTGCCGTGGCCTCAGCCTAGCTCACAGCAACCTCAAACTCCTGGGCTTAAGTGATCCTACTGCCTCAGCCTCCCCAGTAGCTGGGACTACAGGCATGCCCCACCATGCCCGGCTAATTTTTTCTATATATATTTTTTAGTTGGCCAGATAATTTCTTTCTATTTTTAGTAGACACGGGGGTCTTGCTCTTGCTGAGGCTGGTCTCAAACTCCTGACCTCGAGCAATCCACTCGCCTCGGCCTCCCAGAGTGCTAGGATTACAGGCGTGAGCCACCGTGCCCGGCACTTGTTTGTTTTTTAAAATTATAAATTTGTAGAATTCTATCAAATGCTTTATTTGCATTGATTGAAAGAAATCATACATTGTTTTTCCTTTAGTCTGTTAATGTGGTGAATTACCTTAATAGACTTTTTGACTGGGATAACTACCTCTTGATACATTATTTTTATAATAAACATCTGAATTTCGTTAGCTAATACTTTATTTAGAATTTGTACAACTACATTTATAAGTTGAATGGGCTTACAATGATCTGGTTGTAGAATCACATTACACCAGCCTTGTAAAAACAGCTAGGGAGCTTTTGTGCTATTTTCTGAAACAATTTATATTAAGATTCAATTTATTTAAAGTTAATGCATATATAAATTTGGTAGAATTTACCTACAAAATGATCTGGACCTGAATTTTTCAGGGAAGAGACATCTTTAGTTAGCAGTTTCAATTTTTATTACTTACTAGACTAAGTTTTCTATTTCTTTTTGAGCCAATTTGACTTTTTTTCAAAATTTATCCATTTCATCTTGATTTTTCCAACTTATTATCATATAATGCTCTTAAAATGTATTATCACATAATAATATATTTGCCTGTAAACATATAGTATTTTTTTTTAATCTCCATGTGCTCCTTTGTTTCTATATTGTGTTAATTTGCATATTCTGTTTTTCTTGGTTAGTCTTGCCACAGGTCTATCTCAGGATTGGGCAAACTGTAACCCTCAGGCTAAACATTGCTGAAAGACACACCCATTCATTTACATATCTGTAATAGGGCTGTTTTCTTGCAATAGCAGCAGAATTAAGTAGTTGTGGAAAACATTATATTTATTAAATAGTTTGCGCCATTACTTTTTTAATTTAACTATTTTTTTCTTTACAGACTTTTGTTTCTTATTATAATTCAGTTCTAACTATTTTCTGAATATCGTTTATGCTTTGTTTATTGCGATAAAATATATATAACCTAAAATTTACTACTTTAACCATTTTTAGGTGTCCAATTCAGTGGCATTAAGTACATTCACGTTGTTGTGCAACGAGCACTACTACCCATCTCCAGAACTTTTTCATTTTCCCAAACTGAAACTCTATACCCATTAAAACAATAATTCCCCCAGTCCCTGGCAGCCACCATTCTATTTTCTGTCTCTATGAGTTTGAGTACTGCCTTATATAGGTGGAATCATACAATATTTGTCCTTTTGTGTCTGGCTTATTTCACATAATATAATGTCATCATAGTTCATCCATGCTGTAGCATGTGTCAGAATTTCATTCCTCTTTAAGGCTAACATTCCATTGTGTGTTTATACCACATTTTGTTTATTCATGCATTGATGGACATTTGAGTTGTTTCCATCTTTTGGCTATTGTGAATAATGCTAACATGAACATTAGTGCACAAGGTTTTTGTGTGGACTTACATTTTCATTTCTTTTGGGTGTATATCTAGGAATGAAATAGTTGGGTCATATGGTAATTCTGTGTTTAACCTTTTGAGGATCTGAATCTTTCTTGAGCTCAGCCTCTAAATTGAGACTTGGGTAGATATTTTCTGATCTCAGGAGTTTAAAACACTAGGTTTTAGCCCTGGCGTTACCACTGGTAAAATTTGTGATCATGAACCAGTAACAATACTGTTCTTCTCTGTGGAATAGTAGCCCCTTCTCATGGAGTTGTTTTAGTTAAATCTCACATGTGAATGTCTGTGAGGAACCTGAACCTGAACAATACCCTTCTTTCCGTGGGTTCCTACCTCCTCTTCAGCTCCATACAGTCTTCCTTGTGCTTGGGTTTTCATAATAAAGCTCCCCAAGGTCAGACCTTACTCAGTAAACAAGAGCACTTTACAAGAGAAATGCACAAATACAGCTTGAGTCTAATAAAAATGCCATCATAGAGAGCCAAATCCAGATTCAGCTCAGTCCTGGACAGTGAGGGCCTTGAGGGCCAGTCTGCATCTGTCCTGCTCTCTGCGCTGGCCCTGTGCCCTGTTTCGGTTCCGGGTACGCAGTCAGACTTGGTCAGTATTTGTGGAATGAGTGAAACCTAAATTTATATTGTGAGCAGTAATCCCACTTCTGGGAATCTATCCTAAGGAGGTGATTCAAACCAAGTAAAAAATTTTTGTGTGAAGATGTTAATTGCTGTTTTATTTTAGATGGAAAAAATGGAAAACAACCTAAATGTTAGCATGGTAGGCAAGTGGTTCAGTAAATTATGAAATACTCATTGAGGAAATAATCTAAAGTCTAAAGATTACATGGAAACACAGAAGGAAATTTATGAGTGGGGAAGAAAATACAAAGTTTTACACTGTTATATTAAAACTGTACAAAGTTATTTGTAAAAGTCATTAAAAAAGACTGAAAGACATTAGAATGCTAATGCTTTATGATGATAGAATTATGGTTATCTTTTTTCTCATGTTACATTTTTTTCCTGCAATATACCTGTTCTATTATTTAAATTGGTTGCTTTTTTTTTTTTTTTTGAGAGAGAGGGTCTCTGTCCCCCACACACAGTACAGTGGTGTGATCACAGCTCACCACAACCTCCAACTCTGTGGCTCAAGCAATCCTCCTGCCTCAGCCTCCAAAGGAGCTGGGACTACAGGCCCGTACCACGATGCCACCTAATCTGTGTACTTTTTGTAGAGATGGAGTGTTGCTATGAGGCCCCAGGCTGGTCTTGAACTCCTGGCCTCAAGCGATCAGCCTCCCAGAGTGCTAGGATTACAGGCAAGAACCACCTCACCAGCCCGGTTTGCATCTTAAAGCCATTTTTTACTACTCTTCAGCTTCTCTGAGGAGAAAGAATGCTTCTGTTTTCCTCTCAGGTGAAAGAGTTAGAGCAGACCCTGCAGGCCTCTGAGGAGCAGCTGAAGCAGAGCAGGGCTGTTGTGCTTGCCCAGGAAGCCCACATTCAGGAGCTTGTAAGTGGCGCCTGTAGCTGCTGTGTTCCAGGCTTTCCCTTGATGCCTTTGCCGTTGCCCCAGACTCCCTCCCAACTTGGGCAGTGGTGTCCAGACCTGCCTTTGGTGGAGTGGCTGTGCTTAGTGTGAACGGGTGGGCAGCATTAGGGAGAGGGAGTCAGGGAAGGGGACAGGCTGGCTTGTTCCCATGTGAGCTCCATGCTTCGGGCCCAGCCCAGTCCTGGGGCTGTCAGAGGTGGCAGCTCCATTAGTTAGCTTGCAGTCAGGGGTGTGGAGAACAGGTCACACTCTGAGGAGAAGATGCCAAAGGCATGGCCAGTCATCACAGCCCGGGTGGGGCGTGGAGTTAGGGGTTAGGGAGATCAAAGCAGCCAGCATGGATTGCAATTTGCCATGTCCCAGACACTGTGTTGAGTCTCCATACATGTTTTCCTTCAGTTCTTGCAGTAGACCTAAGAGGTCTGCACTGTCGTCCTCCTTCTATAGTGGAGGCAAGCCCAGAAGGATTGTGTCACTAGGCCACAGCCTCTCACCAGGCCACAGCCTCTCACTAGGCCACAGTCTCATAGCCAGTAAGTGGCAGAACCAACATCTTTCTCATGTCAAAGCCCTTGTTCTTCACCACTGTGTTATACTTCCTCCCCTGGGGAAAGGCTCAGCTGTAGAGACAACTCTGAGTAGCGTGAAGGCGGCGTGTGTCTGAGGATGGGCTGGTGCCCAGAGCCATCCCCACACACCCTGAGGGTGCAGGGATAGCATCCGTACTGATGCCAGACTCCACCTCCCAGGGCAGGCCAGGGTCCAGGAGCCACAGGCAGAGCCTGGGGGGGACAGCGGGGGAGACCTCAGCAACAGGAGAACAGGAAGGACAGTTGTTTCCATTGGACACTCACCTTTGGGTCACTGAGGGCCGGACGAGTGCGCCCCCCTCTAAAAACCATCGTCACCCTAACTGTCCTGTGCTATCCCTGCAGGCCGCTGCCAATACGGAGAGCAGCCGGGCACAGCAGCAAGCCCTCGCTCTGGAACAGCAGCACATAGAGCACGCCCGGGCCCTGGAGGCCCAGATCGCCTCCCTGGAGAGAGTGCGGGCCTCCGAGCAGGCCACTGCGGAGCGCGGGATGGTGAGTGGAGAGCAGGGGAGGCCGAGCACAGGGGCTCCGGGTCCGCACACAGCGGGGTCTGCCACGTGCTTGACAGAGCAGCCCCCTCACTGCCTGGGGACCAGACTGATAACTGTGTGTTTTGGTGATGTCCTGTTTGCTGTTAATCTTTCAGGTGCTCAATGACCATAATGTATCTGGGTATTTAAATGCTGGCAATACCAGGGATGCTTTCCTCAAGTAGCCCCTCAAATAGGTTTTCCATGCTTTTTGCTTTTTCTGCTCCCTCCCAGGGATACCTATGATTATTATATAGCTTGTTTTATATAGTCCCACATTTCTCTGATTGTTAATTCTTCTTTATTTTTGTTTTCTACATTTTTGACTGAATGGGTTAATTCAAAAGCCTGTTTTCAAGCTCTTGGAGAGCAGTTCTTAGCTTTCCAATGAGACACCTGCACATGGGACCAGATGTCAAAAGGCTGCTATTTACGAAAACCCAATTCAGATGGGTTTTCTTGTTCCTTGTGCCCCAAAGAGACTTTCCGGTGCTTTCTGAGCATCCCCCTCAGCTTCTCCCATGTCTTTTAGAATCCGCATTGCTCCTCCTGATGGCTCCCCTCTCCATGGCCCCTCTCCCTCCTACACAGTCTTGAGAATCATGCGCCTCACTCCTCCTCCTCTTGGGTTTTTCGAGTAGTTCTCTCTTTCGTACCCTGACCCACATTCTCATCTCCCACCTCTGCAGTGACCAAAAAGGGGAGGGGTATTTCAAAGGTGCCATGTCAAAGAGGTAGGACCGTTTTCAGGGAAAATATGGTAGTGAAGACCTTTTATTTTTATGTATGTTGTTCTCAATTTGCAGAGAGAACTGGAGCAAGAAAATGCAGCCCTTAGAGAAAGCAGGAGTGAATGTGAACGTTCTCTACAACATCACCAGTTTGAACTAAAGAAGCTAAAGGTATTCATCTAATTGAGTCAGAGTTTCCCAAAAGTGTTCCTGTCCCTACATGTGTGTTTGGAGTGGCCACGTGAAAGTCTCATGCTTACAGTGGAGAATGAGGGAACTAGCGTTTGTTCAATAGTTCTGTTAGGCATCTGCTAGAAATTGTCACTTTGTTAAGTCCTCTCAGGGATCCAGGACAGTAAGAAGAACTATGCTCATTTGGCAATTAATGTCATTGAGGTTCTTAGTGAAACTAATTTGTCCAAGTTCCACAGTTCACTAGAGATGGTGCTGGTCTGACTTTTCACTCCACCACCAAGGCCCAGCCCTTCCTCTGGGTCATCAACAACTGCCTGAAAACGATGCTGTCAGAGCACCACTCTGCCTGGTGTTTCCAGTGAGACCTTAACGTAAGGCCTTTAAAAATCATAAGGACCTTTTTTTTTATTTGTTTGTATCAGGGGCTTTGTGTGGGAATGAAGAAACAAGCTGCAGGGTTGTTACCCTTCCCCTGCGCAAACTGGAGCTTTAATCAGATGCTGCCTCTCATTCCCTCAATGTAACTGGATGAAGAGGACAGAGAGATTCTGCCAGTTTCTTATAGGACCCCAGCTCCCCTGTTCGCTTTCGAAGCACCCTTGGATGATGGATCATTGCTGTCGTACTTGTTCAGCGTGGTCAAGACTCAAAGATCTTACAGATCTTTTGGCAAGATCTCTGAGAGCATCCATGGCCGAGTGCCTGCCCCTATGTCTTACAATAATCGGCTCTGATCAGTTACTTAGACACTAGTGCAATAGTGCTGTATCATGGGAAGCATGGACTTTGGAGTCAGATATTTTTTCATGTATTCCTTCAACAAACATTTGAGTACCTGTAAGTGCCAGGCACCATTGGAGGTGCTGGGATGTGGCAATGAACAAAACAAAAGTTCTTGCCCTGTGGAGCTTGTAACTAGAGACAGTAACCAAGTAACAAGTAGTAATAAATGCTCTGAAGAAAATAAAGCAGGGGCAAGGACAGCTAGGAGGGAGCAAAGAGCTCTTTTCAATGTGGAGGGTAGGGAAGGCTTCAGTGGTGTTTGAGCAAAACCGGCCAGCAGTGTGGATATTTGAGAAGGAGTGGTGCAGACAAAAGAAATAGCAAATACAAAGGCTGTGAGGCAGAAGAAAGCTGGCCTCTTCAAAGAACAGCACGAAGGCCAGTGGGGCTGCAGCTTAGTGACTGGGGGAGAGCGTGGCTGATGGTGAGGAGGGAGACAGGCATTAGAAAGTGTCCCAGGAAGCCATGGCAGGTCCTAAGCAGAGAAGTGATGTGAGAAGTTTTGTTTTAAAAGGATTTCTCTGGGTCTGTGTGGAGAATGTTTGGTAAGGGAGCCACGGGCAGAAGCAGGAAACATTCAGGAGGCTTTTTAGGAATCCAGGCCAGAGGTGACTAGCATGTTAGCCGTGGACGTGGGAAGTATGCAGATTCAGGATTTAGTTTAGAGATGAAGCATTTAGGACTTGCTACTGATTAAGTGAAAGAACAAGAGAACAAGGAGTTGGAGATGACTCCTAGGTTTGGTTTGTGTCACTAAGGGTTTCTCAAGCCCAGCACTGTTGACATGTGAGGCTGACAGTTCTTTGTCATGGAGGGGTTTGCAGCAAGTGTGTCATGCTGGCTGCTTGGGAGCATCTCCTCTCTGGATGTCAGTAGCAACTCCCACTTATGACAGTCAAAAAGATCTCTAGACACTGCCAAATGTCTCCTGAGGGATTGCACTGGCAGAGAACCACCGGGGTAACTGAATGAATAGTGGTACCATTCACTGAGAGGGAGTCTGGGAGCTAGTGGACATTTTGGACACGTTAAGTGTCAGAGGCCTACCCAGGTGGTCATACCTCATAGGCTGTTGGCTAACGGGTCTGGAAATCAGAGCAGAGGTCCAGGGTAGGTAGATAAAGTAGAAAGGCATCAGCATAGCTCACAGGTAGAATTGACAGCTAAAGAAGGTCAGCCATGGGATGAGTGCAGTCTACCTAAGGAGAAGAGGGCCTAAGGGGAAGGCAGGGCCGCTCCAACATTTAGCGGTTCTGAGCAAAAGGAGGAGCCAACAGAGAAGACTCCAAAGGAGCTGCAAGTAGGACAGCAATGAAACCAGGAGAGTGTTGAGTTCTAGAAGTAAAGGACAAAGTGTTACGGGAAGGACTGAGTAGTGAACTGGGTCATATGCTGCCTACTGGTCAAGAAAGGAGACACAGAATTGACCATTATTATTTGGCAAGACCAAGTTCATTGGCAACCTTGGCAAGAGCATTCACTGTGGAGTGGTGGGATGAGGTTGACCAGAGCAGGTGAAAGTGACACTAGAGATGCTTCCACTGCCAGTAAAAGCAGACAGGGTAATTCAGACTACCTCATTCCCTGAGGACTGCCAGAAAAGCTGGCCAAAATGAAAAACCATCTGCTTCAAACCACTGGGAAACCTACACAGCACTGAGGAGAGGCCTGTCCAGCTCAGAGAGGTGAGCCCAGCACTTGGAGCAGCTTTTGCCCTGGGGATATTTGCTGATCCTGAAGAGGTTGGAAGATGATCTAAATTTTTTACAGCTTATCAGAGTTGGGGGAATAAAAATTAGAGTTTAAGTCCCACCTTGGATCCAGCCTGGGAGATCCTTAAAGGTTTGGTTTGGCACACCAAAGGCCTGCACACTAGGAGTGACGGTGAACGAGAAGTAACCAGCCCCCAGCCCCCACCCAGCCCCCGCTTAGATTCTACTCATTTACAGACGCAGGTGTGGCCCAGAAAATCCCATTAGTTTTTTGGTTTTGGTGGTCTTTTTTGAGATACGGTCTTGCTCTGTTGCCCAGGTTAGAGTGCAGTAACATCATCATAGTTCACTGCAGCCTCAAACTCCTAGCCTCAAGCCTCCTGAGTAGCTGGGACTCTTGAGTAGCTGGTGCCTATAGTCTACCACAGCCAGCTAATTTTTAAAAATTTTTTTTGTGTAGAGACAGGGGTCTCACTGTGTTGCCCAGGCTGGTCTTGAACTCCTGGTCCCTCGAGCCATCCTCCTGCCTTTGCCTTTCAACATGTTGGTACTATAGGGGTGAGCTGCCACATCCAGTCTCATTAGCTAATTTCAGGATTAAAGTGATCCTAGTCCTGGGTGACGAGAGAAAGCAAACAAAATCTAAGATAATCAGACAAACAAAAAATACAAAACAACATGAACAGAAAAAACAGATTCACAAGAGCTCAGAGGTAAATTATAATGCTTACTATGTTTAAGGAGATAAAAGACAAAATTAAATATTTCAGCAAAGACATGGAAACTATAATAAAAGACAGCAGTTTTGAAAAGGAATCAAATAGAATTTTAGGCCTGAAAAATGTAATGAAATGTAATGAAAAAGTAAATGAAATGAATGCAATAGATTACAAAAGGCCTTGAGGAAATTTTGGGGGGTAATGGATATTTTCATTATTTTTATTATAGTAATGATTTCACCCCAATTCATTAATTAAATTGCACACTTTAAATATGTGCTGTTTGTTGTCAGTTATTCTGGGCTTTGATAAGACAAAATCCATTTAAAAAACACTGAATGAATTTAACAGTAGATTAAAACTAAAGAGGGAATTAGTAAAATGGAAGAAAGAGCGGAATAAACTATCCAGAGTGAAGTACAGGAAAGAAAGAAGAGGCGTACACAATACAGTGAGATGCTTCATCATGTGTCATTGGAGTCTCAGAAGGAAATGGAAAAAAAGAGAGAGAAGCAATCACTGACAAGATAATGGCTGAGATTTTTTTCAGACTGATGGAAGCTATCAAGTCACAGGTTAGGAATCCTTCCAAATCCAAACAGAATAAATGTGAAAGTCCAAACTCACACAGCATGGTGGAACCAAAGAAAACCAATAAAACAAAGAATTCGACACCAGCAGAGTTGCACTAAAGGAAATACTAACGAGTATCTTTCAGGTGTAGGAAAATTCTAGATGGCAGTACAGAGGATGTAAGGAGGTAAGAAGGAATGAAGGGCAATGATTATTGCTAATAAGTACATAAATCTAAATAAATATTGTAAAAAATGATTTTAATAAATATTTAATTTGAACTAAAATATAAGACAAAAATAACCCAAGTCAGATGAGATAACTGCAGTCAGTATTCTCAGCCCTCGCCTTGTCTAGGAACAGGATGAAGCTACCAAATAACGCTGGGCTTTGATAAGTCAAAAAGGCATGTTGTAATCTCCAGACTAACGACTAAGAAAATAATGAAAAAATATATAACTTCCAGACTCATAAAGGGGGAAAAAGGAAATTTTAAAAGGTCAATCCAAACTAGAAAATAAAGGATTAAAAAAAAAGAAATAGAGACCAGGACCCAAAGTATGTTAAGATAGTAAATTGAAACCCAAATAAGTCAGTATTTAACTAAATTCTGCAATTAATAGAGATTTTCTGAATGATATATTTTAAAAATGCAACCAAACACTATTGACAAGATGCAAGAGAAATACCTACAACATAATGGAACAACACGATTGAAAAGGAAAAGTTGGAAAAATATATAACATGCAGTCATGAACTAAAATTAATCTGGGAGTAGCTGTATTAATAAAGTAGACTTCAGGCAAGAACCATTATTAATAAAAATGGAGAACCATTCTTCAGGAAGATAAATAATTCTTTTTTTTTTTTTTTTTTTTGAGACAGAGTCTCGCTCTGTTGCCCTGGCTAGAGTGCCGTGGCGTCAGCCTAGCTCACAGCAACTTTAAACTCCTGGGCTCAAGCAATCCTCCTGCCTCAGCCTCCCGAGTAGCTGGGACTACAGGCATGTGCCACCATGCCCAGCTAATTTTTTCTATATATATTTTTAGCTGTCCATATAATTTCTTTCTATTTTTAGTAGAGACAGGGTCTCACTCCTGCTTAGGCTGGTCTCGAACTCCTGAGCTCAAACATTCCACTCGCCTCGGCCTCCCAGAGTGCTAGGATTACAGGCATGAGCCACCGCGCCTGGCCCAAATCTCCAATCTTACTGGGATATTTTAACAAACTTCTTTAATTGACAGAACAGGTTGACAAAAAGTGAATAAGGATATAGTAGTGTTGGTGTTGAACACCACCATTAATATTCTTAATGGACATACGTGGAACCCTATACCCAACAATTTCAGAAGATATACATCCTTTTCAGGTGTACATTGTTGACCATAAAGTAAGTCTCAAGCAATTTCAAAGACTTGAAATCACATAGAGTATGCTGACCACAATGCAGTGAAACTAAAAATCAGTAATAAAAATATAGAAAACTAGCTGGGCACAGTGGCGCACCTGCTCGGGAGGCTGAGGCGGGAGGATTGCTTGAGCCTAGGAATTCCAGGCTATAGTGAGCTATGATCGCGTCTATGAATAGCCACCGCACTGCAGCCTGAGCAAAAGAGTGAGACCCTATCTCAAAAAAAATTAAAATAAAAAATATATATAGAGCCCCTGCATGTTTGCAATTAGGAAGTATACTTCCAAATAACCTATAGGTCAAAGAAGAATCACAATGGAAATTAGAGAATATTTTGAAATAAATGATCATGTAAATACTATATTTCAGAACTGGTAGAATATAACTAAAGCAGTGCTTAGAAGGAAATTTTAGTCTCAAGTGCATCTTTTAGGAAGAAAGACTGAAAATTGAGCCATATATCCATCTCAAAAAATCAGAAAAAAAGCAACAAATCAACTCAAGGAAGAAATAATGTAAGAGCACAAATTAATGAAATAGAAAATTAAAATAAATGAGATCCTCTCCCAATAAAGAGAATGGATGAAACCTAAAGTTGATTCTTTGAAGACTAGTAAAGTTGTTAAACTCTGGGTGAGAATCATCAGGAAAAAAAGAAGTGGCACAAATAACAAATGTCAGGAATGAAAAAGAAAACATTACTCCATGTCCAGCAGACATTAAAAACAGGAATATAAACAACTTTATGCCAGTACATTTTACCACCACGCTCTAACCAACTGAGCTAACCAGCCACCTATGCCAATACATTTTAAAAGTTATATGAGATGGTAAAATTCTAGAAAAATATAAATTAGCAAAACTAATCCATAGAACCTGTGAAAGGTACCTTACATGGCAAAAGGAGCTCTGCAGAGGTGATTAAATTAAGGATCTTGCGATGGGGAGATTATCCTGAATTGTCTGAGTGGGTCTCAGATGGAATCACAACTGTGTTTGTATGAGAGAGGTGGCTTTTACCCAGAAGGCAGAAGGTGATGTGAGAATGGAAGCAAAGAGATTGGGAAGTGCTACACTGCTGGCTTTCAAGGTGGAGGAAGGGGCGAAGGGGCAAGGAATGAAGTTCTAGAAGCTGGAAGAGGCAACGAAACAGACCTTGCCTCAGCCTCCTGAGGGAGCAGGGAGCACTGCCCTGCCATTACCTTGATTTAGCCCCATAAGGCTCAGTTCAAATTTCTGGCCTCCAGAACTGTGAGATGATAAACTACTGTTGTTTTAAGCCACTGGGCTCGTGGTGATGTATTACAGCCGCTGTGGGCGCTGATACGCTGACACTGGCAG
Source organism: Lemur catta (assembly GCF_020740605.2). Lineage (NCBI taxonomy): Eukaryota > Metazoa > Chordata > Mammalia > Primates > Lemuridae > Lemur > Lemur catta. The sequence continues at coordinate 10,021,007 of NC_059137.1, forward strand.
AAACGGAGACTGACTCACAGTGTGTCTGTCATTGAAGGTGCAGTCAGGAGGTAGGAACCACCTAGTTGAATGAGAATATGTGTTCTAAAGTAAAGCTTTTAACGGGGCAGAAACAGTTAAAAGACATAGAGGTGGCAACTGCAGCTTCCAACCCTTTGGACTAAGGGAACAAAGTGGAGAAGTTGGAATTACTCAATTTAGGCCTGAAGAGGTGGAGCCCACAGATTGGCCTCGCAGACCTGTGAGAGGGGGTGCTGGTGTGTGGGGTGAGGCAGCAGGTGTTGGGAAAACTGCAGGCAGGATGCAGCTGCTGCCAGGCGAAGAAGCGCTGCTGGGATAGTGCTCCCCGGAACCGGAAGCCGACCTGAAGGAGCCTCTTGCCTCCCAGTCTCCCCAGCCCTCCCTGTGGCAGACCTTAGTGCAGAGCGGGGGGGCAGCAGGCCCGGCGCCACAGCGCAGGATGCGAGAGGGTGGCCGTTGGCCGGGAGGCGGGAACTCAACACCAGCACGCGCAGGCTCATTCCAGAAGTTTGGGGGATTTTCTGGCTATTTGGACTTTAATACAATTTTGGTTAGATAATACTCTGATTTCAGTCCTTTGCTATTTATTCAGACTTGTTTTATGACCCACCTTATAGTCTATCTTGGCACATATTTCAATGCAGCTGTTAGAGTATTCAGTAAATGCTAATTAGGTCAAGTTGGTTGATAGTAGTATTGAAATCTACATGTTTTCTGATTTTTATCTACTTGTTTCATCAGTTACTGAGAGGCGTGTGCTAAAGCTTCAACTATAAGGTGGATTTGTCTCTTTTTCCCTTTAGTTCTGTCAGTCTTCACTTCTTATATTTTGAAGCACTGTTGTTATTAGGTGCACATACATTTAGAATTGTTTTCATCCATATTTTTCAAAACAGCTATTCCCTGCGCCCGTCCTGGGAAATCATCCCCAGGTGCAGAGGCTGCTGCACGTGGGTGGCCTGGTGGCTCCTGAGAGGTACAGGCCGCGCTTTCCACACAGCGAACCTGAGCTGGAACTGTCAACCTCAGATCCCACAGTCCCGGATCTTAGCGGCTCTGTGGCACTAGCACAGACTTTGGAGCCACATAGACTCAGTTCTGCCTGCCAGCCTAGTCCCACAATAGCTGACCCTTGAGGGAATCCATTTTCCCTTTCTTGAACTGAAGATGGTAGCCCCTGACCTCAGGAGCATTCCTCAGGATCAGACATGACTGTGGGTGAAAAGTGCCCAGTGCAGGTCCCCGGCACGGAGGTGCTGTGAGTCTCTGCTTCCCGCCCTCGCCTGCCCTTTCTGTCTTACACAAGCCTCTGCCTCCTGGCTGTGTAGAATAGCGTCTCTCCCCAACTTGCCCAGAAAAGGCTTCTGAGGAGGCATGGCCCTCCTGTCATCTCCCCCAGGCCTCCCCATCCTCTCCACTGAGCCTGACACCTCCTGCTCCTCCCCTGTATCAACAGAACCACCCCCAAAACCGGCATTTGGGAGGAGGTGATGGTCCTAGGCCCCCGACGAGGGATGCTGTCTGGAGTTTGCCAAAGTCCCACCTTCGGCCTTTTGAGTTCAGGCACCAGCATTTCCTTGTTGCCAGAGGTGAACTCACTAAAGGTCAATTCTGACAACCCACAGTGCGAGGTGGATGAGGCTGATGTCACCACCACTGCCCCACTGGTCAGGCCATAAGTGGAAAGGGAGGTTTCTTAGGGAGAGCTGGGTAGCTGAACTAGAAAGACTGGTCGGGCTGGAACTGCGCCCTGTTGGGCTATCTCTTGCCTGTCAGCATCTTGGTCTCTCCGCTCTGTGGGCTGCTCTGCAGATCTGCAGACATTGCCACAGCAGCTCCAGGCTTGGAATGTTCCAGCTTAGCACCGCAGGTGAAAGAGGGCTTCTCCCCCTCAGCTTCACCATATAAAGAAGGGTTCTGATGTAAAAAGGACTCTGATTGGTTCATCTTGAGTGACAGCCACCCTTGGATTCATTTATTTGGTCAAGGGGTGAGATACTACAATTGGCCAGGTCTAAATCACATACCACAAAATCAGGGTATTACTATCATCAGCCCTGCCAGAACCACGTGGAATTTCAGAATGGGAATAGGAAGCACGAACAGTGAGGCTCTTACCCCAAAAAAGAGGTGGGGTCTGGGTAGACAGAAACAGTGGACATCACCTCTTGTTCTCTCCAGGGCATTTCCTGGCTGGTGTTCAGGTGCCTGCCAAGTCATCTGGGACATCTGGGGTTGCTTGGCAGGCACGGGCACCAGTCTCAGTAAGGCTGTGCTGTTTGTCCCGGGAATGGTCTCTGTGCTCCATGGGGGCAGCCCTGCTCGTGGTAGAAGATACTCTGGCAGGTAGAGTCTGGCATCTGAGGCCTGGCCCTGAGCTCAGACACAGGCTGGCTTTCTTACTAGCTTTAGGACCTTGAGCAAATTACTTACCCTTCCAGAGCCTTTGTTTTCTCTCCTATAAAAATGGGGTAATTTTGATGAGTCCATGACTTTTTTTTTGAGATAGAGTCTCTCTCTGTTGCATAGGCTAGAGTGCGGTGGCATCAGCCTAGCTCACAGCAACCTCAAACTCCTGGGCTCAAGCGATCCTCCTGCTTCAGCCTCCCAGAGTGCTGGGGTTACAGGAATGAGCCACCACACTCGGCCAAGTCCATGACATTTTATCCTGTTAAATTGCAGGAATTGCTCATTATTCTTTCCGTGATGGGATTGTCCCAGTCCACCACTCTGTTCATAACAGCCTGGGAGTCTGTCTTGTTACATGCTGATTTCCTTAGACCAGCTCTTCAAGTCTGGGCCCCTTGCTTGGGTCTGGTACCAGCTGGTATGCTCATGGGACAAACCGACCCTTAGCTGGTTTCCAGAGAAGTCAGTGGGTTGTCCACAGGGACAGTTACCAGAGGGATAGAGATGACATTTCAGCAGGAGGGCAGCCTGGGAACCTCGGGAAGTGGGTAGAATGTTGCTGTGGCCCCGCAAGGCAGTACCTCTCTGTCAGGTTTCATGCAAAGTATGCAGCTAAGAAAATGTGAACTGAGTTTTGGAGCTCAGTCTCCTGCCTGTTTTCTGGACTGTAGGAGGAGTGGAGCCAAAGAGAAATTGTGAGTGTGGCAATGGCGCAAGCCCTGGAGGAGGTGCGGAAGCAAAGGGAAGAGTTCCAGCAACAGGTGGGCCCTGTTTGACGCTGAGGGATGATGCTCCCCGACCAGTCACCATCCGGCTGTGGGACTGTCGGAGTGGCCCCCTCTGTCCAGGGTAGGGGGCGGACACAGGTCTCGGGGAATGCAGTCAGCTGCGTGATGCCCCTCTGATCTTTAGGAAGGTGGGAGAAAAATGTTTTAAAGAAATCCTCACCCCACAGGATGTCCTTTTCTAATATTTGATGGTCAGTTTTAGTTCTAAACATTACCTAGGAAAAAAGTGCATGCCCGGGACCTACCGGGCTCTAATTCTGTGATGTGGCCCAGCACTGCCCTCATGTCCTGACAGCTACAGCAGTTTGGGTTGAGCTCTCAGCAGGAAGTGTGGGAAATGCCTCCTTTGAAGACAGTCTTAGCATCTGGCCCCAGACCTCCTGGTTAACTGGCTCTAGGCCTTTGGTAAGATTTTAAGTCCTTAAAATCTGAGTCTCAGAGTCTCCTCTGCTAAAGACACTAGTCCTTCTAATCACACGTCCGGGCTACTGGAGTGAGGTAATGTGTATCAGACGCCCGCCAGAGCTGGGCACATCACAGGCATTCAGGAAGTGGAAGTCATGGTTATGACAGCTTGTTGGAAGGTTGGGCAGAATGGCCACACCTCTGGTTGGGCCACTCTAGGCCGGGGGGTGGGGGGGCCAGTGAGAGGCAATTGCCCCTGTGCAGGGACCCTGTCAAGGAGAATAGACTTGTGCTTGTTCATAGGAGCAGAGCTTAGCGTGGAGCTTGTTCTGGGCTGTGTCGTTCAGGGAGGGATTCATGGTGGACCTTGGGTGGTGGAAAAGTGGAGATTCATATGGGGGTACATAGGGTCACTGCTGCCAACCTTCTCTCGAGTTGATTTTTCTCTCCAAGGCTGCTAACCTGACAGCCATGATAGACGAGAAAGAGCAGAGTTTACAGGAAAAAGCTGAAGTGCTTCTCCAGAAAGAGCAGGAGATTCTCCAGCTGGAGCAGGGTGAGGAGTCTCCCCCTGGCCGGGCCTTCTCTCCTTTTCCTGCTTGGCGATAGCCCTGTCACCAAGCAGCGTGGGATCACTGGGTTCACAGTGCACACCTCCCCTCTGCCCCAACCTAGGTCATAACTCAGCCCTGCTGCAGATGCGCCAACTGCAGGGTGAGCTGGAGGCCCTGCGGAGCCTGAGGGTGGAAGAGGCCGCGGCAGCCGCGGAACAGGAGGACCTGCTGAGGCTGCGGGGCCCAGAGCAGGGCGAGGCACTGCCAGCCAGCGAGCCAAACGTAAGTCCCAGCTGTGCCTGTGTGGCTGCTGCGGCCGGGCACAGGGTGATGCTGTGAGTTGGCAGGGAGGTGGCAGTGGGCAGACAGTGAGCGGGGCACTGCCCCTTGCTGTAGTGTCCTTTCTTTTAACATGGGGATGCTCAAGTGGCTAGGAGGTCATGAGGCCTGAAGGGCCCATTGTAGGTGGCATTGCCTGTCAGTGTGCAGAGTTTCAAAGCCCTGTGGCCCGAGCAAAAGCTAGTTGCATGGAAAGCTAACTGTCCCTCTGGAAGGCAGTGGCGGGATCATCTTCTCCATAGTTTGAGTTTGGCTCCCGGCCAGCTGCCTGTGGGCGCACATCAGGCCACACCTGCGAGCCAGCTGGCTCCCCTTCCCCACGCAGCTTCAGCACTACCTGTCCTGGCTCTCAACTTGCTGCCACTACCCTGCAGGTGACCTCGAAGGCCTTGTACCAGCTTCCAGCTGCAGGAGGAACACCAAATGGGGAGGTTGGGGCCATGGATCTAGGACAGCTACAGAAGGAGAAACAGGACTTGGAGCAGCAACTTGCAGAGAAAAATAAGGTGAGTATGCCCTGGGCCTCGACAGTTTCTGTCTCCACTCTGTCCCCACCCTGGTGCCTGAAATGTCTTAGTTCATCTCGGAGGGTTTTGCTGGTGCCCTGGCAGCTCTCGGGAGATGTTACCTCCTTCAGCAAAAGAGCTGCCTCCTGCCTTTCCTCTGCCGTTTGCCTCTGGCATTGTCTTCCTTTTAATCCTCCCCACCCACCACGACCTCCTCTTCTCCCAGCCCCTTGAGATACTGTTCGTGTGTCAGAGCTTGAGCAGCTGCAAGTCCAGGTGTTCCCTGCCAGCTCTGGTGTCCCCAGGCGGGCCATAGGGATAGTCCTCTCACCTCTGCACTTCCTTTCTACAGCTTTGGGATGATAGCACTGACACCTGCCATTAAGGGTTTTTGCTTTCTGGCAAGGGGGCGGTGGGGGGCAGGGCGGCAGTTAGGGGAAGGTCTTTGTTAACTATCTTGTAAACCTGCTATTTGGAAGAGGCTCAATAAATGTCACGATCCCACCACACCCTGCACCTGGAAATTCGGGGTCTCATTTGATCTTCATTTGTGTTTCGGGTTGGTTTGGTTTGGTTTTGAGACAGGGTCTTGGTCTGTCTCCCAAGCTGGAGTGCAGTGGCATCATCATAGCTCACTGCAGCCTCGAATTCCTAGGCTCAAGGGATCCTCCTGCCTCAGCCTCCCAAGTAGCTGAGACTACAGGCTCGAGCCATCACACCTAGCTATTTTTGTTTGTTTGTTTTTTGTAGAGACAGGGTCTTGCTCTGTTGCTCAGGCTGGTCTCGAACTCATGGCCTCAAGTAATCCTCCCTCCTCAGCCTCTCAAAGTGCTGGGATTACTGGCCTACCACACCTGGCCCTTGATTCTGGTTTTTAAAGTATTCTTTGAAGCTTAGTGTGCTGGCTGGTTATTGCTCTGGCCTGAAATTCTGCCCTCAAATTGCATGTGTGCATTTTTTTTTTTAGATCTTTTAACAAAGGGAAAGAGTGTTCATTCTCTCTCTCTCTCTCTCTCTCTCTCTCTCTCTCATTTAATCTCTCACTGTGAAATATAAAATACATGCGGAAAAGTGTACAAAACAATGTGTGGCTCAATGAATTAACAAAAAGCAAACACACACGGAACCAGCCTGGACAGGCATCGGGTCCTTGCCAGCATCAGCAGCCAGGGCCCACTCAGGCCCCCGCAGCTCCCCTCAGTCACTGCATCCTGACCATGTGGAGTGACTGCCTTGCTTTCTGTCTAGTTGTACCACCGCAGCTCACATCCCTGAACACTCAAGTCTCGGTTTGCCCGTTTGTGAATTTCATGCGGGCCCCACCAGGACTGCGTGTGTTGAGCCTCTGGCCCCCCTGGCCGTAGAGCCTCCCTGTCTCCCCACTCAGCTCGGTGTCCACACTGTGTCGTGATGACTCTGCCTCACTGGCACCCTCCGTTCTCCAGCCTCTCTCCCTGTCCTCAGACTGCCCGGCCAAGCCCCAGCTCTGGTTAAACCCAACTCTTCCCAGCCCCATGCCTGCGGGAGGATGCACAGTCACACTGGCACATCCCTTGCAGTCCTGCCTCGTTCTGTAGGCCGTAATGCTCCGCTGCCCTTGATCTCAACTTCATTTCTACCTTCTCTTTCAACTTCAGTCCTACCTCTCCCACCCTCGCTCTCCTGCTGACATCCTACTTCATGGAGAAGAGACTTTCTACAGCCTCCATTCCAGGCCTTCCTGTGACCTTGGCCAACCGCCCACCCACCCTCTGTCCTTCCGCCCCACTCCTCCTGCCCTCTCAGGAGCTCCAGCCGCTTCCCCCTTCTCCCCTGCGTCATTGTTTTTTCTTGGAGTCCTTCCATCCACTTGCAAGCGTAGTCTAATAAAAGCACTGAGCCCTCGTCCTCCTCTGGCTACTGCGGCACTTCTCTGCCCTCCTCCCACACTCTCACGTTGGCACTTTCCATATCTGTCGTCTCCGTTTCCACCCCTCCTCGTCTCTCTCAGCCCCGTCCATCGGACTTCCCCGCTCCGCAGAAGAAAGCTCTCATTGGACTCGGTGACATCCACAGTGCTAAATCCAGAAGTTGGTTCCTCATTGTCCTTCTGATTGGCCTGTGGGCAGCGCTGGGCAGATGTCTCTCCCTCCTCTTGAAGCTCCCTTCTGTGCTTCTTCCTCCTCCTCCTCCTCCTCGGGGCCAGCCTCCTTCCCACTCGCAGGTACCGTGGGCGGCAGGGTCCAGCCCGCTGACCCTTCTCTGCATTGTGCTCACTCCTCAGTGATCTCACCCGCACCCCTATGCGCAGCTCAGGCAGCTCCGTGGACTCCAGTCTCATGAATCTGTCCCGTGTCTCCATGTGAATGTCTAAGAGTCACCTGAAACTTAAAACCGCCGCAACCACACCTCAGCCTCCCGGCGCTCACTGGCTCCCACGGCGACCTTTCCCGCCTCAGGAGACGGCAGAAGCCGTGGAGTCATCCTCACTCGCCTTGGTTCTTTGTCCACCAGCATCAAACTTTACCCAGAATCAACCACTTCTCACCACTGCCACCCACTGCACGTTACCATCACCTCTTCTCTAGGAGGTGGCATTGGACTTCTAACTGGTCTCCCTGTCACTCCTCCGTCCCAGTCCCCTGATGACTTCCTATCTCTTGATGAAAGCCAAAGTCCTTGCTGTGGCCTGCAAAGCCTGTGTGATCTGGCCCCATGACTACCCTTCCACCTTGGCCCTTCTGTCCTCATCACTCTGTCTCAGCCACGTGGGCCTTGCCTATCTGTGAGTACACCAAGCGCCCTCCCACGTCAGGGCATTTTCACTTGCTGAGCGTTCTGTCTGGAAGGTTCTTCCCCCAATGACCCTGACTTCCTTTATGGTATCATTTTATCAGGGAGGCCTCCCCTGCCCCGTCTAACCAGCCTCCCCACCAGAACCCCTTCTCTCCGTGCCTCTTACCACCTTCTGATGTGCTGTGTCTTTACTGATTCTGTTCCCTGCTGAGGGCAGAACTTTTTCTTTTTGTTTATTGCTGCTTCTCCGGCCCCTAGGACAGTGTCTGGCACATAGTAGGGGACGTAATCAGTAATTATTGGATGAATTAATGAATGAGCAAAAACCCCAGGAAACCAAGTAACATAAGATAAAATAGCAGATGTACTTTTGGGGCGATGTCCAGCCTCATGGTCAGCCAGGAGAATACAGATAGAAACCACAGGGTGTCTGCCATCTTGCAGAAGGGGGTGTGTTGCGGGTAGTTGCAAATGCGTGCATCTCTCCTGAGGAAACACAGCTGAGTCTTTATTGCAGCTTCGTTTCAAACTGGAAAGCCAGCCACGCAGTAAGATGGGGGCACCCACTGCAGTTCCTGTCACAGTAAACGTTACCAGTAGGACTGTAGAACGCTGTGAAAACTCCGATAAATGGAACTCGAGTATTCAAAATTCTAACTACTCAATGGGGATGTGGACTAGAAGTACACAAGGAAAACTTATTTTGATGTTATAGCTGTGAGACTTTGGAGAATTTTTTATTTAAAAATTTTTCCTGAAGCCAAGCCCAGTCTCTCTCCCCTGCTACAAGACCCTGTTGCAGTGGTGAATGAATAAATAAATAAATAATAAAATGTTTTCCTGTATTGCCGATTATAAAGTTTTTAATTGGAAAAATAGAGTTCAGCATTCTAATGAATAATGTAATGTGTCATAAATTACATGTAAGGCTCATAATATTAATTATACTCACTAATTAAAAAAAAGAAAATAAGCTGGACACAGTAGCACACGCCTGTAGTCTCAGCTACTCAGGAGACTAAAGCAGAAAGATCATTTGAACCCAGGAGTTCAAGGCCAGCCTGGGCAACATAGTGAGACCCCGTCTAAAAAAAATTAAAATAAATAAAGGATAGCTTTTTGCAGTGGCAATATTGTAGTCAGTGAGGTTTATCGGAGGTACGGTTATTGAAAAAAAGTTTAAAAAATATAAAAAGAGGCCGGGCGCGGTGGCTCACGCCTGTAATCCTAGCTCTGGGAGGCCGAGGCGGGTGGATTGCTCAAGGTCAGGAGTTCAAGACCAGCCTGAGCAAGAGTGAGACCCCGTCTCTACTAAAAATAGAAAGAAATTATCTGGCCAACTAAAAATATATATACAAAAAAAATTAGCCGGGCATGGTGGCTCATGCCTGTAGTCCCAGCTACCCGGGAGGCTGAGGCAGTAGGATCGCTTAAGCCCAGGAGTCTGAGGTTGCTGTGAGCCAGGCTGATGCCACGGCACTCACTCTAGCCCGGGCAACAGAGCGAGACTCTGTCTCAAAAAAAAAAAAAAAAAAAAAAAAAAAATATATAAAAAGAAAGAAAAATAAATAAAGGATATAAAACCCAATGTTGGTTTGTACAGAAAAATCATGACCTTTTACCGTTGCTCAAAATACACATTGCTAATTATGGTATTTCAGAGAGCCACAGTGATAATGAGAACCATAAACTGTAGCCTGGGGATCCTACCTGGGGATCACAGCACGTGCATCCAATTCTGAAGGACAAAACATCGTCCACAGCCATTTGCAGCCCAGCTGTTTGTGGAGGTGGCCAGCAGCAGGCTGGAGCACCAAGCCCATGGGAAGTGTCTGGGCAGCACTGGGGCATTCATCTGCACAGAGGGACAGTGACCCTCTGTGGCCATTGTGGGACCTAGAAGGAAATACAGCCCAACAGTGGTAGGCACGTGGGTGTGACAACTGAGCACAGACCTCTCAGGAGGACTTCTCAGGGCAGAGACCTCTCACAGGTGTACAGGGGTCTCTTTCTGTTCTGTTTATACCTTAAAGATGGTGAAATGTGCATCTCACGATTGGCTTTTTGGGGGGTTTGCCTTAGACTATAAAGCAGATGCAGCAGCGGATGCTGGAACTCAAAAAGACTCTGCAGAAGGAATTGGTGAGTGCCACGTGCTGTGCCAGCCCAGGCTCTCAGCCCGTCCCCTCCCCTCCCTGTGCCGTCCCTCACTCTCTGTCCTCATGGGGTCCCTTGATGCCTAATGCTCCCCCACCATTGATTGCAAGGGGTCTCTGGGAAGTCAGATGTTGGCTGGAGGGACAGTGCCCCTGCCAGCTTGAACACGCCTCTGAGAAGTGGCTTTGTGACCATGGCCATGTGCCTGCCTTCTCGGAGCCTTGGTCCTCAGCAGAAATGGGGGGTTGCTCTGCAAAGTCAGTGCAGTGACATTTGTACAGAATGTGTGTGGCAGAGTGCTTGGCCTGATGTGGGATGAGAGCAGCGCCTCTGCTCCAGGCCACAGGGCATGTGTCCTTGACATGGATAAAGAAGCATCTGAATTTCCCCAAGTGACCTCACTCCCTCCCCTCAGCAGTCAACCCCACCTGGAGGTGCCGAGCTTCCTCAGACTCTGGCACTTCCTTCCCAGGCGGGGCCCTTTTTGCCCCACGATGGTGATCACGGCTTGGGCCGGGTGAATCTCATGTGGTTTTTACACCTGTCTGGAAGGGTTCAATCATCTCTCCCTTTGGTTTTTCAGAAAATCAGACCTGATAATGAGCTTTTTGAAGTCCGGGAGAAACCTGGACCTGAGATGGCAAACATGGCCCCTTCTGTCACGAATAACGCTGACCTGACTGATGCCCGTGAGATCAACTTCGAGTACCTTAAGCATGTGGTTCTGAAATTCATGTCCTGTCGCGAATCTGAGGTAAAGGGCTTCCAGGTGCCTTTTGGGTATTGAGCTCCGCCCTGCAGAGTCTGTCCTGCAGGGCCCCCACCCAGTCCACTTCTTTCTCCTTACCCACATTCCCATTTGACCGCCCATGTGGACACGTGGTTGTTTTTCCCCTGCGGGCATCGGCTGCTGATTGATGGGGGGCGGCGCCACAGAGGGAACTGGCTCCTGGTGGGAGATTGGGCTCCACTGCTAAACCCTGACTTGGATGGTGAGGCCAGAGGCCGGGGAACTGAACCCACCCAGCATCCCTGCACGCTAAGGAAGTTCTCGCAGGCCCGCCAGGCCCCGAGGTAAAAGATGGAGGGGGAGAAAGAACCTGCTGTTGCTGTCAAACCTCGGACTGCCAGAACCTCACCTACTACCTGGTCCTCGCTAACCAAGGAAAACAGGAAATGCCCCAAACTCCCTGGCCCCACTCCCGCCCCACCCCCACGAAGGTCCATGGTAGCAAAACTTACTTTGTTTCAGGCTTTTCATCTTATAAAAGCTGTGTCAGTGTTGTTGAACTTTTCCCAAGAGGAAGAGAACATGCTCAAAGAAACCCTGGAATATAAGGTAGGGTTCTCCAGTCGCTGTTCTGGCTTCCAGACAGAGCACAGCCCCGGGCACACAGGTGGCCGCTGCTGCAGATCGGTGCCGCTGTGTCGGGTGGCCGTGATCCAGGCAGTATTTAGTGAGGATGTCCTCTGTGCCCAAGTGTCTGTGCTGTACTTAACCAATAGGCCTTGTCGTTTTCAAAGCGTTTTCATTGATATCATTTTACCTGCAGCCCCAGGTCTGGCCCAGCACCCAGACTTTAAAAAAAATTCCAAAAGTATCTGCATAAATGCTAGAATAGGAAAAATTACCTACAGTTCCGCTACCTGGTTCTTGTCAACTCGTTTTTTTTTTCTCTCATTTCCCTCCCCTACTTGGAATGTGCCTGTAGACTGGCTGCTGGAACCATCCTCAGTGCTGTCCAGAGCCAGAGCCAGGGTGCGTGGGAGGCAGGAGGGGCTGGTTCAGGTTCTCAGCTTTTTCTGTTTCAAATGCAGATGTCGTGGTTTGGGTCCAAGCCAGCTCCCAAGGGCAGCATCCGGCCATCTATCTCAAACCCTCGGATACCGTGGTCCTAGAGGGAACTACCCAAGGATGGAGCTCCATGGGTTGACACTTTTTCTGTGAAAAGAACACTGACACACCAGTCTGGGTGGGTTTTTAATCACTGTAACTGCAGTATTTTGTACAAGCGTCTAAACATTGTTTACAAGACTTAAGGCCCACTTCCCTGTAGGCTGACATGAACCTCAGGGGGTAGCTGATCCTATGTCATTCTGGTCACCAAACAGGAGGGTCCTGGCACTACCCAGATTTCCACAGTGCTGCTAACATCCCAGCTTTGGCCAGCACCCCATCTGCACCTGAATCCTCTTTTAATGTTTGCACTTAAGCTGAAGCAACCAGCATCTGTGAAGCAACAGCTGGGTCATCATGGAGTGATGACGCTGGAGGTAGAGATGCCCTTTGAAATGGTGCCCAGCAGGCCACCCCACCTGCTTCTGCCAGGAGCAGCCAACTCAGTGGGGGTGGCTTTAAAAATTCAGATGAGTTAGAAGAGGCTTTTTATCCCTTCCTCTCAAGAAAATATTATTTCACCTTTTTTCTTAAACCACCTTGAACTTTAGATGTGTACATGTCTAAGGGCCAGTGTGGATGAATTGAAGAATATGCAACTTTCTGACAGTATCTCCACTTTACTTAAGAAAACTAGCAAATATATAAAAAGTTCCTTAGTACCAAATACACTCAATTGCCTTTTTAATGAATGTACTTATCTTGGATAGGTTGCTGGTAAACCATTTTAAAACTATTTTTTATAGTTAAAGTTCTTCACTATTATGAACATGTCTTCTGTATTATAAAATCCATTTAACTGGTTTCTTAAAGGAAAATCAGAGCATCAAGAGGAAATTATTTCTAAAATTGGAATTCCTGTCCCTTTGTAATTTCACTAGCTTTCTGTGGCATCTCCTCTCTGAAGCAGTGGCGATATTTCATGGCTTTGCTTGGATTCTGTGTTGCACTACCACTGAGCAAGTGCTAACCACATTTCTTCTACTTAAGGACAATCTGCTGTGTGCATCAGAAGCAGCAGCTGTCCCTTCCCCCAACTTGACCAAAACATGGGAGGCAGTCCGCCTCCTGTGTGCAGCCACTCTCTCCCCCTCAGCCAACCCCTGAACATTGAAGATGACACTACACTCATGGATTATGTCCAGACAGCCCCCAGCTGGCTGTAGTACTCGATGGCATGCACATGACTCTGGAAGTGACTGATAAAAATTTATATTCATTATTAGTGGGGAAAAGGGAAGATGCTCATTCTGGATAAGCCACAGTATCAAATCTAAAGGGAAACTGTATTTATACTTAGAGGAAGGATTCACTGGTTAAATAAAAACTGAATTAATTACCGGAGCTCCTAAATTTATCATCAGTTATCCAGTGATGTTGTTTCTCAATTATGGTTAGCATCAAAAAATATATATATCTCACAGAAAAATATTTGCAGAGTTAACCTATTAAATTCCCGTGAAGTACTAAGTCAGGACAGCATCACCTTAGTCCCAACTCAGGCTCTCTGCCATTCTGCAGTGACCTACCTACCTCCTCATGTGGCTCTTCATTGCAGATGTCTGTCCCTTGTATAGAATGCTATTTTCCATTTACCCAGTGGGAACATGAAACAGGAGTCCCTTCTGTTCTTTTCTGCAATTTTGATGAGTAAGGAGGTAGCTTTTTTTCAAAGTAGGATTTCCTCCTTTTCAACTGTTCCAGGAAAGAATCCCTAAGATTGGGTAGTTCAAGGCTTGCCAGAGGCAGCTACATTTCCGTGGAGCCGGGTCTGACTCCTCCGTGGCTTCTCCAGCCCTTGAGCTGGTCGTCACGCCCCTGCCCACAACTGCCCTGGCAGTTTCAGGTGTAGCTGTGGGGCTGTTACTAAGTCTGTACTGGCTTAGGGAGGATTCCTCCTGCATGTTGAATTTCCTTCAGCTTTAAGAGGAAGAGTGGAGTAAATATTCTAAGTGATTTGATGCACTTTTACTTGTATAAAACTTTCTGTGATAGAGACAGTATATATAGCCCTTTATATGAGCAGTTGGGTCTTGACCTTTCCTTCAGTGTTGTAAATAGGGATTGTATTATCTGAAACTGCTGTAGAAAATTCATTTGTGGTGCAATACACTTTTTAATTAAAGCTCTTCAGATGCAATACAGTGGGTTTTACTTGATCTAGTTTGGTATGTCAGTGTTTCTTTGACTTGTTAAATCTAGTATCTAGTACATTATGTCTTGTATTTAATACTTCAAGGCCAACTTCAAGGGCTAGAGATCATTTACCTTTCAGAAAGAACCTCTCCAGAATGGCTTTGGGTGAATAAATATGTGTACTGGGAGCGGAGGGGATAGGCTGGAATGCAGTGGCATCATCATAGCTCACTCTAGCCTCAAACTCCTGGGCTCAGGCAATCCTCCTGCCTCAGCCTCCTAGATAGCTGGGACTAGAGGCATGCGGCACCATGCCCGGCAGAGATGGGGTCTCAATGTATGCAATTTAATGAAACCAATAGCCTAGTCCTACTTCCCAAGAATCACAGTGGTTCTGTAGAGGGGCTGGGGCTGGAGGATTGTGTCACTTTGGTCAACGTCTATATCCAAGGCCCATATGACCTGGAAGAGCTTCAGGAATACGAATGGGGCCCTTACCTTTAACAGAATGCAAGCTGCAGTTGCATGCACTGAAAAGGAAAGAAAAGCATTTTTGCCCTTCAGAGTGGCTCACTGTTACTGGTGATAGGGAACCATATTTTGCTTCTGTATATCTATTGGCTGATTGCTCCCTGTTTCTAGCTTTTAGTTTTTTAAAGAAAACCTGTCAATGCAGCAGTGAGAGTACTCCTGCAACACAGCCGACCCAGCATCAGGAGATGGTGACCAGGCCCACCCTCAAAAGAGCCAAGTGCAGTCACACAAACTGAAGACTTTTAAAGCCTCAATCAATTATTAAAATGTTTGGTACTTTATTAAATTAAATAAGCTCCAAAATTACATACAAATCAAAGGAGTAAGAAACAATAAATAGTTATTCAGCAAAACTGCCCCTGCATAGCAGCCAGCAGCACCGTGGCCAAGGCTCCCGTGCTGCTGTGGCAGAGGCCTGCAGATTGCCATGCTCGCTCCCCAGGGATGGCTGAACAGGGACGCACATCTACCTCTTCCACACCGAGTCTCTGGAACAGTCAGACTCTCATTCATTACCATCCCGTTCGTTACCATTTCTTACATACATGAAACACACCGCAATGTATATACTAATAAGCCAAGAGCTTTATTGATGCAGCAGGCACTTTACAATGAACCCAAGAGCGTCCGCCTTCTCTGGGAAGACGGGGTGTCTGTACAAACTCTCGGGTTTTTTTCCACTTCCCAAAAAAAAAAAAAACAAAAAAACAAGCTCTCCCTTTTACCACAGCCCTTGGATCTGCACCTGCCCAAACCATCCCTCCCCCAGTGCACACAGGTACACCTGACCGACGGCGGCCAGCCATTCTGGTAAACAGTCAAAATGTCAGTTCTGCATTACTTGTAGACGAAGGCATAGACTATCAGATCCTGCAAAGGATTTAGGAAACAGTAAGACGATTTCTCCCTCCACCTTGAAAATAAAATACATTTCAGCGGATACATGTCCTGAAATAGTTTAGTTGGGAGTTCCTAGGAAGATGGTCCATTGTCAGTCCCTTCTTCACCAGCCTGGGCATCCAAAGTTCTTCTCAAGGTAACATGAGTCTTTTTTTTTTTTTTTTAAACAGTCTTTCTTGCTGTGAGAACTCTTATAATGGAGCCTAGTCCTCCTACTGCTAAGGCCTGTGGGGACAGGAAAAGGAAATGTGTCAAATGAGACCTGGCAGGCCAAGGGGGAGCCAGGGAGATGGGACTGTGCACCCCTTGACCTAGATCCCATCATGACCCTCTGAAAGAAGATGCCTGCAACAGACCATGTTCTAGGCAAGGAGCCCCTTCCTAGAGCCAAGGATGCTGAGAACCCCAGCTCTTGGGCAGTAGAACTGGCTTGAGAACACTGTCACCAAGCACACATGGCAGAGCCCCTCAAGTTCCCTTTTGACAAGCTCATTTTTTTTGTTTCCAGCCTACCAGCCCTGCCCTAGGCAGAGGTGCACCCAAGCCCATTGAGAGCTGCCTGCTGACACAGCTGGCACCAGGCACCAAGTCACCTTAAAGGGACAAAACGGCCTGGCCTCTACACCATGTAGAGGGCTTGCTCACCTCCCCTGACCACCAGAGCCACCCTCACCTACTGAGCCCCGGCAGAGGGGAGACTGAGGAGGCACAGCACACTCACCAGCAAGACCAAAGGCCACAACCACAGAACCACAGCCCAGCAGCTACTGCCTCAAGGGGCCAAACCCCCAGGAAGGGAGGGAACCCCTCTCACAACTCAACACTGAGCCACTTGGGAAGGACGGTGTGTAACAGCCTGGTCTCCTTTAATGGTGGCATGCTCACTGTAGCACTGGGGGGTGTGGGGGAGTCTGTGGGAGGGGGCCACAGTGGCACACAGGCTTGACAACGGGCCTTGCTCTTATACCATGAAGGGCAGACACAGCTTTTTCTACTTCACATGGATGAAGGCCACATTAAGTGACTGTCAAGGTTTCTGCCCACTGCCTCCTCACAGGGCAAGGCTGAGGCCAGGGCAGAAAGCCCTCACAGCTGGCTGGAGGGCTCAGCCTGCATTTCTAAGACCCCTCCAACTCCCTCTCCCCCAGCAGCTGCCTCCACCAATGCAAAGAAAGTATCATGAAGCCCCAATCAACCAGCGACCAACCTCCCTCCTACCTGGGACTCCCCACCTACCTTACCATGCATGTGACCATCTTACTATGCCACGTCACCTGCCCCCATGTCTTGTACCAAGGGCACCCTGTCCTGCCTAGTATAAATCAGCAGTTCAAAAGCAAAAGCAACTGCAATTATCAGAGACCTACCAGGTGCTTCCTTTGGAGAGGTAAATGCTCAGATGTCCAAGGTTTAGGCTTGTCCCCTTATATTATGTCCACCAGACCATCCTACGTTTGTTTTGGAAAATCTGGCTTTTTTTTTTTTTTTTTTTTTTTTTTACAGACGAGGTCTCACTCTGCTGCCCAGGCTGGAGCACAGCACCATCATGAAGGCTCACTGTGTCCTCCTACTACTCAGCCTCCCTAGTAGCTGGGATTACAGGTGCATGCCATCATACCTGGTTAATTTTTTTTTTTAAATTTTTTGTAGAGATGGGGTCTTGCCATTGCCCAGGCTGGTTTAGAACTCCTGGCCTCAAGCGATCCTCCCACCTGGCCTCCCAAAGTGCTAGGATTACAGGTGTGAGCCACTGTGCCCGGCCTGGGCTGCTGATTTGAACCCTGGGATAAGTCAGTGGGCTGCCTGCAGGGGAAATATGTTCACATACCTTTTCATGCCACTGGAGTAACACTGCGCTGCTATTTTCTGTGGGCTTCTCAAACCCTTTATAAATGTACTTCATTAACAAGTCAACGCCATTTCTGTCCAGTGACTGCACAGCCTGCTCAATTTCACTGCTCTTGAAGTTTGTGAGTACTTTCAGCACCACACCCTGGGCTCGCTCCTACAGAGGAAAGAGAATGGGAGTGAGGCCACAGTGGGCACAGGAACACCAAAGCCAGTGATCAGAACTCACCAGGAACACTGCCAAATATCTAATTCGTCTAGAATGGTCAAAGTAAGTGGGCTAAAACTATTATTGGTTTAAATTTCAAAGTATCCCTTACTTATGCCAATAAGTCATTCCACTTATTTTAGGGGGAATAGTGGTTTTACTGTGGACAAGCATCACTATTTGTGATGACACCAACAAGGCCTTACAGCCCACAGGATCACAGTAGTGCAGGTCTATTTAAAAAAAATAAAATCAAATAAAAAGTTTGCGTGGCTGCAGCTTCTGTGTTCATACCTTGGAACAGAGGTCATTACCCTCTACCTCTGTAAAGGTGCAGCCTTCGGTAACATCAAGATGCTGTCACAAGATGCCAGCTTCCTAGCTGCAGGGAGACCCCTTTCCTTGGACCAAATTTTAGACAGCCTAAGTGATGCAGTAAGGCGTAAGTGTATGTTTTCATCTGGTTTTTAAAAGGCTAGAAATCTTAAAGGCACTTAAAATCCTTATGCAGATAAAGCCTATTCAGTAGCCTGTAAAAGCATAACCACTGATCCGTCCTTTATGGCAAGCTAATTTATCTGTTTTGCTAATCAGCAAGGGCTGGACTGACTTCTCACCCCAGGAGGCCCCAGGGAGAAATGAGTATTTCTTTGGGGAGCTTTTACTATAAACACAGAAAGCTTTGATGTCAGAGAAGCTTTAACATCTGGGGAGTGCCAGGAGGCTTCCGTGGAAGCAATGCCCAGTGCCAACCCACTCCCACAAACACTCAAGCTGGGCAAACAGACAACCACAGCCCTGTCCCAACACCACCCAGCAGACCTGCAGCACGACCCCGGTTACCTTCACAGCTTGATTCTTGGTGTTGACGGGAGAGTTCCGCAAGGCTGCATGAAATGCCCGAAGCATGTCCCCTGTGCACACCGAGAGTTAAGGATGGCTAGGTTAAAGCACGGCCATGCTCTCATCAATGAATTCACTTCAAACACTGCTCAGGAGAGCAGAGTCAAATTGGATCTTACCCATACCACCCACCTTCCACTGCCAGCTTCCAGGGGGCATTGCCTGTTTATCGTCTGTAGCTTTCCTGAGCCACAGGGAGGGTGGAGGGCACTCTGCCAACCCTACAAACCCCTCCTGCTTCCCCCTACACCTTGCCCCTCAAAGCAGCTGCGCTGGAGGGGTAACTTGCAGTGAAATCTGATTGAGCTCACTTGCACCTGCTTGGTGCTGGGCACTGTCTCTGCCCTACTAGATCCTCACAGCAACATGCATGGGAACTGGAGGTCATTCTCATCTTCTCACCCTAAAAAAGGAAAGAATGAAGGTACAAACTCTTCATCCAATGCTTTCTATCAGTTCAACTATTAAAAAAATTAAGATGTGTTAAAACTATCTTCCAAGACCCACCCAGGTCAATGGGGTCCCAAATGCTTCCAGGAGGGGATTTACTAATCTAAAACAACCTTTTGCCAACAAAATGAGTCAATCTCCACCCATCCTCCACAAACCATAGTTACAATCCTGACACCACATTCTTTGCTGAATTCTGAATACCCAGCACGCAAAAGAAAATTACAATCTGGGTTAGGTCCCCAAAGGTGACACCTATTTTCAACTGAATTACATCAGCCAACTTTCATTTCCTCATGTGAAACATTGGCTTCAGCCAAAAAGCTTCAAAAATAGAACAAGGAAGGCTTCTGCCCAATCAGGTCTCTACTCCTGTTCACACAGTGATACCCACGTGTGAACAGACGGGGCCTCTAGAGCAAAGCTGAGTCTCCTGCTTGCCAGTGTGGGCTCCATCTTGAGTGAGCTGGGTCTGCGCCACCAGGCAAGCCACTCCCTGCCCTGGCTCCCCAGCTCCCTGCTTGGCTCTGATCCACCTCCCACGTTCCAGAGGCAGCCCACCACCTTTATCTTCCAGCTTTGGAATTCCTTTTCCTCAGCCAAACAAGGGCCAATCTGATACCAGCCAATGATAACCTCTACCTCCTAACTCTTTTCTAATTTGGTGTCCCCAAAGCAGTAAGCAACGTCCCAGAGACTTAACAGGAAACGTAAGCTAGCTTTCTCTTCGCTTAAACCTAACAGAAGTGACAAGCAAATCATTCCAAAGATGGACTAGTCCATGGGGATAAAGTCACTGCTTTAGAGTTAACTCTCTGTAGCACCAATTTGTCCAGCAATCACTGTGGCCATTGATGGGTAAGTGCTTTCAGCAGCTGGGGAGATCTAGAGAGCAGGGAGGCGTCCCTGCAGTCACACATCATTTATGAAGCTGGCCTCTGCACTCTGTTGGCTTTAGGCCCTTTGAGAGAACAAACAGGCTGTGGTGGTTGGGGGAACCCCTGCCCAACTCTTGGTCTCCTCTAGATCTTTCTCAACCATGGCACTACTGACATTTTACACCAATCATTCTTAGATGTAGGAACTTTCCTGTGTGTTGTAGGATGCTCAGCAGCATCCCTGGCCTTTACCCACTGGATTCCAGTAGCACTCACAAGTTGTGACAATCACGATGTCTCCAACATTGTCAAATTTCCTTGGGGTGGGGGATGCAAAATCATTCAAAATCAATGCCCTAGACAGATCCCTGATCCAGAGGACTTGAAGCTACTTCACTGAAGAAGAAAAGGAACTGATAATTTAAAATTGTCACAAGGTCTCAAGATCCTGTGCCAGGTGCTTTCACAAGTCATCTCACTCCAAAAAACACTTTGTAACAAGAATCATTATTCCAATTTTAAAGGTAATGAAATTGAGGCTCAGAGAAGGGAAATTACCTGCCCAAGGTCACAAAGCTATGCTATCTGGCTGGCTTTCAAACCCAACCTCTTTCTACAATCCCCTGCTGCTGCTCTACCTGCAGACCCAAGTGGCATGTCTGGTACACCTGTGTGCCACTGTGTGCCCTCTGATGCTGATGTTGTCCCATGATACTCCCAGGGAACCTAGAGGCCAGAATGGCTGTCTTCCATTTAACAGAGGAGGATGCCGAGGTTGAGAGGGTATGTGACCTATGCAAGGTCAAAAAGCTTTAGCATGATAGAGCTGGGTGTGTGTGGATGCACAGCCTGTGTTCCTTCTACTTCATCTGTGTGATCTCCCTCTGTGATGCACTTCCCTATATGGCCCTAGGACATGCCCCCTCACTACCCCCCCCTCCCCTGCCCCAATCTATCAACCCCTCTCCCTGCTCCACTCTCCTCAGACTCCTAGAAGTTCTATAGTTTAAATTCAGTGATCTACTGTAAGTCCATTTCTTGACATATGATAGGGACTCAATAAGTAGTTTCCTCCCTACCTGGGCCCCACATTTGCCAGGATTTCAGTTCTCATCTGCTAACCTCAATCCCAGGAGGCACACTCTCCATGATAACAAAATTTCTGACACAGGCCAGGAGCAGTGGCTCATGCATGTAATCCTATCACTCTGGGAAGCCGAGGCGGGAGCATGGCTTGAGCTCAGGAGTTCAAGGCCAGCCTGGGCAAGAGCACGACGCCATCTCTACTAAAAATAGAAAAAGTAGGCTGGGCATGGTGGTTCACACCTGTAATCCTACCACTCTGGGAGGCCAAGGTGGGAAGATCGCTTGAGGTCGAGAGTTCGAGACCAGCGTGAGCAAAAGCAAGACCCTGTCTCTACTAAAAATAGGAAAACTTAGCCAGGCATGGTGGTGTGTCCCTGTAGTCCCAGCTACTTGGGAGGCTGAGGCAGGAGGATGGCTTGAACTCAGGAGTTTGAGGTTGCTGTGAGCTACGGTGACACCACTGCACTCAACAAGCGGCAACAGAGCAAGACTCTGTCTCAAAAAAAAAAAAGGTTTCTGACACCTGCCATTAGTGGAGAAACTACCAGCTGCTGGATGTGCTAAGCCCAGGCTTCTAAGTGCTAAGTGACCTCAAGAAACCTATCACTTGGCAGGGGTATACCAAAACATGACCCTCAACAAGTCCCTGCAGCAACAAGCCCAAGGCAGCCACCGACCAGGCCTTGGTCTCATCTGTGGAATGAGGGTCCTGGCGCAAAGGCTTGACCTTGGAGCCCTTTCAGCACTGCCTGCCATGAGCCAGGCCCTGCACCTGACTACAGAACACTACAAAACCAACCTTCCTTCCTGGGGGCCCTTCCCATGACCCCACTTTAACAGTAGAATAAGTGAGGTGATCCTGATGGGGCAGGAAATACAAGTTTGAATCTCCACCTTTGAAAACACATTCCTGTTCAAACAAAGTCTGAAGGTTTTTGTTTTAAAGGCCCATTGGAGGAGCACTGCAGGACTCCTCCCAAAAGCAGTGAGCCTGACTTCCCAAGTTGAGTCAACTGATTAAACACTGAGAACCTGATTTATACAAAGTATGAGCCTCCAACCGTGCCCTGGCAAGCACAGGGGGAGGGGAATGCACTTCCTGTAACAACATTTGAATAAAGAAAAATCCTTCCTGTGAGAATAAGTCAGTTTCCTGTGCTCCAACTACTAAGGGACCAAGCAGGCTGTGACAATCACTTCTATTTTTAATTTCCTTTTCTAAGCGCTTGTTTTCTGTGGCCACAAGAACAGTCATTTCCAGTTTTGGGGCTCTACTTTTACACTTTGCTTTACGGTGTCTAGTTTTTCTTAGCTCTAAACTACTAGTTTTTTCCACTACTTCCTGCAAAAAAGAAGGCTACTGGGGGGAGCCAAAACTCACTTGTTGAGCGTGGCTGAGACCACCAAGGTCCAAAGGTGTTCAGAGGAAAGTGAGACTAGGTGAGAACCGGTGGCATTAAGCTCGAGGGTCAGACTGACCCTAGGGTAGAAGGGGCACAATCTCAGACCTCAAGGCTGAACTGAGGCTGCAGCCTTCATTCTGCCCTTGGTCCTTTCTTTCCGCAGCCATCCACCCACCCATTTTCGTACTGTGCAGCAATGGGGCCCAAGAAGGCCGGTAGGGCAGGCCCAGGAGGACTGTGCCCAGAGCTGCCCAGACCGCTCAATTCCTAAGAGATGGCTCACCTCGGCCCCTCCCGCCGACCCAGCTCGGTGAATGGCCCTATTTCCTACAAGGGAGAGATAGAGTGGTGGGCGCTGAAAGGAAAGCCTGAGAGAACGAGGCGGCAAGGTGAGAGCGGGGGGAGAGGAGAGCCGAGCGGAAGGGTGAGGGGCCTGCGGGGCCCGAGCCACGTCTGGTGTGCTCCTGGGGCCGCGGAGGGAGCCCGTCCACCAGGGTTCAGTGGCCGCGTGGGGCTGCACTGCTGAGGAGGAAGGCGCCGGGGATAGGGGAACTGTGGAGACCACGGCTGAGGGGACATGGCCCGAGGGCAGCTGGGAGGCTGATCTGAAGGGGCCCGGGGTAAGGGCAGTGGGGAGGCCGGGCCCGAGGGGCCCAAGCCGGGGATGGGGAAAGTGGTAAGTCTAGGCCAAAGGGGAGCCCGGGCCAAAGGGAGCGAGAAGGCCGGGCCGCCGCTACCGGGAAGGATATTGTCGCAGGAGCCCGTCCACTTCACTAGGGTCCGGGCCTGGCTCTCCCGCCGCCGCCGCCGCCTCCTCCTGCTCGTCCACGAATTTGTTCTCGTCAAATTCGTCGATGTCCACCCGGCGGAAGCGCGAGGACAGCGTGTTCCGGGCCATGGCGGGAGCTCGGCGCCCACTCAGCCGGCTCCGCTCCGGGCCCAACCTCGGCTCCGCTCCACTCGGCACCGGCTCCGGCTCGGGGGCGGGAAGCGGCCGCCCGGCACCTCCTCCACCTCCTCCGCGCGCAGCCGCTGCCCGCCCACTTCCGGACCACGCCGGAACCGGAAGTTCCGTCAGGGCAGGGCGGGGCGGGTCCAGTGGGAGGGCGCGCCTGAGAGCCGGCGTGGTGGTTTCCGCCACAGTCGACCCTGTACTCTTACGTTCGTGGAGCCTCAGCCTTCTCTCCCGGGAGCGAGCGCCTCTTGCCCGCGCGAGCCCAGCGTTGTGTACGCCATAACTGCGCTCGTTCTCCGGCTTCTTCCCTTCCTCCGAGGATCCCCGGTAGGGGCTGGCACGGGCACAGGCCCGGACTCAAAGAGTGACCACTGTCCAGACTTGGGGAGCACCGGGTCCCCGGGAGAAGGCGCCCGGCTCCGCTTCTCAAGTGGTAGGCAGGCTTCTTGGAGAGGAAACCTTAGAGCTGATGCGTGAGGGATGAGTAGGAGCTCTTATGCCCCGAGAAGTAACGGGGAGATGCTAAGTCTTGAGGTCTTGAATGACATCACACTGAGCCAGAGGAGGTTGCCTCTGCCTTGTGCACAGAAGTGACGCTGTTGTTAAAGAAGTGGGAGACAGGGGGCTGACAAGACGCTGGGGACGTTTTGACTTTAAGGTGCGGCGGTCCCGCGTGTGTGGCAGTCACTGTGGTCTGGCGGATGGGGGCCAGGAGAGGGAGATGACTTTGTGGCCACTATCCTCGCAGGAAGGGTGAGGTACTGGGGGCTGAGAAGTCAGGCCTGGCTGGAGAGGCATTTCTTGGTAGGAAACAGAATCCTCAAAATCTGAGATGGAGGGAGAGGGTGTTAGGGCAGTCAAGGACGACTCTGGGGTGCAAGGATTAGGTGCCTGGATTATTGCTTGAGGGATTGTGTTACTTGGCCTTAGCTGTAGGGTAAAATGGGTCTTTTCATATAATAGTATGACAACTATTTTCATATAATAGTCCTCTTTTTAATAAAAATCAGGATTTGAAATGTATCTCATTTTTATTGCTTTGAATACTTCTCATTGAATTGTCTACACATCAAAGAAAATATCGCCAGACTATGATGCAACCTAATCTTGGGGGCTAAAGGTACAGACTCTCATAGTGTGAAACAGGTGCTGAATAAAAGTCTGAGGGGTCCTGGAAACAGGCAAAGCCCACCTACATTTCAGCTCCATACCAGGGAAGAAATATCTGTGAGCCAGGCAGGCCACAAGAACACAGAAATCTGTATCCCCCGAACATCCTGGTCAGAAGGAACTTTAAGCCAGAAATGCCCATTTTACAAGGAAGGAAACAGCCCCCAAATAAGCTGGTGAATGTAATAATGTCCCAGTTCATGGTCATGTGTTTCCATTTCCGTCAGGGAGACAATTTAAAAATCTGCTTTGTACTATGTCAGGAATGACTGAGTGCTGAAAGAAAGAAAAATCAATCACGCAGTGCCTAGAGGTACCTTAGATAAAGCGGTCAAAGGGGGTGTCCCATAGCAGCTAACACTGAACAGGGACCTGAAGAACATGAAGGAGGGAGCCAAGCAAATGCTCAGAGGCTGGCTGGGCTTGGTATATTCCAGAAACAGCAAGGTCATAGTAGAATAGAAGAAATAAGAGATAAGTTGAGAGTTTGGGGATGGTGTAGAACTCTGTAGGCTGAGGAAGGGATTCAGTCTTAACTCAGATGGGAGAGCCCTGGAAATCAGAGAAGTGACATGATCTGGCTTCTGACTTAAGTTTGAAAAGGGGCCCTCTAGCAGCTGTATTGAGAACACAGTTAGGAATGAGAGCCAAAGTAGGTGATTTAGAAGGTGACACCAACTATCCAAGGGATAGGCAATGATAGCTCAAGCCAGGCAGGTGCCAAGAAGGGTGATGGGAACAGGTTGGGTATATTTTGAAGGTAGAGCCCACAGGATTTGCTGGTGGATTAGATGTGGCATATAAGAAAAACAGGAGTCACAAATGGCTTCAAGTTCCAAAAAAATGCACACAGTCATTAACTCTGATAGAAGTACAAGCATTTGGGAACTATGAAAGCAAAGCCCTCATGTATCATTAGACCTTCATTTATGAGTGACATGCCAAGATTGCCCTCTTCTTTACTCTTTTTCCCATATCCCCCTATCTCCTGGAAGCCTGCCTCACCGTGGTCTTGAGCAAGGCTCATTAATTAATTCATCCAGCAAGCATTCATGTACTAGAGACTAGAAAAACCAAATCAGGTGTCAGCCATGGTTCTGTTCCCAGGGAACTTCCAGATTGGCTGTGGAAATAGACACATGAATATATAATTTTAACTCAGTATGATTGGGGCTAAAGAGAGGATTGTACAGAAGGCTTGGGACACAAGGGGATGTTGCTATCTATAAGGGGATGGAAGAAGGTTCCTTGGAGGAGGTGAAACCTGACAGCAACAAAAGGACAACTTGGATTTAACCAGATCTCTAAGAGGTTGTATGTCTTTGCTAATGGCTATGGAGTAACACTGGAGTGCCAATTAAGATTAATGTACGCTAGTTGGGGCAACAATGGAACTGCCCATTCAAAAAGCCTAAACACCTTCACTGCTTTGTGAATTCCCATCTAACTTCCCATTTAATCAAGTGTTTGTTCCACTGAGAATCTTAATGCTGAATATTTGAGCAATTATAATGTAGGCATCAGGTCTTATGCTAAATGAGTTACATGTATCTTCTCTAATCTTCATAAATGCCCCCTCTCATAGGTGAGAAAACTGAGACTCGAGAGGAGAAGATATTTGCCAAAAATCTCAACTGGGGCCGGGCGCGGTGGCTCACGCCTGTAATCCTAGCTCTGGGAGGCCGAGGCGGGTGGATCGCTCGAGGTCAGGAGTTCGAGACCAGCCTGAGCAAGAGTGAGACCCCGTCTCTACTAAAAATAGAAAGAAATTATCTGGCCAACTAAAATATATATATACAAAAAAATTAGCCGGGCATGGTGGCTCATGCCTGTAGTCCCAGCTACTAGGGAGGCTGAGGCAGTAGGATCGCTTAAGCCCAGGAGTTTGAGGTTGCTGTGAGCTAGGCTGATGCCACGGCACTCACTCTAGCCCGGGCAACAAAGTGACACTCTGTCTCAAAAAAAAAAAAAAAAAAAAAAAAAAAACAAAACTCTCAACTGGTACCTGGCAACAACAAGAATTTGAAACCTGTTCTGGTTCACTTTAAAAAAAGGCTATGGGCTGGGTGCCATGGCTAATTGCCTGTAATCCTAGAACTTCGGGAGGCCAAGGCGGGAGAGGATCGCTTCAGTCCAGGAGTTCGAGACTAGCTCTGAGAAAGAGCAAGATCCAGTCTCTACAAAAATAGAAAAATTAGCTGGGCGTGTGGCATGCAACTGCAGTCCCAGCTACCTGAGAGGCTGAGGCAGGAGGATCGCCCGAGCCCAGGAGTTTTAGATTGCAGTGAACTATGATGACGCCACTGCACTCTAGCTCAGGCGACAAAGTGAGGCTCTCAAAATAATTTTAAAAGTCTATGAATGCCCTTTTCACATGCTGCCTCCACCAGAACCTTTATGGATTTGGGTTATAACTGTTTGACCTGGCCCCTCCCGCTTCCGCCTACCTCGCACTTTAAATTCCTCCAAGGCAGGGCCGCGTTAATTCATCTTTGAAAACCGTCACCCCATCATCTGCTGAGCACCCCCAGACCACCTGCGTCTAGCTCAAAGCAGCACAGAGCAGATTGGAAGATCTGCAAGCCTTCCCGAATGAATGAGTGAACGAATAAATGACTGAATGGACGAATTCGAGGCCTTACTGTGCCATCCTGGTAAGCTGCCACCCACCCTGGACCTCAGTTTCCCCAACTGAACGGCTCAGGGAGTAATGCCGACCTAAGCAGCCCAGCGTGTCTGGGGGGAAAAGGTGGGCATTACGGGGCGGGGCGGGACAGGCCGTACCACGGCGTCCCTCTGGGGAGGCAGGGGCGGAGCCGAGGCTCCGCGCCGCTGCGGCGCCATTGGCCGCGTCCGCCGCCACCCGGTAGTAGTCACAGAGGTTAGCCCCGCCTCTTCCTCTTTCCCTCGGAGCAGGCGGCGGCGTCGGCTGCAGTTCGCGTAGCAATGGTGAGGGCGAGGGAATCGGATGCCATCCCTGTACTGTGGGGTGCGGGGACTGGAGCCGGGGGCGCGAGCTGAGCCCCGGGGTCCCATCTGTTAGCCGGGCCGTGAGGCGCCGCGCAGAATGGCCCAGGGCCGCCACAACCCGCCTTCCGCCTTCTCTTCTGGGCTTGGGCCGAGAGAGAGGCGCGCGGCCGGGACCCGCGTCTTCGCGTCTGCATAGTGGGGGTAGCGGCTCTACCTGGTAGCCGGCCTGGGCGAGGGCACGCCCGCGGGGCCTCGGTTACCCTGCCTAGGGGCGCGGGCGGTGCTGGGCCGCCGGGGGCGAGGCGCGCGCCTTCCGGGCATGGCCGTGGCGCCGGTGGAGGGGAGCGGCCCCGCAGGCTGGCTAACGCAGACTCTTCCTCGCACACAGGCCAAGATTAAGGCTCGGGACCTTCGCGGCAAGAAGAAGGAAGAGTTGCTGAAACAGCTGGACGACCTGAAAGTGGAGCTGTCCCAGCTTCGTGTCGCCAAAGTGACAGGCGGCGCGGCGTCCAAACTCTCCAAGATGTAAGAGACGGGCGGCCGGATCACAGGCCTCTGGGGGTAGGAGCTCGTGTGCATCGGAGCGTCTGGATTTTCGAAGTTGACTTAGGAGTTGTCCGTTTGGGTGCACACTCAGTGCGTCCTTGGGTCACGTGGACAAGCCGCTGTGTGCTTACTCTCTTACTTGCCTTTGACCCTGCGGTCCTTCTATCTGGGGTGCCCTTGCTCGGTTTCTCTACCTGGAGAAAGAACTGGATGTCCCTATAAACCCCTCTTAATGCTGCCTCAAAGCCTACCTGGACCCTTTCTTTTCATCTCCCCACCAGCACTTAGTTGATTTTTTTTCTTCACCTTTAGTCACTTGTTAGGTGGATGCCTCATCCTTTACTTGAGCTGTAGTGTAACTTTTGACTTACATGGATGAAGGTCAAGGAAACTTGGGAAGGGAACATGGGTTAGGAGTTAGTTGACTTGGGCACAAATTCATTTCTCCCACATACTGTCTGATCACTACATTGGCTTAGCTCCCATAGGTTTTTTGAGACAGGATCTCACTCTGACACCTAGGCTGGGGTGCCGTGGTGTGACCATAGCTCACTGCAGCCTCAAACTCCAGGGCTTGTTTCAAGCAATCCTTGTGCCTCAGCCTCCCAAGTACCTGGGACTACAGACACCCGCCACCATGCCTAGCTAATTTTTAAATACTTTATAGAGATGGGGATTTTGCAGTGTTGCCCAGGCTGGTCTTGAATTCCTGGCCTCAAGCTTTTCTCCTACCTGGTCCTCCTGATTAGCTGGGATTACAGGCATGAATCATGGCACTGGGCTTCCATAGGTTTTGCCCTCTAGTACAAGATGAA
Organism: Lemur catta; assembly: GCF_020740605.2. Taxonomy (NCBI): domain Eukaryota; kingdom Metazoa; phylum Chordata; class Mammalia; order Primates; family Lemuridae; genus Lemur; species Lemur catta. The sequence goes on from NC_059137.1 coordinate 10,049,660, forward strand.
TGCCCTCACCCCCCAAACAACCTTGTGGGGTAGGGTGGGAGGATTGTATGAGTTGGGAAACACATGAGCAGAGTTGCACACTGAATCCTGAAGACCATGTTGTCCAGTCAGCCACTGGGTGACCCACCCTCATCCCCTGACATATCTCACAGTTAACATGACTACAAATTAACTTCTCCCAAGGCTGCTCCTAGCTTCAGTTCCCCTCTTCCCTGATAGCGTTTCTGCTTCCCAAATGTCTCTCCCTCCTGAGTAGCCTCTTCTGCAATTTCTTTCTTTTTTTTTTTTTTTTTTGAGACAGAGTCTCCACTTTGTTTCCTAGGCTAGAGTGAGTGCCGTGGCGTCAGCCTAGGTCACAGCAACCTCAAACTCCTGGGCTCAAGCAATCCTACTGCCTCAGCCTCCTGAGTAACTGGGACTACAGGCATGCGCCACCATGCGCAGCTAATTTTTTCTATATATATTTTTAATTGTCCAAATAATTTCTTTCTATTTTTAGTAGAGATGGGGTCTCGCTCTTGCTCGGGCTGGTCTCGAACTCCTGACCTCGAGCGATCCACCCGCCTCAGCCTCCCATAGTGCTAAGATTACAGGCATGAGCCACTGCGCCCAGCCTCCTGCAATTTCTTATGACAGCCTAGTTGCTTGGCTTGTTGCATGATCCTTTGTGTCAGTTCATTCACATTGGCGTTGGTTGGGTCCTCATAGCTTTTGGGTAAATTTTTGGCTTGGGATTGAAGGTCTTTTCCTGATCTGCCTCACCTCACTGACATCTCTGTTTTGTATTGTAGCCGAGTCGTCCGCAAGTCCATTGCCCGAGTTCTTACTGTAATTAACCAGACACAGAAAGAAAACCTCAGGAAGTTCTACAAGGTGGGTCTGGGGGGTATATTTGGCTGCAGGAAGCCAAGTTGGCCAGGGGGCATAAGAAAGAGGTTTTCTTGCTGGGGTGCATTGGGCTGGCAGTGGTTGGGCTCTCCAAAACTTTCCCAGCTTGTGGCTGGGTTGCCCTTTTTCCAGCATCTTGCATGGCATGTGGCACTTGGGGCTGCAGATAAGTCAGGGGCATGCTGGGAGGCTAGCTGGAGACTAGGGTTTGAATCTAGCCTTCCCAGCTGAGTGAGCTTGGGCAGTTTATGGGATTAACTGTTTAAAGGTTTCAACTGTATTGCTAGCACTTACTATATATGTCAGTCACTGCCAAGAAACCTGATGTTCTCATTTTTCAGATGAGGGCCCTGTGGTTTAGAGATTGTTACCTAGGATTATCTACACTCAGTGGAGTGATGGGCCTTGGTTCCAAATCATGTCTGGGCAAGGGCTGGATTGAGTGCTTCTGGGAGATTTGCACAAGTGTCTGGCCCCTCTCATCCTAGAATTTTGACAACCATTTTCTGGTCTTGTTCTTAATGTCAGTGCTATCAGAGTTCAAACAAGAATGAGTAGGAGACTGTGTGTGCACATACATCTGATTTATTACAAATAATTGGTTTATGTGATTGCGGGGCCTGGCATGAGCTGGTGACACAGGTTGCGGCTGCTGTTCCCAAGTGGGATTTTTTTCCAAGGGAGCCTCAGTCCTGCTTTTTAAGGCTTTTAACTGATTGGCTCAGACCCACCCAGATTACCCAGGACTATCTCCCTTAATTACAGTCATCTGATAACAGGTTTTAATTATGTTTGCAAAATGGCTTTGCATCAATGTCGAAATTAACGTTTGAATAGCTGGAACATTTGACACATTAAAAAAAAGCAATCATAGTGTGGCTAGGCTAGCTGCCCAGAGGATGGATACTAGCATGCAGGGCAGGGGGGGCTGCCACCCCACCGGAATATGTGCACATTGGTGTGTGAGAACATTTTTCTGAGGAGTGGGTCTGAAGGTTTCATCAGGTTTTGAGGTGGTGACTAGGAAGAATTGTCTTTGTGACCCTCCAGTGAGTGCCCATCCTCCTGTACCAGGCACCTCTCGGTCTGTGGAACTTTCTGTGATGATGGAATTGTAATCTCTGGCCACTTGGCTGTTGAGCACTTAATGTGGCTTTGGTAACTGAAGAACTGAATTTTTAAGGAAAACAGCTACATGTAGCTAGTGGCTGTTACATTGGATGGCAGAGCTCTAGGGGGTTAGGAAATTTATAAAGGACAAGGGCCTGACCTGTGCTAACAGATGTGGAGGGACAAAGACTGTTGTGCCTCCAAGTCTCCTCCAGAGCTTGCCCTCACCATCCTGGGCAGCTGCTTTTCCACGGTTCTCTGCCCACCTGCTGGGGCCTGGTGCAGAGGCTTTGTGGCCTCAGGCTCCCCACTTCCTCAAACGTCTACCCTGCGCCTGCTCCTCCATGGTGTGGGCTTCCAGAATCTCTTCCTCCGCACTGGGGGGCCATTTGTTACCTGTTTAGTCTCTTGTATTGTGTTGGGCACCCCTTGAGCAGGGACTGGGTCTGATTTGTTGCTAAGCCAGCACCCAGCACAGAGCCCTGTCCTGAAGAGGGCCTAGGGGACCTTTCCAGAGCAAAGAGAATAGTGAGCTGCTGTGGGAGGAGTGGGAGCTAAGGTAGAAGAGATGGGTGATGGCTGTGTGACAGCTCTGGCCAAGAGTGAGGTGAGTGAGCAAGGCAGGAAAGGGGGCCGCGCCTTGCCTCTCATGGCACGATGACCTTGGCCAAGCCAAATCTTCCTCTGGGGCTCAGGGTCATCACAGGGAACACCTGACAAACCCTCCAGATTAATTGAGCAGGGCTTTAACTCTCATACACGCTCTCTTGTGTGACTTAAAGCCAAGGTAACAGTAACCACCCCTAGGACCTGGTGGTGCCACACGATGCTTACTAGATTGTGTGGCAACTTTGACTCCATGACTGGGACTCAGGCAAGTGGAAGGAGCATTGACTTAGTCCTAGTTCTGCGCCAGTTTTGCTGAGATTTGGGCACCTCAGCCCAGTAAGTCAAGAGACTTAAAGTGGGGACAGCTCACCAGCCTTGGGTTTGGTGTACGACCTGCCAACTGGTGGTCTTGTGCTGGCAGCCCCTTACTGTGGGACTGGATGTCCTATAAGTCCTCACTGCAAATCGCCTTCCCATCCCAGCTGCACCGTCTCACCTGGCATTTCTCAGCATCTTGCTAGTGCCCCTCCCAGTGCCTTAGTTCTGGCCTCCCAAGCTGCTTTAGCTACTGCAGCAGCTCCTCATATCCCTCTGCTGCCTGCCTCCCAGGGCAAGAAGTACAAGCCCCTGGATCTGCGACCTAAGAAAACACGTGCCATGCGCCGCCGGCTCAACAAGCACGAGGAGAACCTGAAGACCAAGAAGCAGCAGCGGAAGGAACGGCTGTACCCACTGCGGAAGTATGCGGTCAAGGCCTGAGGCCTGAGTCTCTCGGCATCAATAAAAACACGAAACTGGCTGACATTGCTTGGTATTTTTACTGACCCGGCTGGAGAGGGGATTGGGGGCTGAGGCTGGCAGGACCCTGGTTTATGGCTACCAGGTGTCAGATGGTTTCCAGCAAGCCTCCTGCCCAAGGTGTTTGCTACTCTGGTCTGGGGCCTTGATAGCCTTGGCCACAGGGACCTGTTGGACACTGTTACGGTTGCACCTGTGTAGCCCTGGTAGGTCAGGGCTGTCTGGTACATTTGAAGGGTGCTGGGTGATTTGTCCATGCAGGGTCTTGACATCTGGTCTAATCAGCAGCTCCAGACACTAAGAGTCTCCCGTCTGGGGTGAAGGCACAGGCGTGGGCCACATCCAGGACTCCCTGCCAGAAGCTCAAGATGGGGCTCTGGTTGCAAGTCCTGCCTTTCTCCGGCAGGGAGCGCAGGGACTTCCATGGCTCCTAGGTGCTACCCCACAGCCTTACCTTCAAGGTCTCAAGACACTTTCCTGTGTTGCAATCCCAGACTTTGACCTGGAAACAGGGAGGGAGGGAGGCAGGAGGCCTCACCAGGCCAGTCTGGCATCTTGGTCTGGGTTTTTCGTTTGTTTGAAATGCTCCACTTGGGGTCTGGCACAAATTTCAGTGCAGGACTTTCCTCTTGCCTGAGGCTACTTTGGTCATAGGGCAGCACCTGGGGCGTGCCTCTCTCTCCTTGTTAGGCAGGTAAGGATGTGGGCATTTGAGTGCTGAGGGCTCTGGTGGGTGGGCTTACCATGTGGGAGTAGCCACCACTGGCCAGCCGCTGCTCGTCTGGGGAGAAGGCTATGCTCTTCACCCAGGTGATGTGGCCTTTGAGTTGGACAAGGAGGCTGCTAGTCATGGGCTTCCAGATGTGGATGGTCTTGTCCCAGGAGCCAGATGCCTAAACAGCAGACAGCTCTGATCCCCTGGGTATGGGGCCTGTAAGCTCACTGGGCCCCCAAATGGCCTGTGGCCCTTTCTACATGTCTTGAAGCCAGCAAGGGACCAGCTTAGCTTACCAGGAGGCCCGATGCTGAGTAGCACAGGCAGCTGATGTTGCCACTGTGGCCCTCTAGTTCTTGGTGGAAGACTGCTGGGGTACCTGCCCGCAGGTCCCAGATGCGTATGGTGGAGTCCCAGGAGCCGGTGGCCTGTAGGCAGTGACCACCCTCCTGGTGCCTAGACTGCACTCAGGAGCCCATCCCCTTCCCGCTGCTCAGCCCCAAGGGGGAGAGTTGGGGCAGGGCAGAGGTGAGGCTCACCAGGCAGTCCCTGCTGGGTGAGAAGTCACTGCTCTGGACGGAGTCACGGTGCCCAGCTAAGAGGCGCAGCATCTGGCCGGACTAGAGGATGGAGCCCTGAGCTTCGGGAGGTGGCAGAGGGCAGCCACGCAGAGGGGTCAGACCCAGGCACTCCCTGCTAGGCTACCTGGGTCATGTGACAACATGGCATGTGGGGAGGCCATCTGGGCCTTGACAGAAGGTGAGGAAGGGCAGTCCAGGCATCAGGGACCTAGTGTGCAAAAGTCTGAGGCATAGGGCTGTGTGTAGGGAGGCATGGAGGAGTGGCTGCAGCCAGATGTGGGGTGTCTTGGAGGCCTGATGTGTGCATGGGCCGTGGGGAACCAACAGAGGGTTTGAGCCGGGAGGCCAGGACTGTGGGGATCCTCCAGATCCCAGACTTGGCCGGGCTCTGGCCAGTCCACGTACCTGCACCTCCCAGAGCATCACATGCTTGTCCCAGCCACCCGAAGCTAGCTGCCTCGAGTCAGGGCTGAAGCTGACTGTCTCCACACTCCGTTGGTGACCTGCAGGGACCAGCCCAGGTTTGGGGAAGGGGGGAAGGTGACACAGGATGCAGTAAGGTTAGAAAAGGAGCTTAGGCCTGGCTGCTCAGCTCCGGGTCCCTCCTAGCCCACTCACCCTTCAAGACCCGCAGACACTTGGCTCCTGCTACATCCCACAGGCGGATTGTGCAGTCACAAGAGGTGCTGGCAAAGAGGCGGCCATCCGGGGAGAAGCGGCAGAACTTCACCGGGCCTGGGGCGGGTGGCTGTGGTCAGGATGGGGCACTGCCCTCCACCCTGGTCCTTCGCAGGCTGCTCCTGCTAATTCCTCCAGCCTCATCACCCACCTCCCCTCACCCAAACTCCAGCCACCTGCAAATGCCTGGGTTTCCATGCCTTGGCTGGGGCTGGGCTCCCAGCTGGGAACGCTCCATCCCAATTTGCCCATCTGGAAAATAGTCAATACCCAAATCAAGCGCAGGTACCTCCCAGAAACTCCCAACAACCCAGCCTGGTTGGTTGCCTCCTTTGAGCTCTCAGCCCCTACACTTTGACTATTAATAGCATTAATCGGTCTGTCCTGTAATTGCCAGATTTTTTTTCTTGTCCCCTCAATAATAATTGTAATAGTTACACGCACTGGGTTCTTGCTGGGGGCTAGGTGCTTCACTTGGATTGTCTCATCCTATAGGGTAGCAACTACTATCTTCATTCTCTAGCAGAAGAAATGGCTGAGAGGGGGCAGGACTTAACTAAGATCACAGTCAGAAAAGTAGGAGCTGGGCACAGTGGCTTGTGTTTCTAATCCCAGCAACATAGGACACTGAGGCAGGAGGATCACTTGAGGCCTAGAGTTCAAGACCAGCCTAGGCAAAATAGCAAGCCCCATCCCTAAAAAATTTTTTTTTTAATTTAAAAAGTGGTAGGTACAACATGGCTGAACCTTGAGGACATTATGCAAACTGAAATAAGCCAGTCACTAAAAGACAAATACGGTATGATTCCACTTATATGCAATATCTGGAGAAGTCAAATTCATAGAGACGAAAAGTAGAACAGTGGTCGTTGATGGGTGGGGAAGGGGCAATGGGAAGTTATTTACTGGGGACAGATTCAGTTTTGCAAGATAGCGTACACAGTAGCATGAAGGTACTTTACTGAACTATACACTTAAAAGGTTAAAACTGTAAATATTGTGTATGTTTTTTACAATTTAAAAGAAAAGAGTAGGATCAGAGTCCAGGTCTGTCAGTCAAAGCCCCAGCCCCCAGGTACTGTGTCCTGTGCCCTTGTCCTCCTGCCCTAGGCCTGCCCCGGCTGTCCTGCACCCAAGCCCAACCCATCATTGGGCATTGTGGCAGGCTCTGCAAAATGCCAGGCAGACCCGTGGGCAACTGTCTCCCCAGCCAGGCTGCCAATCTCACCTGTGTGGCCACCCAGCCTCCACAGCAGCTGCCCGCTGTGAGTCTCCCAGCCGTACACACAGCCATCCTCTGAGGCTGTGAGCAGCATCTGGCCATCGGGGGAGAAGGTGGAGGAGTTGACCTGGAAGCAGAGCACAAAAATGGTCCCGTTCTGGGGCAAGAAACACCTCGGCTCATCCCTGACCCCAGACTCCTGGGCCAGCCCTAAACACTGCCCCAAGAGCCTGGCGTTGGAGCATGGACTTCAGGCCTCACGCCACAACCAGAGCCTAGAGCCCAGGACCCACTGAACCCTCTCTGGAGCCCTGTAAAACCTGAGCCTGAAGCCACAGACTGGAACTCCAGAGCCAGGAGCCCATTCTAGAGCTGGAGCTGAGAACAGTTCGAAATTTCTCAGCCCTGAGTTTACTTTAGAGCCTGAGCCCAAAAGCACTGGAGTCAGCCAGGAGCTGTAGCCCTCAAGAGCCAGAGTCCAGATTCTGGAGCCTTTTTTAGAACCAGACCTTAGAACCCAGAGCTCATTCTGGAGCTGGAACCCAGACCTGGTAGACCCTACTTGGAGCCCTCTTTGGTTGAAAAAGTCCATTCTAGACTCAACGTCCTGAGCTGAAGCCCAGGGAGCACTCTAGAACCCCCACTACACAGAACCAGGAGCCCAGAGTCGGGGCACTGCTGGGCCTCACCTCCCCGCGGTGCCGGCCAAAGAATTTCACTCTCCACAAGGCCAGGGTCTCTGGGGCCCCGCTGTTCATGGGGCACCCAGCCGCCCAGCTTGCTCTGGCGGACCGCCGCGGGGCCCCCCCTGGGACGGGGCGGAGGGGAAGGGAAAACTGTGTACAGCGGTCTCCATGGTAATCGGGGCGGGGCGCGCAGCCGCGGTGGGGTCCCTGGGAAGCCACAAGGAGGGACAGCCAGGGCAAGACACCTCTGAGGTCCGGGGAGGTGGAACCGCAGCGAGCGGGACTGCAGACGGCTCAGAAAAGGGACTTCCCGCGCCAGCCACTGCCGGTCACCCTCAGGCAGCTCCGGCGGCCGGGCAAGACGATGCGCGGGGCGGCCGCTAGGGGGCGCGCCAGGCCCATGCCTGCGCCGGGCGGTCTGCAAAGGGTCCGCACGCCCCTGTGAGACAGGGTGACAACGAACCTATTTCCCCACCTGCACAGCGGGAAGACCAGGCTGCCCACAGGACTCCAGGGCTGAGCCAAGCACAGGGTCTGGCACGGGTAGATGCCCAGGAGGGCCCGCTGCGGGGCCAAGAGCCCTTCTGTCAGGAGTGGCCAAGCTGAGACTTAGGATGTACCAGGAGAGGGCTGAGCGACAGCCACCTCTGCCCTCCAGGCTGTGGGAGCCGGAGGTGGTGTGTGTAAAGCGCAGGACATTTAAAAGTGGGGTTTTAACTCCTGCTAATATTCCTGGCAGCGCAAAATGTGCCGACTGAGGATGGGGTGGAAGCCGTGGAGAGTGGCCCCAGGAGCTCTCAAGATCTTTATTGGACAGCTCAACTAGAAACGTGGAAAGCACAGGACTTGGTTTCATTGTGCATCTTACAGATGAGGAAACTGAGGCCCTGAGAGCTGGAGGGACTTGCCCAAGGTCAATCAGCCGGTAGGAGCACGACTGGGATTTCATCCCCTGTCTGTCTGAATCTGGGGTCTATATTAGGGCCACCTGCCATGAATTGTAGGGGCCTCACAGGTGATGTTAAGGCCCCTGACTCCTGGTACATCTGGGAAACTGAGGTCCCAAAGGGGCAGGACTTGGCCCAGTACCCAGGGCCTCCATGGCAGAGCTGGGGCCAGGACCCAGTCTCGCCTCCCCTACAGCAGGACTAGGGTGGAACAGAGAACCGCCCCCCCCAGTGGATTCCAGGCTCTCCCGGCTTTGGGAGCTTCAAATTCAAGGGTTCCCAGCGGTGACTCACACCCCTCCCCCCAGACCCTTTTGCCAGAAAGTCTTCTCACGAGATGGAGTGTGCTCCTGCTCTATTTTAAGCCCCAGACAGTCAGGCGGGAGAGGGAGCGACAATGGCAGCTTTGAGGCAGTCCCACCCCGTCCCAGCTCCCAGAGGGCCCAGGTCACTGAGTTGGCTCTTCAGAGACCTGTCTGAGCTGGGCCTATAAGGCTGTCCGCACACCCAGACCTGGGACAGGGCTCCTCCGCCCTCTGCCCCTCCTGCTCAGGCCCCACCCACCACCCATCCCCTGGCTGTGGCCCATTCTCCAGCCACCTCCAGAACCACCTTCTCCAGCCCAACCCATCACTCCCAGAGCCCTCTGGGTAGACCTTGTCCACCAGGCCTGGGTAGACCTGACCACTCAGCGGAGAGCTGGTGCTAAGCTGTCTGCCTGGCTCAGGAGTCTGGAGTTGGAACTGCTGGCCATGAATGCCAGGGGCTCTTGGGCCACAGTGCCATGCCCCTCTCCCACCTCATCCTGGCCTGCCCTGCCCACCCCTCCTTGCTTCCTTTGCTTCCCACTGCCCTTCTCTCCATCCCTCCACTTCCACTGCCCCCAAGCTGTGCAGTTTCCTGTGGACTGGCTGCCGGATGGTTTTCCCCATCCTCTTGACTGACTTGGCCTTCAGATCTAGCTCCAATGTCACAGCCTTCCCTTGCCCTCCCTGTACCCCAAAACTAAGTCTGAGCTCCTGCCCCAGAGAATGGGGTGTTAGAGCCACAGGATGGGATTAAACCCAGGCTCTGCCAACTACCAGCTCTGCAACCTTGGGCAAGCCACCTGATCACTCAGTGCCTCAGTTGCCTCATCTGTAAAATGGGGCACTCACAGGTTGCCTTGTGAGGAGTAGGTGAGATGATGCCTGTTGAGGGCAACTCATTTTCAGTAACTGCTCAGAGAAGGTGAGGAGAGGCTGTGATGTCCACCTTTGTCCCTTTAGCTTAAAACCCAGATACAAAGTTCCAAATGCCCTTTGCCAGGCTCCCCCAGGTACCCACAGCCCAGGGGCCCTGGTAACCAGGGGCTGTCTGGCTTCATGCCCAGCAGGGGCTTGGGCAGGGGCTGAACCTACAGGGTGTGGACACATGAGTAGGTCACAGTGATGGTGGCAGCAAAAGTATTTCACTGGCTCAGGCCCTGCCTGAATCCCCATGGGATTGGGGAACACAGGTTCCAGTCTTCCCCAAGAAGGTTCTTGGTGGGCATTTTCCACCAGTTGACTGTCTCTTCCTTCTCCTCAGGGAACCTGTCACATTCTCTCCTCCTTCAGCCCAGGTTGTCCAGGGAGGGGGCTATGCCAGGATTTCTAGGATGGACGCTGTGCTGGTCTTACTGTTGTTCCATCCCCTGAAGGTGATCCAGGACCCCTGAAGGTCCTGGATGAGCCTGGCCTTTCCTTAGCTATGCATATCAACATGCGAACACCTCGCAAACATATGCTCAGCAAAAAAGCACCATTGCAGAAGCAGCTAGGGGCATGCAAAAGAGAACCCTCCATTTTTTAGGCAGATAGATAGGTACTAAACCTGTAAAGAAAAGCAGGGGAGGCCGGGCGTGGTGGCTCACACCTGTAATGCTAGCACTCTGGGAGGCCGAGGCGGGTGGATCACTTGAGCTCATGAGTTCAAGAACAGCCTGAGAAAGAGCCAGACCCTGTCTCTACCAAAAATAGAAAAATTAGCCAGGCATCATGACATGTGCTTGTAGTCCCAGCTACTTGGGAGGCTGAGGCAGGAAAATCCCTTGAGCCCAGAAGTTTGAGGTTGTTTTGAGCCAGGCTGGTGCCACACCACTGTACTCAGGGCAACAGAGTGAGACTCTGTCTCAAAGAAAACGAAAGCAAGGGGATGAGAGACCCCCAAATCCCCAGAGCGGTTAACTTATGAGAGAGGAAGGGAGGGACTGGACACGGGCAGAACACCTGGGGCCTTGAAGAGCATCTACTCCTGGTGACATTCAAGCTTTATGCTGGGCAGGGGGCACCCACGTGTCTGTTCACTTACTCTTGGAAAATTGGCCCTGCTGGCCTGGCTCCTGCCCACCTCTCCTGACTCATCCTGGCTTCCTTGCCCCTGCCTCATCCCTTGTCCCTACCTACCCCCTGTCCTACCCTCAGTCCTGAATAGTTAGTGGAGCTGCTGCGGGTAGGAGTAGGGGAGCAGTCCCCGGGCTGGCCAGCATTTTCTGTCCAGTGCCCTGAGAAGCAGAGAAAGTTGTTTTGTGGCAAGAGAGGGAGCAGAGGGGAAAAAGAGTTGGAGAGTCAGCCTGCCCCAGTTCCTGCCCCTTCCCAGATCCCAGCTCCAATCCCTGAGGCTGCCCCTCCTGCCCTCCAGGACCTAACATATACCTGTTCCCTTAGAGTAAATTCCTCTTTTTGCTGAGTGAGCACTGGTAGGTTTTGGTTACTTGCCACCCACAGGGCCTTGACTAAAACGTTTCTGTCATCTCCAAAGGTTGGTCCCTAATACTAATGTCTTTGGGGCCTCTTCTCTGGGACTCTCCTGGCTCCCCAAGGGTTCCCTGAGCTGTAATCAATGGCATCAAGTTGCTATGGTTTCCCCAAAATCTGGGCCACCCTTATTGAAATATGCTGTGATTTGTCATTCTCCCTCCTAAAGCGTGGGGCCCAGAACTGGAAACATGCTCCCTGTCTGGACTGACAACTGCCAAGTTGAAAGGTACTGTTGTCTCCAGTTTTCTAGACACTTAATCTCTAGTAATGCAGCCTGCATTACTAAAGGCATTTGTGTTACCAATAGCCACATTATTCACAGCAAATGCATGAGAGCTTTCTCCCACGAGCTGCTGTCCAACCAACTCTCCCTCCCCTGGTACTTGCACAATGGATTCTTCGGAGTCACACGCAAGACCTTATATTATGCTGGTTAAATGTCATCTTCTTGGCTCCCATCCAGCCGTCTACTCTCGAAAGCGTTGTATGAGTCCGACTTCTGTTGCACAAAGCATTAATTCTGCCACTGTGACAGCTGCAAATTTTATGAGCAGGCCTTCTGTGTTCTAAATCCAAATTGGGGAAGTGATGATCAACAGGACAGGGGAAAGGACAGAGCCCTGTGATCCATCACTAGAGACCTCCAGTGACTCGCTTTTTTTGTACCCATCCACACCCATCAGGATCGTGGACAATCCATGGGGTGAGGGGAGAGCACCCTCCCTTAGGAGATACCTGGGTGGGGAGGATGGGAGCCTCAAGCAGGGGTCTCTGGTTGCAAACAACAGAACCCAAGATGGCCAAAAGGGACCATGTGGGAAGAGACTGGGGTATCCCAGATGGGAAGGACAGCAACCCTGTCAAGCCAGCACTACCCATGCAGGGAGAAGCCCAGCCCTTTGGAATCCTTAGAGAGCTCGTGATTGGCCAGCTGGGGTCACATGCCCATTCCTTGGCTAGGGGAGGGCAGCACGTCTTGATTGACAGTCCAGGTAAGAAAGGGGATTCTGTCTCCACCTCCACCCTGGTCTGCTAATCAATCGGGGATCTCTAGGTCAGTCTAAGCCACCCCTGTGCCTGTGAACTCAGGAGACAGCTTCCTTCCAATCTTGCTCCATCAGCGCCAGCTGTGACCTCGGGCCAGTTACTTAACTCTTCTGTGCCTCCTTTCCTTATCTCTAAAATGAAAATAATGATGAATACATGCCTCATGAGGTTTACTTTGAGTACTGAGCTAATATGTGTAAAGTGCTTGCAGTAGCGCCTGGCACATGGTCAGTGCTCTGTGTTGGTTAGCTGTGTTAACGTCGAAGCACTGTGATGAGTCCACGTTTTTTTCATTGTAGCCCCAAAGATACCAAGAAAAACTCCCTATATGAAAAAATGCTCAACATCACTAATCATCAGGGAAAAGCAAATTAAAACCACAACGAGATGTCATTTCACCCCAGTTAAAATGGCTACTATTAAAAAGACAGAAAATAGCAAATGCTGGTAAGGGTGCAAAGAACACTCCCATACTGTTGGTGGGAATGTAAACTAGTGCAGCCATTATGAAAAACTGTATGGAGGTTCCTTAAAACACTAAATATAGAATGACCATATGATCCAGCAATCCTACTGTGCGGTATATATCCAAAAGAAAGGAAATCAGTATAGCAAAGAGATAGCTACACTCCCATGTTGGTTGCAGGACTATTCACAATAGCTGAGATTTGGAATCAACCTAAGTGTCCATCAATGGATGAATGAATAAAGAGAATGTGGTGTATGTACACAATAGAATATTATTCTGCCATAAAAAATAATGAAATCCTGTCATTTGCAGCAACATGCAAGGAATTGGAGGTCATTATGTTAAGTGAAGTAAGCCAGGCACAGAAAGACAAATCTCACATGTTCTCACTCATGTGTGGGAGCTAGAAAAGTGGATCTCATGAAGACAGAACATAGACTGGTGGTTACCAGAGGCTGGGAAGGGAAAGGGGGTGAAGAGAGGTTGGTTACTGGGCACCAAAATACAGTGAGAGAGGAGTAAATTCTAGTGTTCCATAGCACAGCAGGGCAACTACAGTTAAAAGAAGTTATTGTATATTTCAAAATAGCTAGAAGAGAAGATTTGGAATGTTCCCAACACAAAGAAATGATAAATGTGATTGTCCCTCTGTCCCCAGACTGTTCTTTAACATTGTTGTTTCCAGGACTTTTTAAGAATTAAAAAAGTTAAACAAATGAAATAGCATATAAGTCCCCTCTGGCTAGGTTGGGGCCCTGCCTCCACAAGCCCGACAGGCCTGTGACAGAGGCCCTGCCCAGCCAGCCACCCACTCCCACCCCCTCATTCCATCCCAAATCTGGGCCCCGCATCAGGAGGGTGGCATGTTCAAAACCTCCATCAGTGCTCAGCCCAGGGCCTCAGGGATTTCTGTTTCTCTGGAAGAGTCACTGGAATTTGGGAGAGGCCTGAGGAGGCCCATGGGTGTGAGCCCCTGAACCCAAATGATAGGAACGCAGGCACAGGGCCACGGGCCCACGCTGGGGAGAGCATCTCGGGTTCCTTCTGGCGTCCGGGTGAATTTGCTACCCAATCAGAATGACTGTCTTAGAAAAACACATACCAAAAATATAATAAGAGAAATAAGACTAAGATTCTAGGTCTGGCAAATCGTGCCCCAGGAAAGCCAGAGTGAAAGGTGTGAATCTGGTGCCACACAGAACATCCCAGAGGCCAGAAGCCAGCAGAGAAGAAAGTGCCATTACCCCACTTTTCTAGAAAGGGTGAGCCCAGCAATCAGGGACTAGTGACACTGATGCTGATCACCAAGCAAGGTCTGGGATAGATTGTTCGGTCTGTTGTGATTTCAAAGGGCTCAGAAAAGGGAGTGGGTCACTAGGAATTAAACCAAATCTCTTGTGTCTTTCTCCTTTAATAACAGGTGATCAGGCCCAACCCACACACAGGCTACCTGGATTTCTGTTAAACATAGGAGGTTTTATTTTTTTCAAATCTTTTCCTGTTTTTTTTTCTGTGACATAATAGTTGTATATATTTATAGGGTACATTTGACATTTTGATACATGCATACAATGTGTAATGATCAGATCAGGATAACTGGGAAATCCATCACCTCCATACACCTGGTTAGGGGTCCTATGTGGAATTCCAGCCATGGTTCTCAAAGTAGGTGTCATGGAACCCTGAGGGTACAAAAAGGGGCTTCAGCCCCACCTGAAGGAGGTGAAATGTCGGAGAGGAGGAGACCCAAGGGTAAAATTTTGGCCCCTGGTCCTGCTTCAGCCAAAGTGACTCCAATTTCATAAGATTTCTGGACTGTGCTGCCACAAGCAGTGGGTGAGCAGTGTGAGGCAACAAGGGCATTTGGCAGGGGCAGAGGGACGGCCCAAGTGGGGCTTTGGGAAGCAAGCACCGGCTCTCAGAGAGGAAGAACTGAACTTCAGGGGTCAAGTGGCCCACTGGCCACCTCTGCTCAGGTTCTCTGGACTCCTGACCTTTTCTTCCCAGGCCACTGGGAGGTAATAATAAGAAGAATAATCAGGCCATCGCAGTCTCACCAGACAGGGACATTGAGAGCCCAGAGAGGAAGAGACTCAAAACCAGGGTCATCAGCCAGTTGAGTGGCAGAGCCAGGACTCAGACCTAGAGTCCAGTCCCCCATGGGGTGCCTGGCCCTTCTTGGGTAGCCCAGAGCAGGTGGGGAGCAGATGCTGTGGTGTCCGATGCCTGGTGGGGCCTCTGGCTGCTACCAGCCCCCTCTGTCCACCTGCCCTCCCAACTGTCCCAGCTACACCTGGCACCCATGTGCCCTTTAGAAATCTGACTGGCCTTGCACTGCCCGCCAAGGAGACAGCTGGTGGGTGGGGGTTGGGAAAGTGGGGGTGGGGTGAGAAACAGAGCTCAGGCCAGAAAGCAGGAGCAGCCCTGGCAGGGCAAGGGGAGACCAGCAGCCTCCACTTGCTGTGTGACCTTGAGCTCCTTGCTGGGCCTCTCTGGGCTAGGGCAGCTCTGAAGCACCTGGAGCTAGGGCTCCCAGGGCTCAGTTGGCAACTTGTGGGTTTCTGGGTTCATCCACTCACGTCTGGAACTTTGCACTGGCCCTCATTGGGGCGCCACCCAGCCCTCCACCCTGCGGCCAGAGTGGTGGGACCTAACCTGCTGTGTGATCCCAGGCTGATGTCGTAGCTCCTCTGGGCAGCAAGCAGTTGACAGGGTTGGTGCTGGGATGCCCTGCAGCAGCCCCTCCCTGCACCACTCAGGGGCCTCTCACAGCAGTCCCACCCCACCCCCAGGCCCCCAAAATGTTTCAATGGCCATTTTGTGTCAGTCACCAGGGAACTGATGTTTGCTCAGCTGCCCCCACCCTGAGACCTCAGGATAATGGACTCCTGTCAGCCCGGGGCCTGTGTCTGGGGCTGGCAGTGGGTGAGAAGTCCTCTTCTTCAGTCTGTCTCGGGCATTGTCCTCCCTTCCTGACCAGTGGGCGTGGGAGCCTTTTCTGGTCATTTCCTCCCAGACATATTTCCCTTTCAGGCCTGAATCTCGGCCTACTACCCCCAGCTGTGCATTTCTATGCAAGTCCTCAGTTTCCTGCTCTGCAAAAGTTTAACACCCATCTAGACATGGGATTAAATCCCCAGTTCAAGTCCTGCCACTTATTGGCCTTGTGTCATAAGCCTCAGTTTCCTCATCCAAAAAATGGGGGTATTAATTGTTCCAGCCAGCCTCAATAGGTAATTAGAAACGGAGGATCCGACAGCTCTGGGCTGCCTTTCAGCTGGGTGACTTTGGGCAAGACCCTTGACCTAAGCCTCAACTTTCCTCTCTGTGGAATAGGGATGACAACGGAACCTACCACCGATATTCCTTGTTAGGTGTCACGAGAGAGTGCAAGGCCAGGCACAGACTGCACGGACTAGGTGCTCTGCTTTTTGCTTCTTTTTGAGTCGTGATTTTTTTGAAGTGTGTTTCTTAATTTCCGAATGCCTGGGGATTTTGTAGTTATCTTTTTTGTAATTTATTTCTAGATTGAATGAATGTGGCCAAACCATACTCAGAATGTTTCAATCTGTTGTTTTATGGCCCAGTACGTGGTCACTTTTTGTAAATGTTGCATTGTCCTTGCAAAGGTTGTACCTTCTGCATGTGTGGGCTGCGGGGTTCCAAATGAGTCCATTAGATCAGGTTTCTTAATCTAGATTCTCACCAATTTTTTTCCTGCCTTTTCTATTAATTACTGAGGAAAATATGGTACAGTCTCTCATCATGATTGTGGGGTTTGTCGGTTTCTCCTTGTGTTTATTCGAGTATTTGTGTTATATATTTTGAAGTTAATTTATTAAGTACATATAATTGAAAAATTGCTAATTTTTCTGACAAATCAAACCTCTTGTCATTATAAAATGTCTCTTTGTAGTAATGATTTTGGCCTTAAAATCTATTTTGTCTGCTATTGACATAGCTGTACCAGTATTCTTCTGGTTGTTTGCATGCTGTATCTTTCTCCACCCTACTATTTGCAACCTTCGTGTATCATTTGGCTTTAGATGTCTCTCTTAATTAGATTATCTAGGCCATTTACACTTAAAATAATTGCTGATTTCTTTGGGTATTTTATTTATTTATTTATTTATTTATTTGGGCAACACTACATTGTATAAAATAAGATACGTGTTCTCTACTTGGATATTTAAACTTACCTTCTTCTTTTGTGCCTTCTGCTCTTCTCACTCCTTACACTTTTCCTTGTCTCTCCTTTCTTGTCTTACTATGATTATCTGTTTTTTCTCTCTATTAGTTTGGGAATTATGCACTTTTAATGGTTTCCCCAAAAATTACAGCTTGTACTGTTAACCTGTTAAAATCTGAAATCTTTTCCCATGTGCCCACGACCTAGCTAGGTTAGTAATCAGTGTATGGCCCTTCAGTACTGACACCCACTCCCTTCTCTGGTTATTTTAAATTTTTATCCCCAATCAGCTTTTTGTTTTCAACGTCAAACCCATTTCTTACTACAATGTACACCCATTTATATTCCACCTCGATTCACCAATACCTAAGTTTGTCACATTTGTTTTATCTATGTATCATCTATCTATGCTTTCTTCTGAATTTTTTAATGGTAACATGTAGACTCAACTACAAAAAAAACAAGTGGTCTTTTTTCCGTAAATATTTTATGCACCTATGCTGACATATTCTTGGAAGAGAAGTCTCATTTTTTCCAAAGTGAAAATCATTTCATGTTTTCTGTGATTATAAAAGTTATACATGTGCCATTTAAAAAATACTGGGCAGTAAGAAACGTATAAAGAGAAAAGTAAAAGTCACCTCAAACCCAACTTCCTAAAGACATTAGCATTCTGGGCTACATATTTAGACATATCCATGGACAGGATATAACTCTCTACCTGTGGGATCTGGGCTGCCTGTTCACCTCTCTGGAGCTCAGTTTCCCCAGCTATGAAGTGGGGGCACGATGATTAGTCTTACACATCGACTTGGCTAGGATATAGTACCCAGCTATTTGATCAAACACTGCTGTAGGCGTTGCTGGGAAGGTATTTTGTACACATGGTTAAGTCAACATCTACAGTTGACTTTAAGTAAAGATTCCCCTTGATGTGTATGGGCCTCATGCAATCAGTTGAAGGCCTTAGGAGCAAAAACAGGTTTCCCAGAGAAGACATTCTGCTTCAAAACTGCAACAGCAAATCTTGCCTGAGTTTCCAGCTTTCTGGCCTTCCCTGTAAATTTCAGACATGTCGGCCCTGGCAGTCACATGAGCCAAGTCCTTAAAATAAGGAATAGGAGATATATATATGTGTGTGTGTGTGTGTTGTGTGTGTGTGTGTGTGTGTATATATATATATGTATATATATGTAGGTATATGTAATATTCCCTATCAGGACCTAGGGAAGGCAGAACCCAGGGCTACAGACTCCCAGACCGGTGTTCTTTCCACAAAATCAAAGAGAAAACAGTTCCTGAGCAAGCGGCATCTGGAGCCGAGCTGTTTGGGCTGGACCCTTACTGTGTGACGTGGGTGGAGTTGAATGTCTCCTTGTCTGGGAATGGGATTGTGGGGCCCAGCTCAGAGGGTTGTGCATTTTCTATGCAAGTAGAGCTTGGTTCAGTGCCTGCCACACAGTAAATGCAAAACTATTAATAAAAGTCTGTGGAATGAATTCCCCCAGAGGACAAAGTCAAGCTGTGTGCCAGGCCCCAACAGGGCTCCTGTGGCTGGAGGAGAGCCAGGCTACTGGGAGAGCTCCCCGCACAGCCAGCCCTGGAGTCTGGGACCTGGTGAGATGATTCTGACACCAGATGGCAGAGGATGGGTCTATAGCGAGTCTCAGCAAGAAGTAGCTGGCAGGGCCCACAGGGTGTACAGGAGGGTCCCAGGAGGGCAGCCCCACCCACACTGGCACCAGGACCGGCCCATCCCTAGGCTGGGACCCAGGGCAACTGCTCCAGTCTGCGCAGTCTAGGGGGGAAGGCCAAGATGCCTACAAAGGCCAGGCTCAGGGTCCTGTACCCTCTGCCACTTGCCTGGGGCTCCATCTCATATGTGGTCAGGCGAGTCTGTAAGCAGCTTCTCCCCTACACCTGACCAGCCTTCCAGGTTCTCATAACATATGTTCTTTGAGTCATCGAATGCATTATTGGCCCCATTTGACAGATGAAGAAAGTGTGGCTCAGAGGGGCAGGGACTTGTCTGAGATCATGGCCAGATTGGAACCAGCCCAGTCCCACCCGCCAACTCGGATTCCAGGCTGCCACACCCTGCCCCACCCGTGGCCTGGCAGTCTGCCCTCCCCCAGCCCAGTCCCCCAGTCCCACAAGCGACACCCTCCCGCCTTCTCCTCTCTCAGAACTCCCTGCTGTCAGATTCCAGCTTCTGCATCAGAACAAGCTGCTTGCCAGCCCCTCCCTGTTCCATGTCCCTGTGCCCACCGACTGCCAGTACAAGGGCTCTTACTGCACCTCGGGGCTGCTGGTCCCCCTTGCTCTGGAAATTGTTAAATGGCACAGCTTTGCCTCTCTTCTCACTAATTTAATCTTGTCATGCCGTTTTTCCAGAGTGTGAGCCTCCCAGAAGGGCTTTGGGATACAAAAATAATTGTTAATAATTTGTTAAACACTCACCAATTGCCAGGTGCTGTGCTAAGTGTTGTCCATGCACCATCTCACCTCATCAACTCATCAGTGCTGAGAAGTAGGGTCTAGTATCATCCTATGCTACGGATGGAGAAATTGAGGTCACAGGGGAGACGGGGCACTGCTCAAAGACATAGTAACAGTGACAGCCCACCGTTGCTGGGCACTTAGTCCATGCCAGACACTGCTCCAAGCACTTCATACTAATTGGGTCGTTTCATGCTCACTGCATGCCCCTCTGTGAGGTCAATACCATCCCAATCCTTAGTGAGAGGTGAGGCAAGTTCAAAGGGCGATGGGTTGCCTACGGCTACAGAGCTGGGAAGTGGCTGAGTCGGGGTTCTCACCCAGGACCTGGCTCCAGAGCCCACACTCAGGCCTGGTGGACCTCTAGGAGGTAGAGGTGGGATTCAAACCTAGAACCTGCTGCATCTGGGCCCCATTTCTTCCTCAGCCTCCAGTAAGAGGCAAAGAACAAGCCAAGGCCAGGCCTCAGGCCATGAGATGGCTCCCAGCACATCAGGGTAAAACCGCACAGTGGGGACACCAGCCAGCTTCCGGGCAGGCTCAGAACTCCAAGTCCGAGTCTGAGGAAGTGGCTTTGGCCAGGACCCCTGAGGGGGTGGGGGTTCCCCCAGGGCCGCACTGGGGCGGGGCCTGGGCTCCCCAGATGGCCCAGGAATTGGCAGGCATTTGTGCAACCAAGTGCTTTGTGGTAATTACCATTTCCTGCCTCCAGCAGCTGCCAAGTTTCTACACTTAAATATTTTTAGCAGATGAGGTTTGCAACGTCCTTAAAAAAATTTTTCCTAAACATAAAATTCAGAAGCACATGTTCAGAGATTACCTCTCTTTATGTAATCTTCATGCTTTCCAGAAGTTACTGTTAAATCTAAGTGTGGGTAACCCACATCCACTTTGAAAGAAAACTTGGAATGAAGCCTGTCATCAGACGAGTTAGAGCCCAGGCCTTTTTGATCAGTTGTGTGCCCCCAGGCAAGTCACTTCACCTCTCTGAGCCTCAGTGTCCCCATCTGTAAAGTGGAGGTTGCCAAAGTTTCTCCTTCATAAGCCCGAACGTGAAGCCTTTAGTACAGCCCCCTGAGGAGACATGATCCCCGGGTAATGGGCACTGAGTGTCATCGGGAGTGGAAGATGAGCCAATTGACTCCTGTGCCCAAGGAAACTGCAACTTTGGCCTGGGCCAGCTGCAAGGTGACGAGCTAGCTGTATCCTAGTGACTGGACCATTTTCCTGGAAGGGTGGGCACCCTTGACCCTATCCCTGGGTCCTGCGCCTTGACTGTGCCTTGCTTCCTTCCATTTTCTCACACTGAGGCAATGCCCAGCTGGCAGTGCCCCACACAGGCTGCACTGGGGCTGGGTGTGACAGTGTCTGTCACCAGTACATGGAGCTGGCAGGCCTGCAGAGCCTGGTGTTGCTGTAGCAGAGCCTGGGGAGAGTCCTTGCAGCCCCCAAAGCAGGAGATGGAGCGGGTAAAGGCTGACCTCCAAGACCCCTGCAGATTTCATATTAGGGATGTCTCCCATGAGCATGAAACAGAATTCACTCTTTCCTGCCCCATACCTGCTCCGTCTCAATGACAGCACCTGCTTCCCAAAACTCAGCCCACCAAAACTAGGAGCTAACAGTTTACCAGACACCTACTCTGTGTAGGCGTTGGTCCAGGAGTGGGGAACCTGCAACCTTAAGGTCACATGTGGCCTTCCAGGTCCTTAAGTGTGGCCTTCTGACTGAATCCAAATTTTACAGAATGAATCCTTTTATTTTTATTAATACATTTTTGTTCATCTTTTATATTTTTATCTTATTTTTAAAATGAATGTATTTCAAATACCAAAGAATAAAATAAGTTTTGATGAAATAATCCTCCCAGATTGGCCAGCACAATTAGAACTTTGGTGAGCCATAAGGGCTAAATTGACGGTTGCTAAGCTCATGATTTAGTTCTAACTTCCCCCATCTGACTGGCACCACTACCCCATGAGGCTGGTTGGCAGGAGTTCATGGGGGTGCAGTACGCCAGTCTGTTATCAGCTTTTGACAGCGGTGCACTGTGTTTCTGTTTGAAGTGGAATTTGTGAATAGTTGCACAGCCTCAACAGTATTTTTTAATTCTGGCTGCTTAACAGCTCATCATGTCAAAAGAGACCAAGAGAACGCTGAAGGAAGAAAACAGACTTTAATGAGAATTGGGAATTGCAGTATTATCTTGTTTCTGCTAAAGATAAGATGATTTGCTTGGTTTATGATACTATAATATCAACATTAAAGAAATTCAATGCTCATCAGCATTGTAACACTCATAAGGACCACAAATATTTTAAATTAGAGGGAGAAGTGTGAAATGTTATATTGCAGAAATTAAAAGATGAAAAGCAAAAGCAAAGACAATTCTTTTAAGCAGCAACAAGACCTGGAAATAATGCCACTGAAGCAACTTATAAAGTAGCTTATATACTCGGGAAAAATGGAAAGCCATTCAGTGATGTAGAAACTGTGAAAGAACGCAGTATTGAAGCTGTAGGATGCTTAGACCCCGATAATGTTTCAAAGTACAAACAACTGCCTCTTTCAACTGCTCCTCAAGGAGCACCATAACTGATTGGCAGCATGAATTAGCCTTCAACTTAACAGAACAACTTCATGCAATAATTCAAGAGGAAAATATATGTGATTTAACCCCTTTGGATGAATCGACTGATACTACTGACTTGGCACAGGTTTTTATACTTCATTTAGGTCATAACAGAAGATTTGTTTGCTATGAAGAGCTACTTGCTTTGGTCACTCTTGCAAACAGAACATGGAGAATAGATATCTTCAGCAACTTTCAAGATAAATATCATGAGGTTGGACTGAATTTGGTAAATTTAGTGAGTGTATGTACAGACGGTGCACCTTCCATGACAGGAAAGCATGAGGGTTTATTGCACAGATTAAAAAAATATATTAACAAATCTAGATGCTCTCATTTCTTTTCATTGTATCTTTCATCAGCAAAATCTCTGTGCTGAAACTACTATTTTAAGTGACACTTTGCAGCAAGTTACAAGTATTGTTAACTATATTCATGCGAATGCAACAGGGTATTGTCAGTTTCAAAACGTGCTAAAAGTTGAATGATGAGGTATTCTGTGTGGATTTGCCATATCATTCTAAAGTGCATTGGCTATCTCAGGGACAGGTGTTAGCCAAAATTTTATCTCTGTAAGAACAGATAGTTAAATTTTATGAAGAACAGAATCAGCAATTTGAATTATTTGAAAGAAGATTTCCCATCCAAGTACTAACCAGGCCCAACCCTGCTTAGCTTCCAAGATCAGATGAGATTAGGTGTGTTCAGGGTGGTATGACCATAGACATTGAAAGAAGATTTCTATAGCAATGCAGCATTTCTATGTGATACCATGTCAAACCAAAATGACTTGAATATTTCTTTGCAAGGTAAAACTAAGTCTATATATTGTAATATTTATATATTATATAAATATACATAAATATATATTATATATTATAATATGATATATGACAAAAACATCCAAGCATTTCACAAAAAGCTATCTATTCTCAGAGCACTTCTTCTTCAAAAGGAAATTTCGGGTAAACATTTTCCCCAGTTAGCAAAGGTCACTGATTAGCGGAATGATATATGCGAATCATTTGAAGAATACGCAGCTGTTACAGATGTATTAATTGGAGAATACAGTGGAAGGTTCATTGACTTTGAGAATCATGACATCACACTCAAATTAGCATTTCAGCATCACCTAGTTGATATCACCAAGGCACTTAAAGAACTACAGATGGAATTGTTTGAGCTCTCAGTAGATGATATTTTAAAGTCCTTATTTGATGCTAAGAAAGACCTAATTGAAATATGGAAAAATGCAGTAAAGTACCCACGCCTTCGGCAACATGCCCGAAAAATGCTTTCTTGCTTTTCAACCCCCTATTGCTGTGCATCTATGTTCTCTCACCTAACCCAAATCAAGTTGCCCGAAAAATGCTTTCTTGCTTTTCAACCCCCTATTGCTGTGCATCTATGTTCTCTCACCTAACCCAAATCAAGATGCCTTTAAGGTCACATATGACTGATACCCATCTAGAGGATCAACTGAAACTGTGGACCTCCATGCTGCTACCAAATATTCAAATGCTTTCCAATAAAAAGCAGACACAACAAAATCATTAAAAAAGTAATTAACTTTAAAATTAGCAAATAGTTTTCATTTTTTGAAATTATTAAGTATATAGTAATTAGATTTTTACAGAATAATGTACATTTTAAGTATATCTAATTGAGGTTTCTTGAATTTGGCCTTGTTTGATTACAGCTCAATTAATGCAGCTTCCAACATGAAAAGGTTCCCCACCCCTGGGCTGGTCCAAGCTCTTTGCTTGGTTTATCTCAATTAATCCTCATCACTCCTATGGCATAGGTGCTATCATTATCTCTACTTATTAGATGAAGAAACTGAGGCATACAGAGAGTGAAAACTTGCTCAGGACCATACAGCTAAGAGATGGGTAAGGCAGGACTCAAACCCAGGCAGTCTGGCTATACACCAATGCTCATGACCACTGCACTCAATGCTGTGCTGTCTCAGCCTCTATGCCTTGGCACAGCTGTTCCCTCTGCCTGGTAAACTTCTATGTATCCCTCAAAACCCATCTCAAATTTCCCCTTCCCTTGGATGACAGTCAACCTCTTCTCTACATCTTGCTCACCCCGCTCTCATTAGAGTGCCAATCATGGTTTGAAGTGATTGTTGTGACTATGTCTTTCTCCCTGGGGACAGGGACCAGATCTGATCCATTTCTACATTCTTCATACTCAGGCTGGGCCAGGCACTGAGGCAGACATCAGTGAATGAATGGGTGAATGAACAAAGGAAAGACTAAACACTTCATCACATACAAATTATAATCTGGGCATATCTTTGAGAATAGATTTCAAAACTTTAAGAGCCAGATATTTCAAATCTCCCAAATTCCTGCTTTTGGAGAAAAAGGAAAGTAAAACACAAACACCTGTGTAATTGTCTCATGGAAATTTACCCTTTTAATCTCAATTTTAATTCTGAGTCCAGCAGAGCTGTTTGGATCTTTGTAACAAACTCAGAACTACCCCTGGAAGGAGAAGGAGGGAATCTAAAACTCCAGAAGGGTGTTCCTGCTGGGGGCAGGGGAGGGTGGAAGGGAAAACAAAACAAGGAAAGGAAGAAATTCATAGCACCCCATGAGTTCTTTCAACATCCTGAATAGCTAAAAATGCATTTTTTCTTCATTTTTTAAAAAAAGGCTTTGTTTTTGTAAAAGTGACATAGACCTTTTAAGTGATACTGATTACATCATTGAAAAAGATTTAAACCAGCCAGAAAAGAACAGAGAGGCAAATATAATTACTCCCTATCACAGCTGCCAGCTGCTGACTCAGTGTGTTCCTTTGTGCAGTCATTGGGCTACCCCTAAGATGTGAGCATGCTGGTGTGTAACACTTTAATAAAATCCCACCACCCACAGCAAGCTGGTATCATCCTCCAGCCCTCACACCTGCCCCTTGTGAGGTACTAGTTCATTTGCCTAGCCAGTAGCTATTTATTGAGCACCTACTCTGTGCCAGGCACTGCCTGGATCCTGGGGACAAAGGGTGGGGCTGCTTCCATGGGACAGACCTTAATCAAATAATGACACATGTAATTATTTAGTTGCAAATGTGGCCTGAGCTCCCAGGCAGGTGCTGGTTCTTTGACAAAGCCAGAGAGAACAGGGAGGGCTTTCTGGAGGAGGTGACAGTTGGTCTGAAGCAAGAGAAGGTGCTAATCTGGAAAGATGGAGAAAAAGTATGCCCAGCAGAGGGCAAGGCCTGTGGGGAAGGAATTGCGATGTGGCCACCATGGCTTGCTGCCAGTTTACTTCCTTCTTCACTGTAGAGACCTGATTTTGTTTTGGTGTGTACCCCTCCATTTGCTAATTTACTAATTTACTCAGGTAACTGCTGAGTAAATGAGTCTGAGCTAGTCGTGGTGGTCCTCATCTCCTGGCCAGTGGTTTGGTAGAGGGTGGGGGAGGGCACATGACCCATTTCTCCTCGTGAGAAGAGTAAGAAACAGTCTGCAGGAGGATTTCTGGGAAGGACGATCCCTTTTCTGCCTCTGGACACCAATGGTGAGGATGTGATGTCCACATTGCTGCAGCCATCCTGACCCCTGAGATGAGGCCAACAGGCCAGCAGGGTGGCCAAGCAAAAAGAGCAAGAAGCTGAAGCCTCGGTGACATCATGAGCCTTTGACTAGACAGTCCTGGGCTGCCGTCTCAGGACTTCTTGTTATGCAAGGACAATAAGTCCCTTTGTTATATAAATAATTTTGAATAGCTTTTTGGGGGTGTCAGTCTAGTTAAAAGTGGGGGCTGAGGGGTTTGTCCTGCAGTGATTGTACAGTGAGATGAACATACTCTTTGCCTTGGATGTGGGCTTGCAGGGGGTGAGAAGGGGCTGGAAGAGACTATGAGGGCAGCTAAAGCTTCATCCCCCAAACCATCCTTTGCTCCACTAGAGCCCACTAAATGCTACTGGGGCTCCAACGCAGAGAATAGCGAGTAGCGTGCCAGGAGAGATAGCTGGGGAGGTGGGTACCTGCCTGTGTGCACGGAAGCCGCCTGTCAGTCCTGGCTGCCCCCAAGTAGCCCAGCCACCCTTTAATACTCAGCGAACTTTAGCTTCTCATCCCGTGCACTGTGGGACATGCCCCTCCAGTAGTCCCAGGGATTCTTGGGGGGCTGCACTCCATGGTGCCTTTGGCTTCCTAGTTATTGCTTTGCATTTATCAATTTTCCCCTGAAGTTCCATCAGAATTTGTGTTACTAAAACATTATACACATACCCAAAATTTACCCTTTTAAAATGTACAATTCAGTGGCTTTTAGTTTATTCACTCGGTTGTGTAGCCATCATCACTATCCTAATTTAGAACATTTTCATCACCCCATAAAGAAACCTCAAGCTCGTTAGCAGTCACTCCCCATCCCCTGCCCCCAGAAACCACTAGTCTTTCCGTCTCTATGGATTTGCCTATTCTGACATTTCGTATAAATGAAATGGTACAATATGTGGCCTTTTATGCCTGGCTTCCTTTTCACACCCAACATCCCATAGGCAATATTCTAAAGAGGGGCAAGAGCTACTGCAATTACCTCTTGTTTAAAATACCACTCTTCCCTCTCTGTGTACATAAAATTTTATAGAAATAAAACCATAGTATACATGTGGTTTTTAACTCTTTTTTAAAAATTCAATAAAGTATCAGGGACATCTCTCTGTGTCAGTACAGATCTGCATAACTCTTTCCTAGTATCTGTAGAGTAAATTACACGGTTAAAACAATGCCTGGAGCAAGCTCCGTGGTCTAATGCTCAGACACACAAGGAAGGCAGACGAAGGCCCCCTGGAAGGGTCTTTACTGTGTTTTCAGCTTTTTGTGAGCATAAGTGATGACTAGATGAACATCCTTGGACATGCATTTCCTTAAAGTCCTAGATATGAGATTGTGGGCCAAATGGCATGCATGTTTACTTTTTAAAAAATATTCTGCCAAATTATTCTCTGGAAAGGTCAGATCAGAAGGGCTGTCTGCTGTAATGAAGCATTGTGGCCTCGCACAGATTGCTCAGGTTTCAATCCCTTCTCTACTGCTCGTTAGCAGTAGGATCTTAATCCATTTTGCCTCAGTTTCCTTATCTGTAGAATGGGGATAATGAAAGTACTAATCTCATAGGATTGTGTTTTTTTTCTCATAGAATTGTTGTAAGAATTAAATTTGCATAATCCATATAAGCAGTGGTTCTCAACTAGGTGCTATTTTCCCCTCCAAGGGACATTTGGCAATGTCTGGAGACATTTTTGGCTATCACAGCGGGAAAGAGGTACCACTAATTTGTAGTAGGTAGAGGCCAGGGGTGCTGCTACACATCCTGCAGTCCACAGGCCAGCCTTACACAACAAAGAATGCTCCCACAGTCAATGGTGCTGAGGTTGGGAAACCTCAGTGTAAAGGGGCTGGCCCAGAATAAGCTCTCATCACTGTCGACTGTCATTATTTATGATCCCATCAGCAGGGCATGAGAATGTTCATTTCCACAAACTTTAGCCAAACCTTTGAAATAGGAGTTACTCTCTTTTTTTTTGAGACATTTGCCCGTGCTAGCTAGAGTGCAGTGGCATCATCATGGGACACTGCAGCCTCAAACTCCAGCTCCAGGGTTCAAGCAATCCTGCCAATTCAGCCTCCTGAGTAGCTGGGACTACAGGCATGCGCCGCCAGGCCCAGCTAATTTTTTAAATATTTTATACAGATGATGTCTTGCTATGTTGCCCAGGCTGGTCTCAAAGTCCTGGCCTCAAGTGATCTTCCTGCTTCGAAAAGTGCTGGGATTATAGGTGTGAGCCACCACACCTATAATCTGGTGGGTTTTAAAAGCTCCCCAGGAGATTGTGCCATGCATTTGAGGTGGAGGCCCCGCCTCTCACCTTCCTGCTGCTCAGCAGGGACACCCCGCAGCATGGCAGGGTGGATCTGAAGACTCCACGAAGGTCAGACAAAGACAAGGTGAGTCAGATGTCAGGCTACACCCAGAAAAGCATCATCTGCCTTGGCTGCCCCAGAAGAAGGAGCTGGGAGAGCAAGCCCTGGACTGGCGTGTCAGCCATTTCTAGCCTGGCATGTCACCCATGGGGTGTCTGCATGAGTGGGGTGTTCCTAAGGCACAGAGCACAAAGGCTCTCTCTGGCCCCAGGCAGCGCCCAGATGCTGCCCTGCCCACCCAGCCAGCTTGAGTGCTGCCCACATCTGGAGCCAGCCTCTCAACCCCCCACATTCCTGCAGGGACCCCGTGAGGCAGGAACAGACAGGGCTTTCACAATGTGCGCCTGCTGGTGGGATGAATTATCACCAAGAATTATCTGCCATGAGCACAGGGTGGCATTTCACGTGCCAAAGATTGGCTGGCCCCTCCCCGGCCCTGGCTGCTTGGCTCCAGGGCCCTCATTCCAACTGTGCAAGGACAGAAACTTTATTCTCTCCCATGGTGAGAGGTCTCTGCCCTCACCATCTGTGCAGAACTTCTTTCCCTCCCCAGCTGTCTCCCGGCCCCCACCCAGGGGCCAGAGCTCTCCTTATGGCCCAGCACCAGAGCAGATTAGAAAAGGGTTATTCGAAAGTCAAGTTTCCCAGGTCTATTTAAGCCAGGGAAAGTCACTGTTACTGAGATGTCCACCCCGATCCATTCTGGCTTTTCTGCAGGACTGCCCTGCCAGGCACAAACAGTTATTGTACCCTGGGACAGGCCCTTGTGGAAGGAGCTAGAGCTTTTGGAGCCCGACAGTCCTTGGTTTAAATCCTGGTCTATCACCTACCACCTATGGAACTTGGACATGCTGTTTGAAGTCTCTGATTGCAGTTTCCTCATCTGTAAAGTGGCATGACAACCTTGATCTTCCAGGAACATCGTGAGGTTAAAATGAGGTCATGGATGTGAAAAAGCTCGGAAAATGGGAACATGGAGGGTACTTAGAAAGATGAGGCATGGTACAACATAACTAACCTCAAAAACTGCCTTAGAGTATCCCCCTCAGTCTCACTCTCAGGGCCTCAGTTTGGGGCAGACCCAAAATGAATTGTCAGCAAGCTCAAGCAGATCCTCAAAACTGATGACTCTCCTTGTCTTATATCACAGAGAGCAGAGAGGGCAAATTTCTTTCAGTCTGTGTCTACTCAGATTGATTGGTAATGCCTGTCTACATGAGCTGCCTACTCAGGCCCAGTGCAAGGGAGGACTCTGAGTGATTAGCAATGTCTGCATGAGAAACAGAAGTTGGGGTGGTGGAATGTGTGCCACATTTTGCCATTTCCATTACAGAACAAAGTCTAAATAGTACTTTCCACTCTTATTCTCACTCATCCTAACCTTGAACCCCATCAATCTGAGAACTTTCAAGAACCAAGATGTGATCAGATGTGATCATTCGCGGCAGTTTGGAAAGTCAGACTGAAAACTCTATGCCCAGATGCACAAAAGCAGGTCAAGATCGGAAGGCAGCCCAGACAACTCACTTCATTTGCCACCAGTTAGTCTAACAAACCAGAGGGGGAATTTCTAATGACCCCAGAGGTGCAGTTTCACAAAGCTGTCATTCTGCCCATCCCTAATCACACTGACGGGATTAGTCCTAAGTGGCCCCTGAGGAGGGGAGTTTACCCTGCTCTCTCCACATTGCCATTCCAAGGCAAATTCCCTCATCAGCAAGACACAGAATGGAGGCCTCCAGGCATTGCTGTGTCCAGAGTTTCTTGTCCAGGGCCCATGCATGCAAGAAGGTCCCTGTCCCGCCAGATAGGCCAGGGGACTCCTCCCCAGACCCCCTCAGTCCCAACTCTTGCTATTCCCCTGAAGACAATCAGATATTTTAATCTTGCTGTTCCACAAACACCTGCTCTGAGCTCTTACTATGACCAGGTGTGGGTATGAACACTGGGGATTCAGAGGTGATGCACAAAAATGTGCCCAGCAGGAGTAGGTGTTCAGCAAACATTGCCAATGCATCTGACTACAAGGGCTGTTGCTCCAGAGGCACCACCAGCATAGCGTGGCTGGGGGATAAGGACTTCATAAACCTCAGTCTGTTCCAGAATGGTTGGGACGTTTGCGGAAACTGCTAAGGAAGGGTCTAGGCTTGCTGAAGACGCAACCATATGAATAGTTCCTTAAGGGAAAATAGCTGCTTTAAAGAAAAGTATCCAAACAGGCTTCTTTGTTCTTTTTTCTTTTTAACTTTTTATTAATTCTTTGACATAACGTCAGTCATAGAAAAGTTACAAGAATAGGCGGGGCACAGTGACTCACGCCTGTAATCCTAGCACTCTGGGAGGCCGAGGCGGGTGGATCAGTTGTGCTCAGGAGTTCAAGACCAGCCTGAGCAAGAGCGAGACCCTGTCTCTACTAAAAAAAAAAAAATAGAAAAATTAGCCGGACACAGTGGTGCATGTCTGTAATCCCAGCTACTTGGGAGGCTGAGGCAGGAGGATCGCTTGAGCCCAGGAGATGGAGGTTGCAGTGAGCTATGATTGCAATACTGTATTCCAGCCTGGCCAACAGAGCAAGACCCTATCTCTAAAAAATTAAAATAAAAAATAAAACCCACCAAATGTCAGTGCTCACTCCCACAGATCTAGTGTATTGGTCTGGGGTGGCACCCAGGCATTGGCATCTGTTAAAACTCTCTGGTGATTCTGACATGAGCCAACATGAGCTGGGGTTGGGGACCACTGGTGAGGTGTTTTGAGAGTGTGGCAGCTCAGCCACATCCAGGGATGTGGCGTTGAATACCTGATGAGCTTCAGTTTCCTCATTTGTGAAGTGTGGACAGCAACAGTCCCTATTCCGAGGGTCACTGGGAGGACTCAATGCGATAGTGCCATGAAGACTCAGCCCTGCGCCTGGCACAGGGCAGATGCTCAGATGGTGTTGTTCCGATGGATAGGTCCGATTATTTCTTCCCTTCCCACCATGGCCAAAGAGAGATTTAGGGCCTTGAAGTCCCAGAGAAAAATTCTAAAGGGCATAGAAGTCCTTCTCAAGGGCCACATCGTTAGAGGTGACCAGAGGAGGGTTCCTTGCTCTGACATGGAAGCTGGTTGGAGGTGTTGGCCGCTCTGTGGCTCCCGTGGGAATCCTCGTGACTCCTGTGGCTCTGAGAGAAGCCCATACTCCTTAGCAGAGTGCATGGAGCCCCCTGGCTCTCCACGCAGCAGGCACACTGAGTGGATGTGGTCGAATGTGGCCTCCCACCTCCCAACAGGCTCTTGGGGTAGGGACACCTGCTCCACTGGGTGCCTCTGAGCCCAGCACACAGAGGGTATCAGTCACAGTGTACAGCCCACAAGGTGTGACATGCAGACGGGCCAAGACAGCTGGCAGATTCTCTGAGCAGGGAATTAACTGGTCACAACCTTAGCAGTAGCTACCGCTTCCTGAACACCCAGCATGTGCTGGCATCATGCAACCGGTTTACAAAATCACATGAGCCTCATGACTGCTCTTTCTAGCACACCCAGATGATAAGGGTCAGGGATAAGTCTGTCCAGTCCCCAAGCCCACTGAGCTCTGTGTCCCCTGGCCTCTGCTGGCCATAGAGTTGCCTTGAACACTGACTTCAGGGCCCAGAGCCACGTGCCTGCTGTATGCAGTGCCGTGAGAGTATCATTTCCACAGACGACAGAAATGCCACAGATTTCTTTGCTGCACAAGTCGCTGGTTGCAGACCAGGGTGGGGATTTTAGGCAGGTGTTTTTCCCTGAAGATGAGTTTTCTCATTTTTGTAGAACTACAGGATAAAGAGAGTCACTGGGAATACCCTTTCTGTCTCCAACCTTAGTGATCCGAGATTGCATTCTAGAGATTTCTGCGAGGAACCTGCCTAGGGATGGCCCAACAGATATGATGCATTAATAAATTAAAGAAGTGTAGCTCATCCTGCGACCATGACCTCAGAGCCGCTTGCTCGGGATATCGTGTATGAACTTGCCCAGGGTTCAACTGTAGATCACTCAGTTGTTTGCGAAAATTAGTTGAAGGTCTCCTCCGTGCTGACAAAGTGGGGAACAAGCTCTGTTCTCACAGAGCTCAGATTCCAGTGTGAGAGACGGACCAACTTTACATGTGACTGGGGCCAACTTTACTGCTTTAAGGGACAGCCTCCCAGGAGAGGTGACACTTCAGCAGAGACCTGAATGACATCAGGGAGGCAGCCAGTGTAGGTGCAGGTACAGGTGTGTACCAGGCAGAGGGAAGCAAAGGCCCCCGGTGGGGGAAGCTGCAGAGCAGGGCTGGTGAGACTGAGGCTGGGGAAGGGCCCAAGAAGGGAGGCCGGGCTCCAGGTTACCCGGGGCCCAAGCCTGCTTGGCTTGCTTAGGATGTGAGTCAGTCCAGTGGGGTGTGCAGGACGCGACGGACTTGCGCCAGCAGCCCCTGCAGTGGTGGAGTGGCACTGTGCTTCTGTCCTGTGGGGAGCAGGACCCCTGTCCCTGCCAGAGGCTACAGAGACAGGACCCAGCTCCCAGGTGAGGCAGGTGCTCTGCTGAAGCTGGCCTGCAGCTGGGGGAGACCGGGGAGGGAAAGCCCGGCTGAGTGACTATGTCCGTGGGGGTCTCTGTGTATGTATGTGTGTGTGGGGGGTGGTCTAAATCTGAGTCCACCCACCAGTGGTTTGAGACAGCTCCTTGGTGGTACTTAAGCCACTGTGCAAAGGGCCATTGAGTCACATGGGAGAGAGCCATTCCCTTTTCATCCCCTCCCTCTGATTACATCAGGAACAATGTCCACTTGCTGCCACTTTACCCTTATGTCCCTTGAACACTTGCTAATCTTCTTTTTTAACAAAGGGCGGCTGGGCCTGGGGCCCAGCAGGCACATTCCCTACCAGATGTGATAGTGCTGCTTGTTTTCCGTTGCGTCCCGGTTCCTGCTTGTTGCATATTTGTGGTCATTGACACTGGCTTCCTTTTTACTATTGTGATATAAAGCTTCCTCCTTAAAAAAATTTTTTAAAGTTTTTTTGTTTTGTTTTGCTAATAGCTTATAGAGCTTCCTTTGGAAATAAAATTATTTTCGGGGGAACTTGCCAGCCCACTGGCAACAGGGATGCTGGCAATGGGGACACCCTCAAAAATAAAAAAAAAAAATGATTTTAGTAAAAAGAATGGATTCATTTGAAAGAGGAAAGTAAGCCACCCTGCAGGTGGTAAAGGGAAAAACAAAAGAATCACGAAGAGGGAGCGAGAGTGACGGGAATTTGGGGCACGTGGGATTAAGTGGGGTCCGAGGCCCCTCCCCAATCCCACTATACTCTATTTTTCCCAGGAAGGCATTTCTTTTTTTTTCTGACCTCTCCCTCAGCCCCACATGCTGCCTCAGGAGCGAGTGCACACGGCAGTTCTGTCTCTGTGGCCAACACGAGGCGGAGGGCACGGGGCTGAGGGTGCTGTCTGAACACCTTTGGAAAGGGCTCGCTTTTCTCCCCCTCCCAGCGGGGTCTAGTTTTCAGCCTGCGCTGGACTCAGCATAGCCCATCGTTCAGATTAGTTTTCAGCCACAGTGTTGCAACAAGGTCAGTTCTTTACAAACTAAATAGTTTTTAGAAGTTATTACATGTACATGTTATAAGGATACAGACCACAGCATTTAGTCAACACTTTTAAATCAAACTTTTGATCATGTCTTTATTTAGGTATATCCCACTTTGTTGCAAAAAAGGTATCATGGCAACTTTACAAAAATAGATAAAGTACAATAGAATAAAAATAGAGATCAGGGTAAAGGTAAAAACAGAAAGCTAGGATGAAGCAAGTCCAGTAGGAGACTGTGTATAGTTGTTAGAAAGGATCTCAAAGTTTGACTCTGAGCTTCCCAGCGGCCAAAACAACGAAGAAAACACTGGTTACAAGATTCCTAACGATAGTTAGTTTGGGGCTTTGGTATAAAAACAAACCTGGTTCAAATCTTGACTCTGCTACTTGTTAAGAGACGTGACCCTGAGCAGGTTGCTTAACCTCTCTGAACTTGAGGTTCATCACCTGTAATGGGGAAAAATAATGCCGACCTTGGGGGTTCCTGGGCGGATTCGTGGTAATGTGCATAAAGGTATCTCTATCTTTGGAAGGGAGCTGCCTGGGCCTCTGCAGCCCTTGTCCTCACTGAGCTATGTGTCTTCAGCAATGAAGGGGTTAAAGTCCTACCCTGTAGGGAAAAGAACTTGCCCAAGCCAGTAGCATCAAGAGGTGGGGCTGGATTCCAACCCAGGGCTCTCTAACTCCCATCCAGGGCTCTCTGACAGCCATCCAGCACCATGTCCCTCTGCCACCATAGTGGTTTCCAATGCTGTCACAGAGGACAAGATGCTTTGGAACACATGGGCTTGCAGAAGCCCCTCAAATCATTCCCAGGAAAATCCCCCAGCCTCACCGTTAGTGTTGCTCCCAAGGCAGAAGCTCTCTCCTTTGCTCCCCAGAGAGCACAGATTATATTTAAGGACTGGAAATCTCTAGGGAGGAATCAGAGGTGGCAGCCAAAGCCCCTACACGTATCATGTTGTCCAGAAACACCAGAGACAGCTTCCTCTGCCTGCACAGCCGCAGTCGGTGAGGAACACTGGCCCTCCCTCCTCAGTCCCAGCCCTTCCTTGTTTGAAGTACCGTTTGCCAAATGTAATAAAGCTCAAGATAGGTAAAAACCCCCAAAGTTCGGAGGGGTCAGGTTTCCTGTAGAGCTGGCTCCAGTTCCCCAACAAACCTGCCCTGCCTCTTATCACCAACAGGACAAAACCAACTGTCTTAGAATTTTCTTTTCTCTCTTAATTTACACTCGACTTTGTTTTAAAAATGACTAGAGTTAGCCACTGCTAGGCTTGGCATTTAGGCTTTGTACAAGCTGGCCCCAACAGCCTTCTCGGGGCTTCTGTGTGGATGCAGTTTGTGGCCTGGCCACACCGGATAAAAACAGTGGCCACCAAGTCTAGAGCTGCCACTGAGAGGCAGGCAGTTGGCAAAGAACATGCATCGACCAGCCCTGGAACCCCAACCCTGCCACAGACTGAGCTGCTGCGTGAGCCTGGGTGGGTCCCTTCTCCTCAGTGTCATCATCTGTAAAATGGGCACATTCAGGATACATATCTTCTACTGTTGTGAAGGTGCAAGAAGACACACGTGGGACATGCTTAGCACACCGTCAGTGCTCAGTTAATGCTGATGGTTTTATTTATTACCTGATTTTGAAAC
This sequence comes from Lemur catta, assembly GCF_020740605.2. Lineage (NCBI taxonomy): Eukaryota > Metazoa > Chordata > Mammalia > Primates > Lemuridae > Lemur > Lemur catta. The sequence goes on from NC_059137.1 coordinate 10,084,702, forward strand.
CTGGCTCACCACTTAACTGCTGATGAGAGAAGTGACATAACTGTTCTGGGCTCCAGTGTGACCATGTGTAAAAATGAGGAAAATAACTGTACCTACCACATTACCCACGTACAAGAGCCCGAAAACAGACAGGGCATAGTGAATGTTTGGGGGCCATGGCCAGCATCATCCCCCAGAATGCAGTGCTGCTTGTCCTTTAGTTTTTAAAAATCAGCCTATTGTAGCTTTCCCTTTTCTCCAACTAGTGCGGAAAAGGGGCCTTCTCTTTCTTCTCACATGGTTGGGCTATGATATCATGAAAGACACGATCTCGTAAAACCCACACCCAGGGCCAAGGGAAACGCCAGGCCTCGCAGCCCCCTGAGGAGTCTGCACGTGGAGCCCGTGGCAGTCGGCGGCTGGGGGAAGCTGGATGTGTCCACCACTATGAGTCAGGCCTGGGTGTCGCCATTCCCCTTTATTTCAGGGGTGAGTTACAGCTTCGACAAAACACCATCACCTGACAATGCCTGAAAGAAATGTATTCTGCACAGAATGCATTTCCTCACACCCTTGTCTGTGCAGCCAAATTTCCTAACATGGCAACTGGGCATTCCAATACACAGCTACCACGGGAGCTGGCGTGGGGGCAAGAGGAGGGCAGCAGGGTGCAGGGCTGTGTAGGGATCAGCAGTAAATGCGCTTCTCAAGTGTAGGATGGTTGGGTGCCAGGTAGTGTACTGCCTTCCCACGCGGGGAGAACGAGGGATGCAGACAAAACCCTCCGGAAGGAGATCGGCTGTGCCCTGTTCCCAGTGTGACTCTGGGCTACCCTCTAAACCTCTCTGGCTCTATCTTCCCTTTGGTGAAACAGGAAAAATGGACTAGAGAACTTCTTTCCAGCTCTAAAAACACCATACAAAGCAGATCAGGGGCAGGATGGACAATCTTGCCCTCTGGGGACTGCCTGGGTCTGAGGCTCCAGGGAGCTATCAGCAGCCCCAGGTGAGGTGGCCCACCTGTGATCCTCTCCCCCAGGTCCTGGGCTGCCCCAACACCTCTGAAGCCAGGAAAAGCCTATTCCCAGACCCCCAGTCTTCCCCTCCCTGCTTCCACTCTCTGGCTCCTGCCTGAAACCAGAAGGCTCAATGCTTCCCTGGACCGGACCGTTCAGGCTCTCTGTCTTCCCCAGCCCCCAAGGCTGCTGGGCCAGCCCCCCCCACAAGACCAGGTCAGGACTAACAAGGGAGAGGGAACCTGCTCCATCCTGGTACCACCCCAGCCTCGGCCTGGGGTCTTGTTCATGGCAGACTTGGAGGTATCCCTGAGTGTGTATAGGCCATGGGTTTGAAGGCCCAGAGAGAGAGGACAAGGTGGACCCCAGGCCAAAGGCTTTGGGAGAGAACAAGAGGACCCAAGGCCTGGGTGTGTGGCCAACGCCAGTGCTTCTGATGCAGAGGGAGGCTGGGCTCAGCTCCCCACCCTGGTGGAGCTGCTGCCGGCAGACAGCTGCCTGCCGCCTTCTCGGCCGCTGCTGCAGAAACAGATGATGGCACTGACAAAGAATAAGAGAGAATGAAAATGAGGACAGAAGGGAGGGGCCTTGGAACAGGGGCCAGGATTTTCTCTGCGGGTGTGGTTTCTGCTCAGTGGCTAGGTGACAGTGGAGGTTTGGAATGTGGCCGGACGGCGGGTGGGGTGGGATAGGGGCGCTGACCAAAGGCAAGAAGCAGGGACATTGGCCAAGGGGCCCAAAGCCCAGGACCACCAGGAGCTGAGCCAGACAGGGGCCTGGGTGGCAGGCAGAGCCCGGGCCTCCGTGCAACACTAGCACATTGGCCCCAGAGGCCTCTGGTCTGGAGTGGCCCTGGGAGGGGAGGCAGAGTTGAGGGAAGAAGGGGAGGTGGCAGAGGGGAGAGGGCTGGAAGGGGGAGAGCGTGGACACGTCTCCTTGTCCTGCCAGAGCCCAGCTGAGCCATTGGGCAAGTGATGCCGCCACTCTGAGCCTCAGATTCCTCATCTGTTGAACGGGCCTCACGACCTCTCTCTCCAAGGGCAGTGCCGGGAGGATGAAATGGGTCCTAAGTGCATGTACAGCGCGGGGCACAGTGCTCTGCGGGTGGAAGCGAGTACTACCCACTGGGTGCAGAGGAAGCTGGATCCCAGTTACCACCTCGTGCCTAGCCCGAGCCTGGGCTGGCCCCAGTGAATATTCGCTGGTTGGGTGGGCTGCAGGAGTTGCCGTGGGGAGCCCCTTCCCCACTGCTGCCCCTCCTGTGAGCACAGGTCCCCGCTCAGACCACGAAGTGGAGGGTGTAGGTGAGCTGGTGGCCGTTGTCCCAGGCGTAGAGCACCCGCTCCTTGGGGTTGTAGTCGATCTGGGTGGTGTAGGCGTGCTCGTTGAGGAAGGGCAGCTGGGGGCGAGCGTCAGTCCCCGTGTGCGTGTCGAAGGCGTAGGCCACCTGGCCTTCGCGCTGGTTGTACGTGTCCACGGCATACAGGATGCCGCACACCAGGAAGCAGTTCCCGTAGGAGTTCCGCCGCAGCCGTGTCTTCCACGTGGTCTCCCGGTGTGTGGAGAGGTCGCCCGGGTCTAGGCGGCTCAGCACGATCACCTCGGGCTGGGCCTCGTCGTGGTCGTCCACGGCAGGGTAGATGACCCACAGGCCGCTCTCGTCCACAGCGAAGTCGATGTCCGAGTGACCGCGCCACTTCCAGGGTGTGGTGTCCTCGTACACCACGTCGGGCAGCAGCGCCCAGGAGGCCACGAAGCGCTGCCGCAGGTCGTACTTGATGATGTTCTTGGTGAAGGCACGGTTGTAGTAGAAGGCGCCCTGGTACACCACGTGGCCCGTGCCAATCCAGTTGTAGGGCAGCTTGTACATGTTACTCCAGCGGCCTGCAGGCGGAGGGGGTGGTCACACCAGAGCCTCCGACACAACCCACCCCACATAGTGTGAGGCCACCAAGGGCTCTCGAGTGGCAAAGAGAGCAACTGATACCAAGCACATGCTGTGCCTGCATCTGGGCCGATCCCCTCATTACATCACAAGAGTCCCCTGAAGGAAGCACGATCTTCATTCCATTTGCCTAGGAGGAAACAGGCCCTGAGGGTTCATGGTCACCCAGCTAGGTGACCTTGAATGGCACAGCTAGGATTTGGCCACAGGGTGATGTAAGCCCTGGGCTTTGTCCCTGCTGTTCCTTCTGTCTGGACTGGCATCCCAATTGATCTGCCTGGGGAATGCCTGCCTGTCTTTCAGAGCCCTCAGCCAATGTCACCTCCTCCAGGAAGCTTTCCCTGCCCTCCCCAGGCTGAGTGAGGGGCCTCCCCTCTGGTCTTGCCAGCCCTCTGTCTTGACACTTATTACTACCTTCCTCCACCAGCCCGTGAGCTGCCTGAGGCAGAAAGCAGGCCAACTCTGAGCTGGCAGCGAAGGGCATTAGTTGATCCAGGCCATACTCTGGGACTCCATGGCTCGCAGGGCAAGTCCAAACTCCTTCATGTGGCTCACAAAGCCTGCCCCAGCCCACTCTCACCCCCACTGCCCCATGTCACCATGCTTCCTGTCACTGCCAGGCCTTGGCACATGCTGGGTCTTCTGCCTGAAACACCCTTCCCTCTCCTTTCTGCGCTCTTACTCCGACCCTTCCTCCAGGGCTCGGCTCAGCATCACCTCCTCTGGGAAGTCTTCCCTCATCTCAAGGCCGGGTTCCCTCTAACGCTGGCCTCCAATTGTCTCTTTAAGCCTTTGCCTCCCACACCAGACTGCATGTTGGAGGGCAGGCCAAGTCTAAATGACCCCTTCCCCCATCACGCCCCACATCTGATAACCAAAGTTCTGCCCTTCCCTGTGCTGATAGCTCCAACCTGGCCTCTGCACAGACCTGTAGCTCCTCTAAGGCCTGAGGCCCTGCTAACTTGTAAAACAAGTGACAACCCCCACCCTGTGGAGTTAGGAAGATACCATGAGCTGATACCCACAGAGCGACGGGCGCGTAGTGAGCGCTCAGAACGCAGAAACTCAGTATTGTTCCCCATGATGGTAAGTTACATTGTGACAGCAGGACCACGTCCTTCTTGTTTGCCACTGCATTCCCGTTCCTGGCCCAGTGCCAGCACACAGGGTGCCACAGGGTCTCACTGGGTCCCAGCCCAGTGCCCCCAGGCTCCCCTCCTTGAGGTGGCTGCCACTCTGGAGCCTGGCCAGGCTGCAGCACAGGAAACCACAGGCAAAGGAAGGCCAAGGCTCCATGGGGGACCCTCCCCAGGCTGCCCACACCTGCCCCCTTCCCATCTTGGGGGTCTCTGACCTTGCTTGAAGTTTTCCAGGTTGCGGAACTCCACCAGGCTGTTTCCATAGTAGTAGTTGGTGACGTAGATTCTGTCGTCCCGGGAAGCAGGGTCCTTCATCCAGGCCCCCTCGTGGCGCCCGTAGCTGTGGTGCCTCACAGGGGGGTCCACGGCCCGGAGGGTGCCCTCGCAGCTCGCCTCCCTGCCTGTGGGGAGCGAGAGGCACGGCTCTGGGGTCCAGCTCTGGCGCATAGACCCCGCCGGCCGTGAGCCAGAGCAGTGGTCCTTGGGACGTCATTGGGGTCTAACTTTAATCCCGCCTGACATTGTTTATGGCCTTTCCCCACCTTCCTCACAGTGAAAGCAGCGCCTGATCAGTATAGAAAGCATTCAGATTCCATTATCCGTTATCTGTGGGATCTAAACAAGTTGAAATCCTCGAAGCAGAGAATAGAGCAGTGGTTACCAGGGGGTGAAGGGCCTGGGCAGATGTTAGTCAAAGGATTCAAAATTTCAGTTAGACAGGAGGAGTAAGTTTGATATATTGCATACTTGAAAACTGCTAAGAGAGTAGATTTTGTGTTCTCACCACAAAAAAAATGTATGTGAGGTAATACATATGCTAATTAGCTTGATTTATCCATTCCACAATGTTTACATACATTGAAACATCATGTTATATACCATAAATACATAAAATTTTTATTTGTCAATTAAAAAAATAAAAAAATTTAAACCCTAAAGAATAAATAAAGTAAAAACCTAAAAAAGGTTCCATTATTCAAAGAAAATTCCAAACCTGTCATATTTCCTTCCTTTTCTTTTTTTCTTTGCACGGACAGTCACGCAAACATACTTTAAAAAACTGTGACTTTTATGAATATATAGTTTTACGTATCCTGTTTTTTCCCTCCACTGAGAAATTTCTCACATCATTAAATAGCCTTTTAATGATGTGATTTCAAGGTTCTGCCAGGCCACAGGCAGCTGTGCCCTCAAATTGATTTAACCAGTCCTCCCATGTCAGCTGTTGAGGTTATTTCCAGTTTCCTGACATTAGAAATGGTGCTGTGATGCAACCGCCCGAGTGGCAGCTGTTGTCCATATCGCTGGCGGATCCTTCAGGAAAATTCCTAGAAGAGGAATGCATTTGGACGAGAGCAAGGAATGGTTTTTGAAGGCTTGTCACCACAGACGGCTGAAATGCCCTCAAGAAGAATGGGATGGATGGTTTAATGAGGAAGATTTCTACCAGGAGACACAAGTCAAAAGTGTAAACTGGAAGATAAAAACAGGGCCAAAGACTGAAAGAGGAAATAAAGAAATGAAAACAGTTGCTAGATTTGATGACAGGATTCTAAGTGTCATTTTAAGAAGAACTTGTTAACAATACTACCTGTTTTATAAGCACTTTATTTTTTTATTTTTTGCATGTGAGACAGGTAATGTGCCAACGTCGTAACAAGGACTGCGGAAGGCACATCTCACGCATGCAAGTGAAAACCCAATCATCACGCTTATGAACGACAAAAGGATCTATATAAGTGCTTTAAATGTTGGCAACGTTTTTCTGTATAGGATCAGACAGTAAACCTCTGCGGCTCTGTAGAACACATACTTCTATTCCTTTGTCTCTTTGTTTTTTCTAACAACCCTTTAAAAATGTAAAAACCATTCTTAGCTTGAGGACTATACAAGACAGGCCGTGGGCTGGATTTGGCCATGGGCATGTGGGGCTACTCACCTGGGCTGGGGACTTCTGGGCGTGAAGGTGGCTCGGTGGGCAGGGGACTGGTGGTGGGAGTCAGGGGGGTGGTGGTGGTGGTGGAGACAGGGTCTGAGGTGGTACCAGGGGCCAAGGCCTCTTCCTCTGAGGACCTGGGCCCAGCCTCATCCTGCTCCGCAGAGTTGGGCTCGGGTGGCCTGCCCTCCACCTTGGGCGGTACTTGCTCCAGCCAGGAAGTGCCCTTGAGGGTGTTGTCTGCAGAGAGAAGACCCTGTGCTCACCCCCCAGCAGTACCCCCTGCTGCCTAGGTCTCCCCAGAGACCACTGGGTTCTTAGCAGCTCTGGAGCCCTGGGGGAGTCAGGGGAAGGGGCTCCTTCAGGGAGCTCCCCACACCCCGGGGAAGTGAAGGGCAGCCTCACTATCAGGGTGCCAAGCCCAGCTCTACCCCTCCCCAGCTGGGTGGTCCCATCCAAGTCCCCTGCCTCACTGGGCTCACTTCCACCCCTGAGAACGGGAGCAATGAGGCCCATGGCAGGCCGCGGTGTTGCTCAGCGAGAAACGTACATAGATCACTTGCACAGGTCCTGGCAAGTATGAGGTGCCAAATATGAGATCCCTTCCCTTCCTAAGCCTCAAGCACTTTGTACCCGTTCTTTCATTTCCTACATTCAATTCCAGAAGCCAGAAACGCTTGCTCCCATTTTACAGACTTTCTCCTATTCCTCTCCCCTGGAAAATGCAGTTGCTGCTAGGATCAAATGCAGTGGCATGTGTGAAAGGACTCAGAAAACTGTGACATCGGGGACAAAAGAATGGTGCTGTTGTTACCATGATGGCCTGGCCCCAGGGGACTGCCTGGCCAGCCAGGGGAGGAGCTCAGAGACCCCTTGACTTGAGGACAATGACCTGATTTCTTCCTTTTTTCTCCCTGCTGGGCTTCCTCTTTGCACAGGGGGTTAGCCGGGCCCTGCTGTAGGGCAGCCCTGGGAGCCTGGGCCCTAGCCTGGACAAGGACAGTCCCTCTGGTCAGGGGAAGCCACTGTGGGGCCTGGCCTCGGCAGCCTGCCAGGGCAGGGCACTCGTTCCCACAGGCCTCACTGGTGGAGTCAGATGCCTGCAGCTGTTCTTGGGCAGTGCCCCAGCCAGGGGTCAGAGGCTCAGTGCTGTGGCCAGGCTGAGCTGGCAGGGCTGGGGGCCAGCAGCTGGTGCCAGGGGCTGGGGGAAGAGGCCCCTGAGCCCTGAGAGGCCAAGAAACAAGGGGGTTCTTGGAGGAGACTGGTCCCTGCCTATTCTACCTTCCAGCCCCCTTGGACATGGGCTGGGCAGAGGGCCTCACCAGAGGAGGTGGTCAGTGGGACCCAGGAAGGGGAGGAGTAGGTTTGGGACACTGCGCAGGGACATCAGAGGAGAGCAGGCTTCTGGGAGGGTCTGGGGGGGGATTCAGGAGCCACAACCAAAGGGTTGTGAGACTCAGAAATTTGGGGTATCTGGGAACTTTTGCCTCTTATTTCCCAGTTAATCACTTTGTTACCCTTCCCTGTGACCCAGCAGGGAGCTGCAGGAAAAATACAAGAGTCTGTGGGCTCTTCCTCAGGGGTATAGAAGTGGGAGGGGCTGAAGAGGCCAGGCTGAAAAGCCCCGCGTCACTTCCTAAAGCCCTGTGTCTTCCCACCCCCACCTGTGGCAGCTGCTTGGTCATAGGTATGCTTTTCCCACTGGACTGTGAGCTCCGTGAGGATAGGGACCGTATTTACATTGTTCCCTGTCACCTGGTGCATGGTGGGCCTTCAGCAAATTTATGAATGAACAAAGAGAAGTCCAACAGAGGTCAAGACTGCTTTAAATACTTGGGAAGAAACTTAGCCCTTCCTGTTGGTTCAACCATTTCACTCCCTGCAACCTCATGAGTGGGGTGTCATCCCCCTTGTGTGTGGATGGGAAAAGGCACCCAGTGGGTGATCAATGGTGGGGCTGCATTCTGGGCAGTCTGACTGCGGAGGAGAAGAAGGGATCCCTGGGAGGTGTGATTCGTCAGCAAGCCCCACCCACAAAGTTCCCACCTCTCTCCAACTCACCAGCCACCGCCTCAGTCACCTCCTGACCGCCTGCCTTGTAGTAGGTGAAGCCCCGGATCACAGCCTGCTGCTGGGCCAGGGCCCGGGGCTTGGCTGTAGGCTGGAGGACTCTGCTCTTGCTGCTGTCCTTCCTCAGCTTCTCCGCCTTCAGCAGCTTCTCCTTAGGTTTCGGGAGGCCCCTGTCTACGAAGCTCTTCTGCACGATGCCATATTTGCTGGTGCCCTTGCCTTTCCCTCCAGCCGTGTCCTGGGGGAAAAGGGAAGTGTCAAACTGGAGGGACAGTAGAAGGGATGTTGTGAGGGGTCACGGGGCTCAGCATGCAGGGGCTAGATGTGGTCATATTGCTCAGGACCCACATCCCAGGTGTACTTGAAGTCACAGCTTTTCATACCCTCCCACAGTGGCTGCATTCATGACTGGTTTGCCTCGGTTTCCCCACTTAGCTCTCTAGCTCCCTTGCAGGCTTGGAGCCCAACCTGATGAGTTGGATTCCTGACCCATCTCCCAGCTCCTGCCCACTCTTCCCCAGGGGGTTAACTAGAACATTCAGCTCCCGGGGGGGGGGCGACTTCCTAGCCTTGTCTCTCTCACTAGCGTGAGTAGGGGAAAGTTTCTTGGGCCCTTAGGCAGCGTGACCAACTCATCTCAGTGTGTCTGGAACTTTCCTAATTTTAGCACTGAATTTGCTGCATCCTGGGAAACCCTTCAGTCCCAGGCAAACTGGGACGGTTGGTCACTCTACCTCTAGGACATGCAGTTTCTAACATTTTGTGAGTTTTGTTATTTTCACTTCCCATTTAAATGCCTCTGATGCTGGCTTGGCCCAAGAACATAGGGCCTGTGACATCACCCATTGTTAGGCAGCAGCTCAGGCAGATACGGCAAGTACAGTATCCAGCTAGAAGCCTTCTGTGCCACTGCCAAAACGGGTTCATTCTCGCCTGCAGACCGGCACCAGAGTGAGCAGGAAGCCAGCTCTGGCCCAGGGCATAGGCTTCCTCCAGGCATTATCGGTAGCTAGGTGGCCCCAGATGCAGACATGAATGTCCCCATTATCACAATGTCAACACAGGAACAGGAGGCCGAGAGGTAGAGAGGAAGAGAGGAAGAGGGCGGGCTTGGCAGTCACGCAGACCCGGCTGCCAGTCCCGGCTCAGCCATCCCCTCTCTATGTGACCTCTCCATGTGTCCTCATCTGCTGAATGGGCAGGGGTCATCCCTCCTTCCGGGTGGTTATGAGATTAACTGATAATGTCTGTGAGAAAGTCAAGTTTGAGTAGGAAGTCCACAGATGTCAGCTCCCTTTTTCTGCCACTCACCAAGAAACAAGGCCACTGTGGACAGTGGCATGGCTCGTGTCGCCCTGCGGGCTACTGGCCGATGGTGCATGAATGGGGCTGCCGTCTGGTCTGCGCTCCATTCGCCAAGCCACACGCCCTAGTGTGCGTCCAGCATAGGAAGGAGCCTTTGGGCAACGCGTTCACCCCAAGGTAGCTCTTTATTCTAATCTACGTGCTTAGATGGACAGCCATTTTTGGAATGCGTCTGCCTAAAGGGAAGACCTTTATTAAATTTGCATAAAGATGTGTTAGCTGTCATGGGTGGCTCTGCCTAGTGACCAAAGCCAGTGCCTCTGCTCACTTTGTGCTCTGAGCTTGAAGACAGAATGTCTGGGTGTTTGGTGCAGGGATTCTCCACACCAGGTTGGGCTGGATGACTGAGGCCCGACCCAGCCAGGGGCCCAGCCACAGCAGGGGAGGCTAGAAGCAGTTTACTGCAGCTGACCTGGTCTCTCAGGACCAGGCAGGGAGTGTCATCTTCACAAACTTGTCCCCACTACTTTGGAAACTTGGGAATGAGAATATTACCAAATACCTGGCTTAGGGACCAGCTCCCTCGGCTGGATCCCCACGTCTGCCCCTGCTCACCTGTGCCGGCTGTGCTTGCTGCAGAGCAGGCACCTCTGCCCCCGACCCTGCCAGCCCTCAGCCCTGCACTATGGCCCCAAACCCCGACTGAGCTGGCCCTCAGGGCCAAGGTCCTGGCACACTGTGCTCCCAAGCCCAGCCACCACCTGGCCAATGATCAGAGCCCTCACCTGAGCCTTGCTACCAGGGCCAGTGGCTGCGGCTGCAGCAGGAGCCGCCGCATCCTTCTGCAGCAGCTGGAGGCCCAGACTGGACAGCTCCTTCTTGATGCTCATCATGATGGCCGAGTGGTTCTCGTAGTGCCTCAGCTGCTCGCTGAGGTGGCGCATGCTCTCCTTCACCACCTCATTCTCCCGGCTCAGGTTGGCCTTGATGCTCTGTGGGGGTGGGATTCTAGGTCTTTCCCAGGCCAGCTTCTTCCAAACCCCCAGACCAGAGGGACACCCCAGCATCAGCCACCAGGCCTTGCTGCCCCGTCCCCTGAGCAGGCCGGGTGCAGGCGGGGTGGCACCAGCAAGCATGGGTGGAGTAAAGCATGCTCAAAGAGACCCTGCTGTCATCAACTTTGTAAATTTAAAATGTGAAGGAATGAAAAATAGATAATACGTGTTCATGATACTAAATTAAAAAGATATAAATGGGAGGCCAGGTGCAGTGGCTCATGCCTGTAATCCCAGCACTTTGGGAGGTCAGGAGTTGGAGACCATCCTGGGCAACACAGTGAGATCCAGTCTTTATTTATGTATTTATTTATTTTTTTAGCGCTTTGTGTTTTCATTGAGCAGCCTATTTTGGGAACTGTACCATATCTGTATCTATAGGGCTCCCTATTCCTTTTAATTGCTACACGTATGCCATTGTATTGGTAGGCCATAATATATTTAGCCTTATTGATGGTTATTTAAGTTGCTTCCAACTTTTTGCTACCTTAAAATTACTTTTTTTTTTAAACCAGAGTCTCACTCTGTCGACCAAGCTGGAGTGCAGTGGCGTCGTCATCACAGCTCACTGCAACCTTGAACTCCTAGACTCAAGTGATCCTCCTGTCTCAGCCTCCTGGGTAGTGGGACTACAGGCACGTGCCACCATGCTGGGCTAATTTTTTCTACTTTTTGTAGAAACAGGGTCTCGTTCTTGCGCATGCTGGTCTTGAACTCCTGGCCTCAAGTGACCCTCCTGCCTCGGCTTTCCACAGTACTAGGATTATGGGCGTGAGCTACCGTGCCCAGCCTAAAATTACTTTTTAATTTTATAAGTAACACATAAATACATAAATACCTTCCTTTTACAAAATATTCCAACATTTATATGGAGTGAAACTCTTTGGGGTTTTGCTGTGGGTGAGCTCTGCTCCCTCCTTGTCTCCAAGGCTCAAACTTTCCTCCCAGGCCCCGTAGGCTCCTCCGGTGGCACTGGGCCTGCCTTTCCTCCCAGGCTTGTTCTCCTGCCCACTCCATCTTCCCTCACTGGGGCCCTGGCTCCCTGCCTAGCCTTAGGGGCTCCCACCCCTCCCCCTGGAGCTACTCCTGGTTCTGAATCCTGCTGGGAACAGATGGGCTGCTCAGAGCCACGATGCTCCTCGCTCTGTGAATCCCTCCCTACCTGGTGATCCCCTTTGTGGGCTGTTGCCCAAGCTGGCCTTGTCCATTAAACAGTACTCAGGAAACCTGGCTGGCCTGGCAGGCCTCAGTCCCAGGTCCCCAAAGCCCCAGTGGGTCTGGGGTATGCCTGGGATTCCTTGGTCTGAGTCTACTTCTCAGGTAAAGCAGGAGAGACTAGAATCAGACGCAGGAAGCTAAGAAGCTGTGGAGTAACAGAATTGTGAGTTCAGAATCTCATTCACAGAAATTGTCACAGAGCAAAGTGACGTACATCCAGTCAGTCCTGAGTGACTCAGGCTCAGGGACCAAGAGGCAGCGGGCAAGAGTCAGACACACCTGGGTTCAAACCCTTGCTCTCCACTTCCTGGCTGGGTAACTGTGGGTGAGTAAGTACCTGTCGGGGCCTCAGTTTCTTTGCTGGTAAAATGGGTCCTATCATAATAACAACTAAACCGCAGGTTCAGTGTGAGGCCGAGAAAGGCTGAGGAATATGAAAGCACATTTTAAACATGACCCCAGGGATGACAGAAGTCAGAGTGTGTGAGGCAGATTTTCTCGGCCTCAGGACTATTGACATTTGCCAGATATAGTTGTTGTTGGGGACAGTCCTGTGCACTGTAGGGTGTTCAGCAGCATCTCTGGCTTTCACCCAGTAGAAGCCAGTAGCATCCACCCTGTCCCCTGTGTAAATTGTGACAACTAAAAATCTCTCCAGCTAGTGGCAACTGTGCCCTGGAGGGCAAAACCACCCGTGTTTAAGAACCACTGGCATAAGGGAAGAGAGCAGTGGGCAGCTGGGACCCCAATTGCTGCCCAACCCCGGGAGGTTCTTCCCTTTGGCGGAGGGAGCTGGCTTCTGAATAAGGCTGTTTGCTCCTCCTCCCAGGGTGAGCAGAAAGCTTTTTTTTTTCTTTTTCCATAGGGTTATCACTCAGTAAACCATGGTTAACAGAAGCAAAGCACAGATAATGTAAAACAGAAGATAATTAAAAAATCATTTCTTTGTGGTTGTGGAAATCTTTTCTGATTTGTTCCAGGCCCAGGAAACGTACCCTCCAGATCGTCTGGCTCGGAGTTACGTGAAGTGGGTTAATATTTCCTGAGATTACAAGAGGAAAGATCAAAGGAGGATAACTTCAGAGCCAGCAACAGGAGAGCCTGGCACGTACTAAGTACACAGGAAATACTGGAGCACGGACAAAATTCAATAAATGTCAGCCTTCTCCCATGCTGGCGTGGGCTTGGCCTATAGTAGGTACTCACAAACACTTTTTGAATACTTAAAGCCACTGTGATCCCAACTTTTGGGTTAGTAAGGGGTTAATCTCCTACCCTGGGGCACAGGATACCCAGATGCCCCCTCCTTCTGTAAAGGAAGCCGGGAAAGGAAGCCCCCACACCCACTCCTGGCAGCTGCATGTCCCTAGACTCCCAGCAGCCCAGCAGAGGTTGCATGCAGGAAACAGGCGGAGGCCAGGCTGTGCCAGCAGAGATGCGAATGCTGAACCTGCAGCTGGACCTTCACGTTCATCCAACTCTGTCCTTGTCCCCAAGGAGCAGTCCCAGCCACCTGCCCAGCCCTATAGCACTTTCACCCTGACCAGGCCAGGACACTCAGCACCTTTGTCTCCACTTCAGCTGGGTACTGGGACAGTCATGCTGCCCAAGCCCAGCTTCAGTGGGGTTGGCCAGTCCTGCCATGTTGCACCAACCCAGCCGGCAGCACTGACATGGTATCTTAGCGAATGGTGCCCCCAGAGTTGTGCCGCGTGTGGGCCCTGATCTTGGTGCATTGAGGGCAACCACAAGTCCCAGCCGTCCCCACACCCCTTTCATAAAACCAGCAGATGCCTCAGGTTCTCCACCCAGCCTTCCAGCTTCCTGCGGGCCCTTGAGCCCCAGCGACCTCTTCCCCCAAGACTGGACCCTGCGGCCTGCGCCTCCCTCCGCGAACTCCCTGTTGGAGTCCATCTTCCCATGGCTACCAGGGTCAAGCCAGAATTGTCCAGGCCCCTTTGGCCGCCAGCACTGTGCCAGCCTGGCCTCTGGCGGGAGCCCCCTTACCTCTTCCAGCGTGTTCATCTGGGCGGCCACCTTGTGGACGTAGGCGTGCACTTTCATCAGGTCCATGCTGTACAGGGTGCCCTCCAGGAGATCCACCATGGACTGCAGCTGCCCGGGCAGGGGGAGTGTGAGGCAAAGGGCGCAGCGGGCAGCCAGGCATGGCAGGTGCCAAAGGAGTCTCACTGCAATTAAGAACTCCCAAGCCCCAGAGCCTGGAGTGGGCTGCGTGGGCCCCCGCTGTTCCCTAGCCCCAGCCGGCTAATAAGCACAAAAAAAGCAGCAGATTCCATCTTTTGGGCCCTTACCATGTGCCAGGCACTATGTTACGGGCTTTAATGAGTTACGTCACTTAATCCTTGTAACAACCCCATGAGGTGTGTAGTGTCCCCTTGGAGGAGCTTGTCCAGGTCCCCAGGGATCCCTCATTCTGTTTCCGTGCCTGTATCTGGGACTCTCATCAAAGAGCAGCTTTGACTGGCTGGTATGGGCATCTAACAGTCTGGCTCCCTAGTTCCAGTGGGGGTGAACCGAGCCATCTTTCCCACTCCAGAGCTCCCCTGAGCATGAGACTAGGCTGGCACTGTGCCTGAGACCACACCCTTGCGGGGCGTCCTCCTCTCCCGCCCCTGCTCTCCCACGTCAACCCCAGTTTTTCTGGGAGTGCTCTGTAGTAAATCACTCGCCTACAAATCACTGGCTTCAGGGCCTGCTTCTAGTGACCCCACCTAACACAGGTATGGACAACTTCTACCTTCATTTTCCAGACTGAGAAGCTGCAGCTTGGAGGTGACTTGCCCAAGGCTGCCCAGCTGTTAAACGGTGGCGCCAGGAGTAGCACCCAGATTTGTATAAACACAAACCTCTCTCCTGCTCCTGTCATGTATTCAGATGGGAAACAGAGGCCACGAGAGGAGGACAGCCTTGCACAACAGGTCAGCAGTAGGACCTGGAGCAGACGCCAGGTCTCCCTTGCCCAGCCCAGGGCTCTGCCCTGCAGCTGGCCCTCCCCTCTTCCTCTCTGTCACACCTCATCAGGATATGACACTCCCTGCAGATGGCCAAGATGCCAGAGTGTCTGGGAAACGTTGGCACAAGGGGCCAGTTGGGAAATCAGCTTTGCCTGGCTGCTCGGGAAGGGCAGTGCCTCTGCCCACCCTCCCGCGTGGCCCCACTCGGAGCCCCGCAGCGTTTCTCAGGCCCTGGTTTCTCAGGCCCTGCACAGGCCAGTGCTGCTGTCTGGCCCTGGCCAGCTGTTTTCAAAACAGTGTTACTCCCACTCTCCCAGGGGATAGTCAAACTGTTTTAAGCCAGGGAGCTTTTCTCTGAGCGGAATCTGATCTCTAAAGCAGAAACGGGTAGGAGTCTCTGCTAGAAGCAGGGGTAGGCCCAGTGCCTTCTCTGCTCCGCAACAGCCTCACTTCGGGTCTGAGGGGCTGCACGGGACCCTTAGGGCTCTGTGGAGCACAGTTTGAAAACCATGGCCGTAGACATTTCTCAGCAAAGGAAGCTGAAATGGGGCAATAGGGCAGTGGTAAGGAGTGGCAACGTCCAGATAGAGCTCAGCACAGGGCAGAGCACAGCAAGGGCATCGTGAATGCCAGCAACGACAATTACTGTTTGGGGGGCTAAATGGCAGCTCCCAGCTTCACTGTGCTGCCTCCGTGGCCACCAAGATTGGCTTCGACAAGGGTCTCTCCCCTGCTAGATAACTTTCTTGGCTCTCCACTGTCCACATGTGGCTTCTCACTTCCTGAGCCTGGCATTTGAACCCTCCATGACATGCCCCTGCCCTCCTCTTCGGGCTCAGTAGATGTTTACTCTGGGCCAGGCACTACAGTGATGAGCAAGACAAACATGGGCCATCGTGGTCCTTCGTGGGCTATCAAGGATACAGAGAGTGACGTACAGATGCCAAGATCAGGGGACACAGTGACACACAGGTGCCCATGTCATTAAGGATGGGGCACTGACCTTGACTGTCAGCAGGTGTGGGTTAGGAAAGGCTGTTGGAGGCCGTTCTGTTTGAGCAGAGCTCTGCAGGAGGAGCACTAATTCAGTGACGGTGTCTGGGAAAGGACAGTCTAAGCAAAGGGTACGGCCTGTGCTCAGAACTGCAGCGGAGAGGAAACCCGGCGTGTTCCAGTCTGGCTATCAAAGCGTGATCTGCGGGTTAGTGCTGGTTCAAACTGTCATTACCAGGCTGTGACATAATAACTACAGAAAATGAGAGTAAGTTTTCAGGAACTTTCAGAGCCACTTGACAGAGCAATTTTTTATCTATTGACTCTCATAATGAAACATTGGACTTATATTTTGCATGTCTACTTTTATGTCATTTCATTTTCCTAATAATTCATTTGTATAGTATTTCACAAAAGTATTGGTCCTTGGCAGATTTTTGATTTTTTAAAAAGCTGGTCATCCTGAGAAGCACTGTGTCAGAGGAAGGGCCGGAGCCAATGGGGCCGGAGCAGACAGAAGGCATGAGATATCCACCCGCTCCCTCTCACCCAGAATGCCCTCCTGTCTTCCCTGCCTGAGGGACTCCTACACATCCCTCCAGGCCCAGCCCCATCCCTCATTATCCTCCTTGGGGCTCCCATGGTCCCTGGGACATGTCTCGGCCCAGCCCTTATCACACTGCCATGACTGGGGTCAGCAGCTATGTCCTCACAAGCCTGGGGACTCCTGGGGGGCCACATCCAGAAGACAGAGGAGTGGAGAGGTGAGAGGCACACACCCTGCAGCCAGCCCACCCAAGGTGGGGCAGGGGACAGGCTGCCCACAGTGTGGTCTCTTACCAGAGCCATGGGACTAAGGCCAAATCACAGCTGGAGTTATCAGCTTGAGGGGAGGGCTGGGCAGAACACGGGGTAGGCTACAGGGCAGGTGCCCCACCCTATGGGCTTCCCTTCACCTCCTCCCCTGGGGGATGCATGCCGGGAACCTCCTGCTGAGGGAGGGGGCGCCAAACTGTCTCCTATAGCCTCTGTACCCCTCTCCTCTTAGGGCTTTCTGGGCACCCTCCAGGTACCCACTCCTGCCCCTGGGGTACCAGTGAGGCAGGGCATCCTCTCCTCCTCCAATCCCACCATCGCCCTACTCCAGTTCTGTAAGGCTGAACAAGAGCCCATGGTGACCG
The DNA here is from genome assembly GCF_020740605.2 of Lemur catta. Classification (NCBI taxonomy): domain Eukaryota; kingdom Metazoa; phylum Chordata; class Mammalia; order Primates; family Lemuridae; genus Lemur; species Lemur catta. The sequence goes on from NC_059137.1 coordinate 10,101,513, forward strand.
TGCACTGAAAAGGCCTAAGGGACATGGGCTCCTGGCTGACAGGTAGCCTAGTGATCCCTCTAGTGGGCAAGGGGACATGACAGAGAATTCCTGGGTTCAAATCTTAGCAATGCCACTTTCTTGCTATGTGATCTTAGGCAAGTCACAGCCCCTCTCTGGGCCTCAGATTCCCCACAAGTACAGCCAACACCGTAAGGGTTGTAGCAAGGACTGAATTGGGCAGCATTTATGAAAGGGCTTTGTGTGTCCTCACGTCAAGCGAGCTTACAATCCAGTGACTGAGAAGTCAACTTGAGCAGAAATCGGGTTTGTCCCTGTAGCTGAAGACTGGCTTATGTCCTCAGTGCCTGGAGTCCGCAGGGGCCTAGTGAGGCTCTAGGGAGGCTCCGGGGACTGCTGAGAGGCAGTCAAGAGGCCACTCAGCCTAAAATTCACCCCCACCCCTCCCCAATTTTGAGAGTTTTGGCATCCAATCAGGTATTAACAAAAATAAAACTAAAGTTGAATTTAAAGAAAACATTTTTAGCCAAATGTTGGGAGATAATTCCTCACGAGTCTTTTGTTTTTACGTATGTCTCACAGGCAGAGGTGCTGTGTCTGTCCTGAGCCATCGAACTGTGCAGTGAGCAGCCCAGGGAGACAGAGACGGTGTGTCCCTCCTCCAGAGGAAAGCTCAGGCACGCTCAGTGCCCATTACAAAAGGTTTGGATGCTCTAAGCTCGGGGCTCCTCTCCGTAACACACCCTACTGTGAGTGCAGGTGTTGTCTGGGCGTCACTGCATCACCCCACGGGAACCAGAGCCGGGAAAGCCAGTGCTAGAAACCGTAGATTTGCTGTGAGTAATAAAGTCCCTTGTCTTTGACCTAGGAGGCTGTATCTTCTGCCAGCATCCGTGATGCTGGCAGGCTAACAGGTTAGCTTACAAGTAGGGTGACATCTTAGACCTTTTGCAGTTTTTGATACCACACGGGCAAAACAGACACAGGTTTGGAAGAAGTTATAAGAGAAAAAGATACTTTCAAAAGATACCAAATAATCTGGTCCTTTACAAAAAGGAAGACAAGAGAGCAAGGTGATTTAGAACACATGCTTTTGATATAGCAGGCCCTGGGTTCAAATCCCAGGCCTACCATGCCCACCAAGCACCCAGATAAGTGTAGTACCAATGGCAAAAAGGTGCCTGGCTGGCTGTGGGGACTGAGATCTGGCCTGCACTCGCCTAACCAAGCCACCTTGGTGGGCCCTGGCATGGGGCCGTGTCCCCCAGAGGTGACGTCTCTTTCTAATATGCCTATGGGAGCGTGGGCCTTTTCTAATTCTCACAAAAGTATGGTGTAGACTTGAAGCTGCCCATTGTTACGTGAGCTTGGGCGAGTTACCTCACTCCTCTCAGCCTCAGTTTTCTCACCAATACGAGGACAAGGAACCCTATCTCACAGCAGGACTTAAGGATTCAGAGAAATAATGTGTAAAGGAAGCACAGGATCTCGTGCTCGGGTAGTGCTTGAACACAGGAAATATGACATTAAAAACAATAAAATGCCACAAGATCTAAAACACAGATCGGTGCCGATAGGTGACTTGGTTTGGGTGAAACACAGACACTGGAATAGGTGGCGAGGGCTGCACTGAGTAAACAAGCCAAAGACCCTGCCTCCGTCACTTACTGGCTGAACAGTCTTGGGCAAGAAGCTTTCCCTCAGGGAGCCTCAGTTTCCTCATCTGTGAAATGGGGTGGTGACAGCCCCTGCCTCCCAGAGCATGCGGTATTTTCCCTGGAAGGATGGCCCTGCGCTGGCCCGGGAGAGCCACTCACTTACCCCCCTCCCGCCCAAGGCTACCTTAAGGAGCTCCGGCGCCTGCTTTTTGAGTTTCTCCATCTTCCATTCGTTCTCACAGGGGTTGAGCGAGGAGGGCGGCGCGGTGCAGGAGCAGCGGCAGTCGGCCCCCGAGCTCACTGTCTCCACCGTGTAGAAGTCCTCCACCCGTGCCCGCCCGCTGCGCACTCGGCTGCAGGCGTCCTTGCTCAGCGGCCGCATGATGCACTTGCAACGGCAGTCGGAGCCCTCGGAGGTCATCCGCACCTGGTCCGTGTCCCCGAACACCTGTGGCACGAGGGGATCCAGTGAGCTGCTGGCCAAGGCTGTGGCGGGGAGGGGCGAGGTCCTAGAACCCAGCCCGCCTGGCCTTGGGGGAGAGGAGGCGCCATCAGAGGTGGTGGAGAAGGGAGCGACCCTTACAGGGAAATACAGGCCTTATAATAATAACAACAATTAAAATATTAATGGCAGCTGTGAAAAAGTTTAGCAGTTTCTCAACAAATTAAGCATAGGATTACCACATGACCCATAATTCTACTCCAGGGTATTTACCCAGAATACTGAGAAGAGGTATCCAAACAAAGACTTGGGCGTGGACATTCACAGCACCATTATTCCCAACAGCCACAAGGTGGAAACGACCCACATATTCATCCACCGAATACAGTGTGGCATACGAGTACAATGGGATATTATTCAGCCATAAAAATGAATGGAGTATGATTCATGCAACAACATGGATGAATCTGGAAACATTACGCTAAGGGAAAGAAGCCAGACACAAAAGGCCGTATAGTGTATGATTCCATGTCTATGAAACACTGTATTCAGAATAGGCAAATCCATAGAGACGGAAAGCAGATTAGTGGCTACCAGGACTTAGAGCGAGGGGGCAATGGGGAGTAACTGCTGAATGGGCACGGGGTTTCCTTTTGGAGTGATGAAAATATTCTGGAACTAGATAGTGGCAGTAACTGCACAACATTGTGAATGTGTCAAATGCCACTGAATTGTACAGTTTAAAATGGTAATTTTGTTGTTTATTTTACTATAATAAGAAATATGGAGACTTTTTATTGAGCAATTACTATATGCTAGGTTTCACGTGCATATGCTTTTCAATACCTGTGTGTGTGTTGGGGGGAAAGTATTGTTACCTTCCAAGCCCTTTACCACAGCCTTCAAGGCCCATGTGAGCTGACACGCTCCCTGCAACCACTTCTTTTATTGCTCCTTCCTTCCAATGGCTCACTCCACTCCAGCCACAGGGCCTTTGCACATGTGATGCCCTCCCCCAGAAACTCCTGCCCCCTGATGTTCCTGTGGCTCACTCCCTCATATCATTTAGCTCTCAGCTCACAAGTCACCTCCTTGGGGAAGCCTTTCCTGACCACCCACCTTGTTGCTCTCTATCCCCTTATCTAGTGGCTTTGTTTTCTTTATTGCACCTACTACCACCTGAAATATGTCTGTATTTCCTTGTTTTCTGTCTCTCCCACTCCACTCTAGGTACCATTAGAGGCAGAGTTTGTCTAGTTCCTTCCTATATCTTCAGAACAGTCCCTGCCTGGCCTATAGTAGGTGCTCAGTAAATATCTGTTGGATAAACGAGGCTGCCTTTTACAGACATGCTAGAGCACAGGGTTAAGAGCATGGAATCTGGAGCCTGGGTGAGACTGTGGGCAACTTAATCTTTCTGTGCCTCTGTTTCCTCATCTCTAAAATGGGCTCCTGTTTTTTGGGGTTGGTGTGAAGATTAAATGAGTTAATATAGGTGAAGAACAGGCCCTAGTACATATTGAGTGCATCTTAAGTCTGAGCCATTATTAATGCAAGTAAAGAAACAGAGGCTCAGAGAGGTGAAGTCACATGTCCAAGGTCATTCAACTTCAATGCAAAAGATGTCTTTGGACTTGGCTCCAGATCGCAATCACTGCTCTATGCTGTTTCTCATGCAGACCCTATGTGTATTTATCATACAGACCCCACACCCTATGTGACCTTAAACAGCTTATACAACCTCTCTGAACCTAATTCTCTCAATGGTATAATGGGTGACTCTGTACCCAGCCTTCTCAGAGTGAGGATCAAATGAGATAACATGACCCTGGGTTAGTGGTTTCTCTCCCTTTCCTCCTTCTCCCTCAATCCCACCCCCAGATGCCACATATCCAATGACCAAGTATGGCCATTAGTCACTGGGGGCAGCAGGACTTTGTGTCTGCAGGAGTCAGCTAAGTGAGATCAGTGACAGATACCAGGCTCAGTCACCACCTCTAGCCTGCCTTGCCCTGACAAGCCTGCTGGGCTCTGGGAGACCATCCAGCCTCTCCCCTAGCTGGCTCAGCCAGCCCACCCTGGGCTCTGGGCCCTTGGCACATGGCTGTTCATGGCTCAGACAACAAACACCCCAGGCCTCAGGGATACTCAGCTCTCACTGAAGCCACCAGGACCCAGGTGAGCTCAGAGCTCCCAGGGGCTTTCTGCCAAGCCCAGTGCCCAAGAACATCCCAGGGCCCTCTAGGGAAGGGCCTGCAACATTGTTTCCACTCTGAGCCCTCAGACATCTGTTTGCACTCCTGGCCTTTTCTAGGCGCTGGGTGATAGATGGGGGTGCAGAAGAAATGGATCGAGGTATACTCTTGACTTTCTCAGCCACTGGAGAAGCTGGTGTAGTGAGCTCTGAGAACCCAGAGAAAGAACCCACGAAGACTGCTTGAAGGAGGGCACCTTTAGAACACATCTTTGAGGAGGAGGGTGTTCCAGGGACAGCAAATCAGACATGTGGAAACAAGCAAGGGCCTAGTACTTTGGGGAGCCTAGAGGTGGGTCACTCTGTTTTTCTTTTCTCTTTTTTGCCTGTGTGCTGGTTGACACTTTGAAGTGGTTCACTCCGGATGGTGCTTCCAGGGAGCAGGAGATGAGGCTGAGGGGGGTCTCAGAGCCCAGCTCCTGAAAGCTGGCTGAGATCCTGGCTTCTTCCTGAAAACACGGGGGAGTCATGGAAGGGCTTTAAGCGGGGGAGAACCACGGTTAGATCTGCGTCACAGGAAGCTCCCGCCAGCTGCTGTATGGACAGATGGTGGATGGAGGCAGCAAGTCTAGGGCACAGAGCCCAGGGAGGAGACATTCACTGAGCACTCACTCAGTGCTGGGGAGTGTGGGGCAGTGGTTAGGAGTGCAGCCATAGGCCACCAACAGCTGTGTGCTGTCGGGTGGATTACTTAACTCCTCTGTGCCTCAGTTTCCTCATCTGTAAAATGAGGTGCTACTAGTGCCTACCCAACAAAGAACTGTATGAGGACAGAGACATGGAATACCAGTAATATAGTCAGCCTGGTGCCAGGAACACACAGAACATTATGGATATTGTAGCTATTATTATTACTATCAATAATTTTGGAAAGAGGTTTAGCTGTTTGTTTCTCCATGTGGGGTGCAATGGTAGACATTCTTAGCGGTGTTCTTTTTTTTTTTTTTTTCAGACAGGGTCTCACTCTGTTGCCCGGGCTAGCTAGAGTGCAGTGGCATCATCACAGCTCACTGCAACCTCAAACTCCTCGCTCTAGGGATCCTCTTGCCTCAGCTTCCCGAGTAGCTGGGACTACAGGCGTGTACCACGACACTCAGCTAATTTTTCTATTTTTTGTAGAGACGGGGTCTTGCTATGTTGCTCAGCAGGCTGGTCTTGAACTGGCCTCAAGTGATCCACCCGCCTCGGCCTCCCGAAGTGCTGGGATTACAGGCATGAGCCACTGTGCCCTGGCCAACAGTGTCTTGCAGAAGAGGAAACTGAGCCCTGGAGTTGTCAAATGACTTGTTCAAGGGGATGAGCCCAGGTTTGGTTTACTTGCTTTTTCTGCAGCCTAGGAGGGAGCAAGAGAAAGGGGGAGGCAAGGAGGGCGGGGAAGAGGGTGGCTATGGGTGGAAGCTCTCTCCTGGGCTCTCTGTGGGTGAAGTGTACTCTGGGCACTGAGGGCCAATTCTCCCCTGCCCGTGAACGCTGACAGTCAGGCGCAGGGTCCCACACATTCCTTAGGCCTCTCCTAGGATCCTAACACTGTCTTCCCTTCAGGTCTCCTGGACCCCCTTCTCAGTTCTGCTGGGACCCCTTCCCAGTCCAACCAACGGCCCCAGTTGGGGTCAAGAGCCCAGTAGGTAGATGTGGGTGTGGTCTGTGTGGCCAGGCCAGAGAGGCCCTCCTCCTGGGGACCCACACATATACCCAGCACCCACCCCCACCAGCAGCAGCCTCCACATCAGACTGCAACATTCCTTCCCTCCTCAGATGAGGTGTTACCTCCTGAAGCGAGTGGCCAGGGCCCTGACATGGGCCAGGAGTTGGAGGAACGCCTCTCTGCTCCCATCCCCAGCTGCCAGGAGCCCAGGCAGGGTCCTACCCGCTGGGATTGCTACATCCTGTGGCACTTGACTGGAGGCAGCAGAGTGCCATGGTGAAGAGCCAGGCTGGGCTCAAATGCCAGCTCCCACATCTCCTCCCCACGTGGCCCTGACCCCTCTGAGCCTCAGCTTCCTCCTCTGCAAAATGGGGAGAATAACAGTCCCTTCCTCATAAGCCTGTCGTGGGTCTGAACAGAGTTGATGTATGCAGAGCTCTGGGCACAAAGCCTGGCTAGTGGTTCTCCCTCACATTTGCTCATCGTTTCCTACCTCTGTTTGCTGTCACCACACCCGTACCTTAGAGAGGAGAAAGCTGAGTGTCAGAGAAGAATAGGGGCTTGCCCAGGGTCACACAGCACAGCCTGACTCCAAAATTCAGTTTACATGTTGTCCCTCCTATGACCACCCACAGTCACCAGGCAGGGGCTTCTCCCTGAGCAGCTGAGCTGGGGCAGATGGGTCTGTGGAGAAGGGGCCCCTGGGGGCACAGGACTTGGCACTCCCACTGAGCCTGGCCCACCTTGCCCTTGGCATGAAGGCTGGGGTTGCTGCCAAGCAGGAAAGTCCCTGCCTCGGCACCCCCATCTCTCCCTGCAACCTGGCTCAGCACTCACTCCTGTCAAAGCTCCTAGAAATGTGGGTGGTTTGTGCTTAAAAATGTCCTGGGGTATTTACAAGGAAATCCCACAATGAGATGAGGGTGTACTTGGGATTTTTCTGAAGAGAGATGGATAAATCTGGCTGGAGTCGAGAAGAGGGCGTTCAAGCTGCGAAATGTTCTAGCAACTGAACAGGCTCAAACTGTGTCATCTTGAAGTTGGGTCTGCCCTCTTCTCTCGCGGCCAGCTCAGCCTCATCATGAGGAAATTTCCACGATCTCCTGCAGGCAAAGACCTCCCCTAGAGCACAGTGCCAGCTGGACACCTTCCCCTGGCTGCACGTGGGCACCCCAAACTCAAACCATCCAAGACTGGCTGAGCCTCTTCTCCTAAACCCGTGTCCACCGACCCTCCTGCCCAGCCTGGATCTCAGAGCTCCCTTCTTACCCTGGACAACCTGTCAATTATCATGTTCTTCTCACTCTTTATCCTAAATATCTCCAATTTCTGTTCCCTGCTCTCCACTCCAAGGCCACAGCTCTGGTTCCAGTCACGTTTAACGGCTGCCTAGACAATACAGCAGCTCTTATCTGTCAGATTAATCTGCCAAAAGCTCCTCTTTGGTGATCTGTTACTTTCTTTGCTCCACAGACCTCCATAGCTCCCTATCACTTCCGTGAGTTCTCAACTAGAGGACATGCCTCAGAATGCCCTGGGGTACACTTGGAAAATGCATATGTCCAGGCCCTACTCCAACCCATGATTCAGACTCTCTCTGGCTCCCCACACCATTCGGATGCCCACTAAAGGCTGAGAATCCTGGAGCTCCAGGAGCCTCCAAACTCCTCAGGCTGCCTCTGTCTAGCATATTTGGGCAGCCCCAACCTGACTCTTTTGAGCCTCAGTGTTCAAGTCCGTCAAATGCGGGGTACGACTGAAGTCTCAGAGTATTGCCACGAGGCTTCTGTAGGATTCTGCATGTAAGTGCTGGACGTGGGGCTTAGCACACAGGATGCTCATCAGGGCTTTGTCCTGGGTGCTCCAGCCAAAGAGAGTGTTGGGACAAGACCTTCCCTGCAGAGAGCCCTGGTGGAGGCTGGGCTGGCTTCACATTCTTGGTGTGCAAAAGCAGGACTCCATCACTATGCAGCCCTTGCCTACTGCGGAGCCTGTTTCCAATTACACCCACCGGCAGAAACTCCCTGAGCGGAGGCAAAGCAACACCTAAGCCCCCGGGACCAGCCTGGCTGGGAACATCTGATCCAGCCCCGGACACCACCGCCTGCCTGCTCCAGGCCCTCCTCCTCCCCTGGCCAGGGTCCCAGAGGTCTTGGCCTTCCCTCTGTCCTCAGGCCCCTGGTCAGTAGGCTGACCAAAGACCCCCTTCCTACCCCTCACTTCATGGAGGGAGTGAGGTACCAGCAGCTCTTTCACAGATAGGGAAACTGAGGGAGAGATGGGGAATTCTCAGCCACATCCCAAGAACCCACAGCAAAAAGCAGGTTCCCAGAGGTCTTTGGTGCCATGCCTGGGTGTCACATGGTTACCTGTCTTTCCATCCCAACCTCCACACTGGGCAGCTTTCAGAAATACCAGGGAAGCTGTGAGGTCCCCCTCCTACTCCTGGTCTGGACAAAGCACTTCCTTAGATGGAAACTCAAAATTGACTTTAGGAGAGACCTTGCTATAAACACGGAATGAAAACATGTTGAACAACGAGCTGGCTGAGGAGACCAACAGAGTCCTGGGGGTGAGCTGCCTCTGCACCCCTGAATGTATTGGGCCAGAGGGGAGAATGGACCTCCCAGGAACAGGAAGCCTGAGGAGGGGCCAACTTAACTCTTTAGGGCCCTAGATCAACTTTAAGTCCCAGGCTGGCCCTCTGAAGGGCTCATCCTCCACCCCAGGGAAAATAGGAAGGGCTTGGAGAGGAAGGAGGGGTTGTTACAGGAGAGGGAGCGGGTGATAATGAAAACAGCTCTCTCCTCTGGGCAGAGCCAGCAGGAGTCTGGCTGAGCTAAGGAATGCAGAGTAAATTCACCCATCACTTGATTTTTATTTTTCCCAGCTGGCTGAAGTGGTGCAGGGGTGGGAGGTGTCTGGGGGAGGGCCGTGCTCAGTCCCCTGGCTGCTTCATCCTCCAAACTCTATGTTGTGCTTCTCCACCCCACCAGCCCCAGCTTGCCCTGGGACAACTAACCCCTCCCCCCAAACCTAGCAAGTGTTTGGCTGACTCACTACATAAACAGGGTGTTGGGTTTTCTTTGTCTTTGCTTTGTTTTGAATGTAAACCCTCCCCCACAAGCTCAACAGCCCTCTGCACAGCCTAGAGGATGCCCAAGACCAAATATCCCTCCCAGCCAGAGATACAAGAGGTGACAAAGCGCTGATCAGGTTATCTGGGATTTTCTGTTCACTTGTTCTCTTACTGAGCCAGATCAGGAATCTTAGAGGGCCCCATATGGAAGGAAGGTTGGGGGGACATTGTTTTTCAGATGGGGGAACTGAAACCCAGAAATGGGCAGTGAGTTGCCCTAAGGTAACACAGCAAACAAATAGCAGAGGAAGGCCAGAACCTAGGGTTTTTGGTTTACAAGCCAGCTGCCTCTCTAAACACCCTAGTTTCTTCTTCATCTGTAAAATGGAAACAATGCTCATTCATTCCCTCCTTGTCTCGGGAGTACATGGTCGGGACTGCACATGGGTGCTTTCATGCCCAGAGCTGAATCTTCAGGCTGAGGGTCTGCAGGACCCACTACGCATACACTTACTGTGTGGCTAGTGGCTTCTGCCCTTTATCTGCCCACGGGCAGGACACTCACCTTCTACCAGGAAAGAGGCTGGAGAGACATTGAGCGAAGTCACTCTTTTGCCCTCATGCTCTGTGAGCAGGGCCCTCCAGTCCTCCCTCTCACAGGGTCATTTCCAGAACACCCTGTAGGGGTCCGAGCTCTGGCTGATGCTAAATGTTTGCTTTCTCTACATTCCCCTTTTGGGGTCCCTGCGATAAGATTCCAGAATCACAGGATCATTTATTGAGCACATACCAGGTGCCAGGTGTGGTGCTAAATATTTTACTGGCATGATCTCACCGAATCTAGAAACCATCGACTGCAGGGAGTGGGTACTTTTATTCTTCCCATATCCACAGGTGAATAAATGGAGGCTCACAGAAGTGAAGGCATCAGCTGAGAAGCAGATGTGGGATTTGAACCCAGGTCTGCTTGGCACTAGAGCAGATCCTCTTAGCCAAAGCAGAGAACAGCTCAGGTCACTTCTGGAGATATCTAGTCCTCCAGAGGGCGGACCGGAACCCTGGCGAGAGCATCAGAGGCTACATGAGTGGGTTCCTTGTGGGGGCAGGGGGACTCTGGGTCCCCAGCATTGCCTGAAAGCCTTGGCCCAGAGCCTGCCGCAAGCCAGGAGTCGCTGGGTAACAGTTGCCCAGGGGCTTGCCCTCACGTCGTCAGCCTCCCATGGAAACTGAGCCTGCCCAGCGCTCCTGGGCACACCCTCCCTGGGCCAGCGCGGACCTCCTCCACGAATGGGACAGGGTCCCGGCACCCCTTCCTCAGGCTCCGGGTCCCAAGCACCCCAATCTCCAGCGCTGCTTCTCCGGCGCGCTCCTCTCCCCGGATCCTGGTCCCTGTGGCTTCTGTGCTAAGTCACAGGTCCAGTCGCCCCCTCTCCGGGGTCCTCCGCGCCGGGCCCCTGGGCATCCTCCTCGGCCTCCACCCCCAGGCACAGCGCCCCCTCGCGCCCGGCTCCCCGCGGAGCCGCAGTGGGTCGCAGGCGCGCGTACCTTACTGTCAGCGCGCACGGGGCCGACGCGCAGCAGCAGCAGCAGCGGCAGCAGGAGCAGGGCCAGCGGACGGGGCGGGAGGGCGGCCGCGGCCATGGCACCACGGGCACGGCGGGCACAGGCCTGGGAAGGGCGGGCCACACTGCGAGCTCCGCGCCGCCGCCAGCTCTGCCAGCCCGGAGCGCCCCGCGCCTGCCCCTGTCGCTAGCCCCGCGCCCTCTCCGCCGCCGCTGGGGGCGGAGCTAGGGCGGAGGGGGCACCCGCTCCGCCCCACCCACTCTCTGCGGGTCCCCGCCGTGGGGCGCTCTGCCGAAGGGCACCCCTGCACGCTAGCAGAAAACGGTCTTGCCCGAGCCCGCAGGAGCAGACGGGCCGGGACTGACCGCAGTCCCGTTCCATGAGAAGTGGGACCTTGGGCGTGTCCCTCCCTTCACCTCTTTGAGCCTCAGTTTCCTTATCTGTAAAATGAGGAAAATAGTGCTCTCCGTTTGGAGTGATTGTGAAGTTCAAATGAGGGATGTTTCCAGGGGAGGTGAGCCCTTTCTCTCCCCAAAGCCACCGCCTTCTCTCCCAGGGACCTTCTCACGGATCAGCCCCTCTCTCCCGCATCTTCCATCTTCCATTTCTCCCTCCTGGAACTCTCCGGTTAGCTCCTAACCAACTCCGGTAGCTTCCACTTTTTTTGAGACAGGGTCTCGTTCTGTTGCTGGGCTACAGTGCAGTGGCTCCATCATAGCTCACTGCAGCCTCACACTCCTGGGCTCAAGCCATCCTCCCACCTCAGCCTCCCAAAGTGCTGGGATTACAGGTGTGAACCACCACACCGGTGTTCCTACCTTCTAAACACCCTCTTCTTGCCACCATCCTCCTGGGAGCGTCTCATTTCTCTGCTCCCTGGGCAGCAAAACTTCCCCAAAGGACCGTCTGTGGTCCCCTGCTCCTCTGGTTCCCCGTCCATCCCCTCACTCCAGGGATCTTTGGCTTCGATACTCCATCCAGATGTCTTGTTGCTGTCCCCGGGACCCCCTGTAACCCAATCCAAGGTGGCCCCTCTCCACCCTCCCTGCATCTGCTTTGGGTCAGGCCTCCTTCTCAAACCCTCTCCTCTCCTGGTTTCCCTGTTTCACTAGGACCTCCTCCCCAGCCTCTTTTGCAGCCCCTCCTCTGAGCAGCCTGGGGTGTTGGACCCCCTTCTCTTCCCTCTCCACCTGTCACTGCAGGTGTCCCCTCCCCTGAGCCCAAGACAGCTCTACTTGTGTATGTTTACCACCTTATAAACCTTAACTGCACAAAAAGGGACACTTACTTGTGCCCTAAGTGTTGCTCCACTGCCACTCACCCCTACTCTCAAGCCTTCCCCCCTCAAGAACTCTCCCACTTCATTTTCTTCATAGGACTTACTGCTCAATGGAACTGTCTTTCTCCGTGGTGTGTGTGTTTCCTTGTGTGGGGCATGCTTTCCCTGGTAGAGAGAAATAAGGCCACCAGTATGCATACCTAGTCTCTCCCCATAAGCAGCTAGCTCAGTGGTTCTCAGAGTGGGATCCCTGGGCTGACAGCCTCAGCATCACCTGGGAACTTGTTACAAATGCAAATTCTCAGGCCCCACCTCAGACCTACTGAATCAGAAACTCAGGGTGGGGGTTAGGGGGTGTGCAGCAATCTGTGTTTTAACAAGCCCTCCAGGAGGTTTAAGGTTTCAGAACCACTGACCTAGCACCAGGTCTGGTACTCCATAACTGTCAGCTGAATTAAAGAGTCATGTGTGCAGCAGGCATTCAGTACAAATAAGCTTCTTTCATAATTAGAGATCCTCTGGGCAGGTGTCAAAACCAGGGCTAGATTAGTGTAAAAAATAAATATTGTGGCTGGGCGTGGTAGCTCACGCCTGTAATCCTAGCACTCTGGGAGGCCGAGGCAGGTGGATCGCTGGAGCTCAGGAGTTCAAGACCAGCCTGAGCAAGAACAAGACCCTGTCTCTTCTAAAAATAGAAATTAAAAAAATAAAAAATAAAAAAATATTGTGTGTCTTCTTATGTATAGAGACTATCTCTGAAAGGACACACAATATACTGGTACGGTGGTTATCTTTAGGGAGGGGATCCAGTTGGCAGGAATTGGAGGAAGGAGAATTTTCATTGAATACTTTCCTGCATCCTGTGGATTTTGTAATCGGTGTCCATTCTATTAAAAAATAGACAAAATATATTTAAATGGAACCAGGCAGGGGTTCCCTTCCCCAGCCCTTTCTCCTGAGTGCAGCCCAGTTCTGACTCTCCAGGTAGGCCATGGAAGAGCAAGGCTACTGTGTCACCTGGGGAACTCTGCCCCCTGCTGGCCCACCTGATCCTACGATCTCCTCTGGCTGCCTCTTCACCCTTCTCTCCTGCCCCTTTCTCTCCCTCAGTGGGCTCCAGACACCACAGCTTGTCAGGTCGTCAAATGTGCTAAGCCCTTGAGACCTTTGCACATGCTGTTCCTTCCATCTGACTGTTTCTCTCCACCCAATGTGACTCATTCCTACTCATCTTTCCCATCTTATTTTAGTGCTACTTAACCCAGAAAGCCTCCCTGATCAACAGCCCCAACTAGAACAAGCCCTAACCAACATTCCCATAGCACTTGGAACTTCTAAGGGTGTTCTCAGTTGCAGCACTTATGGGCAAGCAGGGGTAGGGTACCTGAAAGCCTCCTGATTTCAGGACTTTTTTTTTTTAACCACTAAAGGAGGCAAGAAAATCTTCATCTTTCTCTGCTGCACCCCGTTTTAATAAAAGGATTTGTTCTATAAAACTTGGGTTCAGTCAAAAGGCCACGCTTAAGGACCTAGGCCACATGTGGTCTTAAGGCTGCAGGTTCCCCACCCTTGAAAAGCCCCCAGGATAAAGCTCGTATTGCCTTGTTCTTAGCTGTACCCCTGTCAGGTCCTGTCTGTCTGCCTCTGGCTTCAGGACACTTCCCCTCAGATCCCCCCTTATCCATAGATACTTCCCCTTTCGGCTCTTCTGTCTTGAGTCCTACAGGTGGTGGGAGTCTTTTGCATCTGTCTTCCTGAGCCTGCTCATTTGTAAATTAGGGGGAAAGTATTGACTTCTCAGGATTGCTGGAAGAAATGCAGAGAAATTAGAGAAAAGGCCCTATAGAAGGTGTTGGACTCCCAGTGGGTGCCTACCTTATAGGACCCTACATGGTTAGGGCAGTGGCTGGGGTCCCAGTACAGAGTCATTTCCTTTGCTTGTCTCAGTTTTGTGGTATTTGACTATTCCCAGCAGCATTTTCAGAAAGTGGTATCTGGGATTTAGGAGTACTCTTTAAAAAACATTATTAATAGGTTCCATTTATTAGGCCAGATCTTGTGTTAATATATAATTGCTTTGCATGCATCATATCATTTAATTCTCATGACATTCCTGCCAGGTAGTAACTATTATTGTTACCCCTCTCCTCTTATAAGCCAGGACATTGAGGCTCAGAAGTACCACGTCCAAGGTCACATGGTTATTAAGCAGAAAAGCCAGGTCTGTTTTTATTCGTTCTTTCACCCAATCAGCAATTATTTATTGTGTGTCTCCTATGTGCAGGTCCTGGCTCAGCAGTTGGGGTTACAATAAGAGTGAGAATAAAGGGATTTGGCTTGCCAGGGGGATCTGGGAAGGCTTTTGAAAGGAAGGGAAAACAGAGCTGTAGTCTGCTGAAGTTTGAGGAAGAGTCGTTTCCAGGGGCTGAGTGTTTGGCTGAACTCTTCTGCCTATGTATGAGGGCTGACTTAGAATCTTCATCCACCACTGGAAACCCAGGGCTGCAGGAGTTTTCTGCGGGGCCACTTAGACCGTGACTGGATCTCTAGGGCAGGGGAATTCGCTACCTCTAGAGGCCTGTGATAAAAGGGAAATTCTGGCCCTGGGAAGGCCACATGGTCCTGACATGTTTTAGAACTCAGAGCTGAGGGAAATGGCCCAGAGGATCCATCTCCTCTGCCTTCCACCTCCGCCCAAAGGTAAGGGCTCTCTCTCCTAGTCACAGGGGCTAGCTGCAGAAGCATTGCTCCCTGCCTTTGGGGGAGCTGCCTGCCTCAGTGGCTCAGGAATGGTAGCAAGGAAGCAATCACAGAGATTATTTCGTACAGTCCGAAGAGAGCTCAACAGAGCCATGTGGGAACACAGAGGGGATCTATTGGTTGGTCCCTTAGTGTGATATATTAAGGAAGGCGAAGAAATATGTGAACAGGATCATGAACGATGAATAGGTCTTTGGGAGTGGGTTGGGTGAAGTCAGGGGCATTTGACCTTGAAGGTGCCAAGGGTTCAGGTTCCAGTGTCTGACTGATTGGTGTTGGAATCTCCACCACTCCTGGGTGATTTCCTCAGTGTATGATAGGGACAATATTGGAGCGCATATGAGGTTTAGAGGACATAGCGTTAACATAAATCGCTTAGAACAGGGGCCCACACATATTAAGGATGAAATACATGTTAGCTAGTGTTGGTAAGGTACAGCCACTCGCGAGTGCAGGGAAGTGTTGTAAAACCTGCTTAGCAAGTGAGGGAAGGGGTCAGACCAGGCAGGGATACGAACGCCAGGATTAGGACTTAAAATTAAGCAAAAATGACACAGAGGAACCATAGGATTGGCGGGGCGGGACGGGGTAGGGGAGAGGACGAAGGACCGGCCAGTGATGAAGCTGTGGCACTACCCGGCAGAGTAGAGCTGGGCAAAGCACCAGTGCTCTTGTCCTTTGTCTTCAAGCAGGCCAGGTAGGGCTTAGATCCTGGGCGGCTGCCGCGAAAAGTTTTTCCCTGGGGTGGGGGGTGGGGAGTCGCAGAAGGTGGACACCCAGGTAGGCCCAGTGACTGGTGGCCGCGCGCCACCTGGTGGCTGCGGGAGGTAGGCTCAGCCGGGAGCAGGGGAGACGCTACAAAACGGGATTTTGCTTCTGGAAACCTTCGGGAAACTGACGCCGAGGACGGAGCATTTGAGATCTTCCAATTGGACCCCGTCCCTATTCGAATCAACCCCATTTTAAAGACAGGGAAACTGAGAAGAGGGGAAGGCGAACAAGGCTGGGTAGGGGGCCACTCTTAAATGGAGAGCTTAAAGACACCTGAAGTCGACAGCCTGAGGCTTTCTTTAATGGTGTCAATGGCCTGGAGCTTAGTTTGCCCATCTGTTCTATGGGCAGGGGGAAAATGAAAGAGGAGGAAGAGAAACTTTAGTCTTTCCCGCCCACCCGGAGGTAAAAGGCTTTAAAGACTCCCCCGGAAAGCTGAGTTTTATAGATTCCATTTGCATACGAACGCAGTCACCTCGAGTTAAACTCCGGTCCTTTAATCTCGGGTCCAATTTGTCCCGCAGCCGCAGAGGAAGGCCCTAGTGAATACCCCCAAGCCCCGCCTCCCGGGCCCGCCCACAGGGCTGGGCTTCGTTGCACGTGCTCGCCCGGCTCCCTTGCGATCCACCTACTTGGGAAGACTCATTCATTGGGGCGGGGGGATACGCGGAGTCATAGGGAGTTTCCACCAGGAATAAATCACAATAAAGAGGAAGCCCTGAAATTACAATTTATTACTTACTAACCAGAAGTCTTACTACGGTTTTTGATATTGGCAGGCCTTAACTTTCTCTTCTGAGGGCCTCTTGCCCTTCCTGCCACCCCTTCAGGTGGTGGGGTCCCGCGTGGCCGGCCTCGCCGGGCGTACTCCAGTTCCCAGCGTGCCCCGCAGGGCCGTGCGTGGCTGCGGCGCGTGACGTCAGGGGAGGGAGCTGGCCAGTGCTGAGGGGGCGCGGCGCGGAGGGGCGCGGAGCCGGGCGGCTCGGGGCCCAGAGAGCGCCGCGGCCGGGAGCCCGCCGGCCCCTGACAGCCCCCTCCCCCCGCCGGACGACGAAGACGACGAGGGCGCGGGTCATGGCGGAGCAGCGAACCCAGCGCGGGCCCTGAGCACCACCGCATGGAGCGGGACGAACGGCCGCCTAGCGGAGGGGGAGGCGGCGGGGGCTCGGCGGGGTTCCTGGAGCCGCCCGCTGCGCTCCCTCCGCCGCCGCGCAACGGTGGGTGAGGGGCCTGCACAGCCCGGGCCCCCAAGAACAGGCCTCCTATCCCTTCACCGGGGGTCCCCTTCCTCTCAGCCAACTCCCGCTCTGGGAAGCCGCAGCGGCCCGGCGGCCCCTCAGCGTGGACCTTCACCCCGGTCCCCTTCAGCGCAAGCCCTCCCTCTCCTCCCTCGTCTCGCTCAGTGTGGGCCCTCCCCCTCCTTGCCCGTTCCCCTCAGCGCGGACCCTCCCCCTGCCCGGTTCCCTCAGTACTGAGCTTCTGTCCCCCTCCCGCCTGCCCGCCCGTCCCTTCGCCACAGGCCTCCCCTCCCCCGCCGTCCCCTCAGCTCCAATCCTCCCTCCTCCCGCTGGTCCCCTCAGTTCGGACCCCCCTCCGCCCCCCGTCTTCTCATCACGGAGCCCTCCCTTGCCCCCCTGGGTCCCCTCAGCGTGGATCCCCCCAACCCGTCGTTGAGGGCATCCCCTCCCCCTGGAGTCCCCTCTGCGCAGAGGCCCCGTCCCCCACGCGGGTCCCTCATCCCTTCGCAGACGCTCTCTGCCGACCCGACTCCACGCCACCCCGGTACCCCTCACCTTTCTGGAACGTTTTCCTTCTTTGCATCCCCGCACTTTTCCCCTTAATACTTCGAGCCCCCGATCTCTGCCGGACCCCCCCACTTCGTTAGCTGTCCCCTCATCGTTTCCTTTTTCGGACCTCTTCATGGCTGCTCCTTCGCCAGCTCCTCACCTTGCCCGACGCCCCGCGCCCTGCTGCCTACCGCCGCTGCTGCTCAGCCCACTCTGTTAGGCGACGACTTTCTTGGGGCTCAGGTCTCTGGAGCGACCCGGGGCTCGGGAACCTGCCTCTTCCCGGGTTCTGCCGACCGATCCTGATCTGCACTTGCCCAGCCTCCGTCCTCCTTTTCCCCTTCCCGACCCCGGACCGCGGGCGCTGAGAATTTCTCACCTGGCCCGGCCTTCCTGCGGCTCTCCCCCTGCCCCCTCGTCCGGGCCAGGTCCTCAGGTTCCTCGGGGCTTACTCTCCCTCTTCCCCTCGCTCCCTCCCCCGCAGGGTGTTTTATTTGTATCTGTTTGATATTTTCCTACTTGGTGTTTGCCGCGGAATGTTTTTATTGGTAACGTGTAAGGAGCTTTTGTGAGGTCGTAAAAGGTGAACTTTTGAACTTGGAAAGCGCCCTGGAGCAATTAGCGCAGGCGATAGCCCCGGGAGGCCTGCATTACAAAGGGTGCTCGTACCGGCAGGCAAACGCTCCGGCAGCAAACCCGATTTATTTATTTATTTGCCCTGCTTTCCACCTTTCACATCTCCTCATTTCCGAATAAAGGGCAGGCTCTCGGAGATCCGTGCCTCCTCCCCTCTCTGCGCCATAAACTCGCAATTCTGTGAAAGATCTAGGACCCAACGGTGTCTAACAAGTAACAGATTTCAAATTGAATGCAAACACCCGGGACAGTTAGGAGGCACTAAAAATTAATTGCTTCAGCAAGAAGTTTTTCAATCAGGACAGTGACCTGGCAGGTGTGAGGAAAGTAACCTGAAAATAGGTCACTTAGGCGCTCAGCTCTTGAATGAGTGAGTAGCTAGAGAGGGGAGAGATCCTGGGTTGGATCTGCGCCTTTGTACCTTTAGGAACTCATCAAACATTTTGTTAATTCAGTAGATCTGGTGTTTTTACTAAAAGGAAAAATCTGTTTAGAAGAGAGCTTGATTAATTTCACTTGATGTTGCTGATCAAATTGTGATGTGTTTTCAGATCCCCCTTTAAAAAAGATGTGTATGATGTGTGGTGTCTAGGTGGCTAGCCACCCCGAGGAGTGTCGTTGGAGACTAATTTCTGAATGTGAACATGTTTGAGATCAATAAAATTCCGTGTCACAAAGGATGAGGCTGGAATCCAGTTAGAGTAGAAGAAGACAGTATCACAGGAACAAAGGATTTCTTTAATGCTTTTGACTTTTTAAGCTAGTTTGTGTGGGGATTTGGTTTGGTATTAATTTGTGAGTGTTGTAAATCCTGATCTAAAATTTACCACGCTGATTTTTTTTCCCAAGCCCCAGATCTTATAGCCCATATTAGCGTGTATATTCCATAATGCCTTCCTATGCGTGGATACTTGCTGTACCCGCCTGTGCATATAATGTAGAAGACAGGTTTTACTGCAGCTATTATTTTCAGTTCTACTTGAGAATAATATTGTTGTAAGGGAAGCCTAAGAACTGCTTTTGTTATTAATTATTCATTAGTACATTTTAAAGAACTCAATGGTAATTTTAACTCTTAATCAGATTTCCCATTTGTAGTCTCATTTCCTCAGTTGGTCAGAAGCATTTAAAAGAATGTTATGGAGCAATGCATTTAGGCTAAGGTGGCTTTGATATTTTACATCAGTCCAAGTTAGTGCTACAAATTTTTTTTAACAAATATTTTCTTTTTGCTGAAAATACAATGGGAACTTTTGGCAGTGTGATGGGCTTAAAAGAAAATACATGCATCACTAGACTTGTGGGATATTTTATTTTTCATGGTTAAAACTAGCGTTGTATACTGTTTTACAATGTATGTTCATTAGCACTCATGAACTTAACATGCTCACAGAAGAATTGCCAAAAAAGAAAAAAATTTTTAAAGTTTGCTTTTGGAATAGTAAGCACATTTTTCTTTTTGCCTCCTGATTAACATTTTTCTCCAAAAATAAATGAAACTGCTTAAGCTCTAAGCAGGAAAAAAAACCGAATTCTCCTGACTTTTTATCCTAGTGACTGATTTCCATTTTGTATGAAATGGAAATATTTGCAAGAGATAGCTATCTAGATAGGAGGTCTTTTGGTCTGTGTCAGGAAGAAATGAACTGGAGGTGGAATTTTAGAAATGTTTTCCTGCCGGAAACGCCATTGGTGCTGAATTTACAGTCCTTTAAATGGTTTTTAGTATTCTGTCAGAACAGAGTTGCTAGCCTTTTGACGCACCATCACAGTTTCAGGAATTCCCTGTACTGACTGCGCTATTTTCAGTTGTTGCTTGCAGGTTTTCATAACAAACATGAACTCATTTAGTCGTAATAGAGGACTGCTCCCTTTTGGGATTTCAAAGGAACATGAATGATTTGAGGAAGCATATGTTGAATATTGCATTTGTTCATTTTATTTTAAGAGAATGAGGGAGTAGACTTTTAAATATTTAAAGCAAAAGAAGGTTGTAAGCCATTATAAGTAATTAAAAGCATATTTTATATAGTTACACTTTAGAGAAAAAGGGGAGTTCACTAAATACTATGATGGCTTTTGTCCTGCTACAACTATGTAATCCAAATGTTTATTCCTGAAAATAAGTTAGCAAATATTCCCCATAACAGTTTAACTTTTAGTTTTGTGACTTTAAAAATTAATTCTGAGTTGCCTCAGAAATTTCTACTTCCATTAAAAAAAGAATAATGTGTGCTGTAGTACTGTTGTTCCTTAGTACATACAGCACAGGTTTTTTTAAGTAGGTTCTGTGACCTCCAAAGAATACTTGAAAGATGACAGTGAACAAATTCACTGGTGATTCTGCCCAGCTGAGGTGTGGGAGATGACCACATTTCCAATCTCTGATGTACAATTCATCATTCTTTGAGCATTTCTGATTTATTTAATCAAAATATGATCATGACATGCTTCCTAATCTGTAATTCATTCTGAAATCTATGGCAAAAAGGTGTGGTTGTGCGCACATGTTAGTACATGAAAGGGAGTTAGATGAGGAGCTAATGAAAAAAAATAACACTGCTTAATTTGTCCAAATCATGCATTTCCATATATTAACAATTTCTTGGTTTCTTACCCCCCCCCCCACCCCGGTCCCTTTTCCCTGTGGTTGTAGAGCAAAGGTAGAAAATATTGTAGATTAAAAACCGAATTTTAGGATCCTGGAGGATGGTGGGTAGAAATGCCAGCTGCTAAATTGGTAAAGGAAGTTTCTTACACCATTTCTAGTGCTTGTTGTGAAAGTTGACTTTAAATTGCTAATGATGCTTGCAAGTTTTGGGGCCTGGAGCTAGCTGTGTTAGCTTCATTCTGTAGTATGACACCATCACTTTGGTTTTATAACTGGGTAGATATTTATTGGTTTGTGTTGAAAGAAATTGGCGTATTAATGAATTGTGTCCAGAAAGCAACTTCTGTCTTCAGCATTTCATAAAGCCAAGGTAGAGTCTTCCACATTAGGAGACTTCACTGTCAGCAAATTCATATAGATCTTGGGGGCCTTGTCATAATTTTCACTTGTGTTCACTTCTGGTTTGTAGCCAAATTAAATGACACTTCTCTGTTCAGTATTTTTTCCGTGCATATAATCAAGTTGAAAGTTAAATTTGGGAAGATGCCTTTTAAGAATAAGTTTTACATTGTTGGTCAAAACTATTTTTTTTAAGTAAGACAAAAAAAAAAACCCTTATTTTGTGTGTAAACTAGATTCTAGTCATCTTGTATGTGAAAAGGGGTCAGAGTCAGAAAAATCAAAGTTCTGAATCAACAGATAAACAAACTTGCATTTCAGCAAAGAATAAAAGTCTCCTACAAACAGTTTTAAACAGAAAGTAACTATCTAATATGCCCACATAAGTAGTGATCTAATACTCAGCTCTTTTTAATACTTTGAAAGTATTTCCAAAACCAACAAATTGTGAAGGAAGATGTGTGCATGCTTCTGTATTAAAGTCGACCTTTTTTTAAAAAGTTTTTTCCTGAGTCAAGTAATTTCTTAAGAGTTTTTGGATGCCTTTGATTAATAACTAGGGTTCAGAAATCACAATTATTAAAAGTCACAAGAAGGGAGTTTGGTACTGAGCAGGTGATTCTTTTTTGGGTATTGAGCTTTTTAGAGCTAAGGTTTCAGACTCAGCTGAGCTTAATCTTGAATTTAAAAAACATCTCTGAATATAACTTTGATATACAGGATTTCTAGAATCAAGCCCAGCCTTTTGTTTATTGCTTGTTTTTTTTTTTTTTTTTTCCTAAAAACATGGTTTGTCTTTAAGAAAAAGAGGGGCGTTAGACCATAGGTAGTGGAAAATTAGAAGAAAACCACTGTGAGATGTCTAACCTGCTTCTTTTCAGTGTGGTTTAGAAATAACTACAGGAGAAAAGGGGAGAACTTTATTTGAAAGAATAAAACACTTCCTATATTATTTTATTCTTCATTCTTTATTACCTGCTGTTAAACAGCAGCCTTTGTAGAACAGCTTCTCAAGAAAACAGATTTTTTTCACTGGTTACAATTATTTAAATAAGACTTTACTAGTGTAACCCGGTAATTCTAATTAACAGTGATTTAGTTTGGGAGTGGACCAGGATTTCCTCAGCTGGCTGCTGGGGAGCTGAATTGCTTTTTTCCCCACCCCCAGCTGCACCAGATCTTTTGATCCCCAAGCTACAGTGGATGTCATTTGAGAAAGCAAACTGAAAGAAAATAAGTTGTGAAAATAGCCTACTTTGAAGTAGTAGTATCTGCATTTTAGAATTTTGTTCTTAAAAAAATTATAGGAATAATTGAACTCTCAAATTTTTAGCTTGACAGAAGCAAACTGGCCAAACTTTTATATCTAAGTAGAAAATTCCTGCATCTCCTTAAATAAACATTTTTTGGCTCTAGAAATGTTGGGGGCTGTTTTAGTATTGACAATCACTGTTTCAAACGAGAATGTATTCTAATTATAAATTCACAGGAGGCATTTAAGCGTTTTGAATTTCTTTCTTTTTTTTTTTTTTTGAGACAGAGTCTCGCTCTGTTGCCCGGGCTAGAGTGAGTGCCATGGCATCAGCCTAGCTCACAGCAACCTCAAACTCCTGGGCTTAAGCGATCCTACTGCCTCAGCCTCCCGAGTAGCTGGGACTACAGGCATGTGCCACCATGCCCGGCTAATTATTTTCTATATATATTTTTAGTTGGCCAGATAATTTCTTTCTATTTTTAGTAGAGACGGGGTCTCGCTCTTGCTCAGGCTGGTCTCGAACTCCTGACCTTGAGCGATCCACCTGCCTCAGCCTCCCAGAGTGCTAGGATTACAGGCGTGAGCCACGGCCGCATTTTGAATTTCTTTAAGAGTGCTTGGGGGACAAAGTTAGCCTTTGTGTAATGGAAAAACCTTCATTAAGGGTAGTTTGTGTTATATAATAAACTCAAATAGAGAATTTCAAATTCTTATGTCTTATACTAAACAAACTGTATAATTTGTTAAGAATTAACTTTAAAAAGTATCTTCAAATGTTGAGGTCTTTGGATCTTAATCACACGGTCTAGTCTACCTATACCCTTCAATTTGTTTACACCAGAAAAGCTATTCAAGCATAAACCACAGATGGCAGTAGTAGGATATTTTTCTGTTTTCTGGACTGATTCTTGCCTTTAAGTTGGTGTCAGTTGTATGGGCACTGTTGATAAGTCAGCAGGCAGGTGTAATGTTTCTAAAACCAATTCCCTGGACAGCAACATGTAATGTATTCGGGGAAACAAATCCAGGCATTTGATTTGAAGATAGACTCTGTGGGTGGTTTGAAACAGAATAGTGACTTTATTGTCATTGCCCATGTAAGAAATTATAAAAAGAATTTGGTAATAGTGATGGAGGGACTGTTAGAGTAATAAGGTATAGCACATTGGAACTGTAATGGTGTTACTGGCAAAAAAATGTGTCTAACCTAGATATTTGCTTGAACAACTATTTGCATTGGAAACAATTTATAATTCATTAAAAAATACTCAAGAATCATAATTTTGAAAGAGAAATATACAACTAAATGCCCCATGTGAAAAAGGTAAATAAGTCTTCCCAGCTTTTTATTTTTATTAGATCTGTCCGTAAAAGTGTTTCAGAGATCTGAGTGAGTTCTGCTTGTTTTTAGTCCATCATTGTAGTGCCAGAATTCTTATATTCTCTATTTTTTCCTCTAAAATATTGATTGAAAAAAGAGATAATTGATTAATTAAATTTCCTATGATATTTTACCTGTGATCTTTCCTTGAGGCATAATTCTATAGTATAGGACTCGCAACATTTCCTTAATAAATCTATGCCAAAATGAAGGAGAGACTGATTCAGTGAACTAGTTTAACCATATCTAGTTTTCATTCTAAAAAGTAATTTAATTCAAGTGCTCGTTTTAATCTTGAAGCTGTATCACCTTGGAAGAATTAAAAATTCAGTCTTGACTATTTTTATTCTTATGCTCTACTGGATCAGATACAATGTTCTTTTCATTACACTGAACTCTTATTTATGTAACTTAATTTTTCTGTCACAAAAGAAAAAAAAACTAGAGGGTAGGACACCTTATACACTGATTATCCTGGTTCCTCATCTCTTGCCTTTTTAAACAAATAATAAAGTAGTACTCAATTGGATTGTATTTTCTATCATTCATCATTTGTTGATCATTACTGGATTGTTTCAGACTTGGTGTCTTTCCACATATTGAACCATTAAATTTCTGTACTGTTGTATCTAAGCCAGTGGCTTTCAAAGTGTGATCTACAAACACCTGGGAGTCCCAGAGACCCTTTCGGGATGTTCTCCAGGTCAAAACTATTTTCATTATAATACTCAGATATTACTTGTCTTTTTCACTGTGTTGACATTTGCTCTGATTTTGCAAAAACCATAGTGGGTAAAAACTGTTAGTGCCTTATCAGAAATCAAGACATGAAACTGAACTAGTAGTCATTGTATTCTTCACTTCCATGCACTTGTATTTTTAAAAAAAGCCTTTTTCACTTAAGAATGTCACCCTTGATGAAGCATTAAAAATGATTAATTTTATTAAATCTTGACCATTGAGTACATGTGTTTTTGATCTTCTTTGTGATGAAATGGTGAGTATACACAAAGCATTTCTGGTGCATACTAAAATAGAATGGTTGTTTTCAGGAAAAATGTTTTCATAATTATGTTGTGAGCTGAACTAGCCACTGTTTTTCATGGAACACCACTTTTACTTGAAATAATTAAACTATGCTTTATTCAGTCTTGGGTGTTTGACATACCATTTTTCTTGAAAATAAACAGTGAGCCTGTCACATCAAAGAAAACTGACAGTATTTGTTGCCTGTGAATAAAATTTGAGCTTTCAAGCAACAATTAGAATTTTTGAAAATTTGTACCTGCCACTATAGCTTGACAGTAGTTTCCCAGTACTTAAAGCCTTTTCTGATGAGATGGATGATAATATAGACAATATGATTTTTGATATCGTAAAGTGAAATGTGTCAACATTTTGAAGGTCTGCATATCTCAGTGATGCAGCATTTCCCAAAAGATCTATGTATGATATTACAGAAATCATGCCTGAGTAAAAGATCTTTTCAAAATGCCAGATCGACTAGTGGATTTTAATGTAACAGTACCCATAGTTCATTGATAAGATATTAGACTCCACACTGAACTAACCGTTAAGAAACTACCACTGAGTTTTGGTATAGTATCAAAGAAAAATATCTACAGTTATTTTTTTATTTTTATTTTTTGAAACAGAGTCTCACTCTGTTGCCTGGGCTAGAGTGTCATGGCGTCAGCCTAGCTCACAGCAACCTCAAACTCCTGGACTCAAGTAATCCTCCTGCCTCAGCCTCCCGAGTAGCTGGGACTACAGGCATGTGCTACCATGCCTGGCTAACTTTTTTTTATATATTTTTAGTTGTCTGGTTAATTTCTTTCAATTTTTTAGTAGAGACGGGGTCTCACTCTTGCTCAGGCTGATCTCGAACTCCTGACCTCGAGCAATCCTCCCGCCTCGGCCTCCCAGAGTGCTAGGATTACAGGCGTGAGCCACCATGCCTGGCCAACAATTATTTTTAAAAGCAAGTACATTTTCCTTTTCCAATTATAAATCTGTGTAAGGCCAGATTTTCTGCCTATACTTCAAGCAAAAAAAAAAAAAATAGCATACTGAATGGAGAAGCAGATAGGAGATTCAGCTGCTAGAATTAAGCAGATATTAAAGATACTAACAGAACTGTAAAACAGTGCCACTCGTCTAATTTTTATATTCTATTGGAATATGTAGTTATTTTTCATAAGAATATGTTATTTATATTAACATGTAATGGAGCTGGGCATGGTGGCTCATGCCTGTAATCTCAGTGCTTTGGAGGGAGAGGCAGGAGAATTGCTTGAGCCCAAGAGTTCAAGACCAGCCTGGGGAATATAGTGAGACCCTGTCTTTATAAAACATAAAAAAAAAAATAATTAGCCTGGTGTAGTGGCATGTGAATGTAGTCCCAAGCTACTGAGGAAGCTGGGGTGGGAGGATTGCTTGAGCCCAGGAGTTTGAGGTTACAGTGCTATGATCATGCCACTGCACTCCAGCCTGGTGTCAGAAGGAAAGTCTGTCTCTTTAAAAAAAAAAAAAAAAATCCTTTTAAAACTTCTGTCAAGAAGAGCTTGCTTGTTTGCTTTCCTTAGGATGTTTGGCTTTCACTGAATTGTCTTAGAGTTGTGATTTTGGCAATGCCTTTTGTAGATTGGTTCACTTTTAACCTGGTTTTCACTGAGGTGGTAATAAAGTCTGTATAGTAGAAGCCTCTCCTTCTAGGAATACCCTTTCCTAGTGTGAGTAGCATTTTAGTGTAAGTCAGTTACTGTGTTGTTAAAGAGTTAGAAATTTACTCCTTAAGGTAGTTCGTAGGTAGAACTGATTCTGTAGTGGGCTTGCTGGCTGAAGGAATGTCACATAACAATAGAGAGTTACTGCATCAGAACTTATGGTGAATCTTTGGTAGGTGATGAAAGATCAGTGAGGTATTTGGGTTTCCTTCCTAAGAGCTCTAATTATTTTGATGTTCTTGGAGTTTCATGTAATGTACTTTTAAAAACATTTTTATGTTCTGTGGGGATTGAGCTAAATTATAAGAAGATACAAGTCTTTTTTCATTTTAATGCTTGGATTTTATTTCAAGATTCAGGTGAAATCTTCAAATGCATTCTTCAATTGAGTTAAATTGCTTTAATTTACTAAACTTGATAACTGAAACAGATTTTTTTTTTTCCTCTTCCATATTCTTACTGTACTCTTGAAATCTAACCTGTCTGGAGACTTCCTCTCTAGCCTTGGAATCCTTCCCCCAAGATGCTTTTTTGCAGGAGAATAAACCACCTAGGGGAAACCCCCCATTGACATCTATTTAGAGGGCTTTGGTTTTTTTGGAAGTGGCAGTAGTAGTCCCATCCTGGGAGGAAGGATTTTGGTTAGATGCTATGAGAGGGAAAGAGCAGGGACTCTGGAGTTTGGCAGAACAAAGATCACAGCTATGTGACTTTGTCACTTGATTTCTTTGAACTTTGGTATTCTTGTTTAATAATGACAGCTATCATTTATGTAATGCTTGTTATATAATATTCTAAGCATCTTATATCTATTAATTTATCCTCATAATCCTATGAGGTAGGTAGATGTTCTGTTATCATCCCCATTTTATATACATGAAAACTGAGACCCACAGAGTGTGAAGTCCCCAGATTTTGCAGTAACAGCGTTGATTGTTCACTAGATTTAATCCCCCCCACTATGCTAAAGTTTCTGAAATTTGCTGTAGGGTTATTAGGATTAGAGACCAGGTTTGTAAAGTACCAAGTGTAGTATCTGTGTCAAAGCCAGATCCCTGAGAATCCAGGCCATTTATAGATGGTGAGAAGGCTCAGAATTCAACTCCTATTGATTAGAGAGCCAGAAAGATCCATTCTTAAGAGTTGGAAGTGATTTTTTTTTTTTCTCTCGTGTTGGTTTTAATAAGAGATTGACTAGAAAACAGTTTTGCCAAATCAAGGACAATCCTTGGTAAGCCTAAGAGGTGCTAAGGAATGAAGGGGTTTTTGAGCTACTCAAGGCAGGGCTACCTTGTCTTATATCTGTATTCTAAGCACTGAGAATTGATGTTTCATGAATTTGGTTTTTTTTTTTTTGGAGACAGGCTCTTGCTCTGTTGCATGGGCTAGAGTGCAGTGGCATCATCGTAGCTCACTGCAACCTCAAACTCCTGAGCTCAATTTATCCTCCTGCCTTAGCCTTCCAAGTAGCTGGGACTACAGGCTTGCATCACCATGCTTGGCTAAGTTTTCTATTTTTGTGTGGAGATGGGGTCTCATTCTTGTTCAGGCTGATCTAGAACTCCTGGCCTCAAGCAATCCTCTGACCTTGGCCTCCGAAAGTGCCAGGATTAGAGGTGTGAGCAACTGGTGCCCAGCTGATGTTTCGTGAATGTCGAATGAAAGAAGAGAAAGGTCAGAAATCTGAGTCTTTTGCCACTACTCAGAGAAAGTGTACAAAATGTAAGGTAAGGGAATATGTTTTTGAGCTACTTGAGAAAGTTGGGGATGGTATCTAAGTCAAGCAGTGTGTCGAAGCTAAATCCAAGGTTTGATGGGCCCTCATGGAACTAGAATGTAGTTTCTGTTGGAAACGTGATTCTCTTTATTTAAAGTGACTAGATACTCCAGATTAAGACGAGATGGCCAGTAAACTAGTGGCTGTTTGCTTGACTGCGTTCAGGAATGCAGCTCAGGAAAAGGTGGCCTTTGTCCCTTGTACCTTTTTTTTTATTTCTGCCATACAAAAGTTGGCTATGTGCAAGAGGGGAGAACCAATTCAAGAAGGTTGATCTGGCCGTTCGAAAATGAAAATGTAGGAGCAAGTTGTCCAAAGTTTGTAAAATGTGGAAGGTGATTTCCTAGCAAAGAGAGAGAGAGAGAGAGAGAGGGATGTAAAAGAAGGTAGGCAGGCAGTGTGGGCTAATAGCAACGTAGTTTGAGTAGGAAAGGACTTCAGAGAGGAGACCAAACACATTGTTTGAAGAGGTATGAGGCCCAGGAAATAGTTTATGTTTAAGTTCTGATTCTAGCTCTGTTTCAAAGGCATGTCTCTATGGGCCCACCTATAAAATGAAGAAGCTAAATTATATAATTCCTGAAGGAGTTTTCTAGTTTTATGATGGAATGAATTGGGCAAAACGGGAAGTTGCAATTTAGGAAAGCCCTGCCTAAAGCAAATAGCTGTGGCACTTACAGCCTAGATTCTCTGGGATGATTTTGATTTCAGGTAGTGTTCAGTCATCTCTCTAAGAACATTTACACTTACCAAACCGTTTCCCTGTTTTGGTTTTAGAACTCTTGACTGCTTTAAAGTCTTTAGGATCACATAATTTACATGTAAATTCCATTCTCTGTGTCCACTTTATAGAAATGTTTATAGTTAAAGTTCTGATGTTATGATAATTTGTAATATAAACTTGAAATGTTAAAGCATTTGTTTTTTTAACTTGATCACTTTTCTCTCCATTTATAATCCCTCCGTGCCACTTTTTCTCTTTTGTGAGACTCATTCACTGAGTCAAACTCATAGTTAATTTTAGAGTTTTCTCTTCTTCCTTGTAAAGAGATTTTTATCGGCAAAACTAAGTCAGCATTGAGAGGAGTTCTGTCTTCTTAACATTAAATGTCCTGCATTTGAGTAGATTCATTAAGGAAAATTGCAAAACCGAAGGGAAACCTCCTTAAATGCTGCTAGTCTGTCAAAAGGGAACCCAGCAGGAAAGGGGCGGCAGTGCATGGGGGAGGGGTGAAGTGAGTGTAGCAGGGGAGCTGCAGTTGAAATATTCATCAATCATTTTACTGGCACCAGGAAACCAATCAGCCTTTTAGAGGAGAGAACTTAATCAATCACCTAATGTGGGAAAATACAATTGCTTTACCACAAAAAAAAAAATTCCCTTTCTTGTTGACAAATCAAATCTGAAAGATAGTAGGACTGGTTGGGATTCCGAACTGACTGACTGCAAGGAGTTATTGAAAGTACTACTATGATGCAGTGAATTTAACACTTGAAGAAAAAATTTCCTGTTTGCTGTGAGCGTTTTAAAAAGTTTGCTTTTCATACAGTGTGCTCATTAATAACATTTATGGGCAATACCAAGTGTGTAAAGTACTCCAAATTTGTTTCCTGAAGTTAGTTTCAGGAGCATAGATGGGATAGACTCAAGGCTGGAGAATACCCAGTGTTTTAGATGCCTTGTTTGGAAAGCAGTGTTAGAGCATTGTCTAAGGGACCTATCCTGGGAAACTCTGTTGGAAGTGCTTGCATATAAATAAAGCGGGAGGGATTTAGCCTCATCTTGTATTTAGGATTTAAATGGTTGTGATTTCTTGAGTGTCTGTGCTTGAAATGCCTGTCGCCCTTAGGTTCTTAGGTGTGAGCTGCTTACCAATCTAGTGTTTTTAAAATTAAAAATGCATAGTCACTGTAGAGAATATGGAAAATGAAGGGAAAAATGACCTGTAATCCTACCTCCAAGCAACTTTCATTAACATTGTCTTCTAGACTTCCAAGCCTAGTTTTTTGCTTGTTTTTGTGATTATACGGTATATACTATTATGTTTTCTGCTTTGTGTTTAATTTTAAGCTTTTTTCTCCTGTTATAAATTTTACTCATTCAATATGAATTTATTTAAAACTTTGGATAGCACACCATCTTGTGCTTTCTTTTATCTTGGCTTATTTTTTGGGAAAATTTTTAGATGTGTCTATCTCAATGTACCCTCACCAACAACCAGTTTAATTTACACTGAATATCTTGTATACTAACATCTAGGGCTGTCAGCAGTACTTTTTTTTTTTTTTTTTTTATAAATGCCTAGATTTGAGACACTGAGGTAGGCTATTTGCTTCGGCCTCATTTTTTGGAACGATAAAGTCATTCCCAGTACTTCTTATTTCTGAATCTTTTAGTTTTTGCCACCAAAATGTTGTCTCCCATACATGTTGCCTCCCACTCCAGTATCTCCATCCAGCCTGCTCAGAGCAGTGCTTAGGGACCCTTTTGAGGCTGCTTTCTGTTTTCTTTGGGTAAATGGGCAGCAAAGATACTCTGGAGCCTTCTCTGGTTGCCTCTAAAAACCTCAGGAAGATAGCTTGATGTGTGTGTGTGTGTCTTCTAATATATAATTATATTATCTTCCTCAAAAGTCTTTACTATATCTGAAGACCTACAACTGAGTGTGGTTAGAAATTAGGTACATGAAGAGAGAATTTAAAGTTGCATTCTTTTAGAAATCTGCATAATCTGCATGAATTCCTCAGTGGCTAGTTTCTATCCTGATCCTGTCCTGTAGTGGTTTGATGGTGAAAGGACCTAAATAAATCTTATGCTAATTTGAAAGGCAGTTACAGTTTTTAACAGGGCTGGTTTGGGAATAGAAATAGAAACATTTTGGGAGTCCAGCTATCTATAAATTTTTAATTAAAGCATAAGTCATATTTGGCTGAAGTTAAAAATGAGGAATCTTCTAGACATTTTTAAAGTTTATGTTCATTGAAAGCAAACTCACATGTTTGAGATCATTTGCTCTGCTTCTTTGTGCTCACCACTGGTGGTGAGAGAACTTGTAATTTACCAAGACACAGTTTTTATAATGCTCTTTAATAAGAAAGTGAATAAGCCAGCTGGTCTTTCCCTCAACTGTACTGAGTACAAACCTCCTCAAATCCTGGTTAGTAATTAAAAGCCTTCAGATGACCTTGAATCTAACTGAACTACAAAAGCTGTCTTGAGTTAAATTTATAGCTTTTGTTGATTTCAAAAGGTTAGGTAGAATCGTATTCTATTGGCCAAAACATTAAACATAGCCTTGGATGTATATTGAAGATCAGAAATCATCAATAAGAGGCACTATTAAAATGCAAAAGAAAAGCCCAGAATGGGCTACAGAAATAATTAAGTTTGTCATCTGTTGAGCATTTAAAATATGTACTTGAAAGGTTTAAAGTAGAGTGACATTTTTCAGTATGTCATTTTGTGCTATTCAGATTTGCTGAAAAGATCTATCTTTTCCTCATCTTAACATCAAAGACATTTTTGAACCCAGTGGGGAATCAGAACAAATATTTAATATTTTCTTAATGTAGTCGTTTAATTGGTTCTTAAAATATTTTACAGTGGTGGGAACTTTATTAGTGAACGTTTCTAATTATACTCAGGCAGTGTAAAAATGAAAATATTAACATTTTAAATGTTTTATATATGGGCCACATTATAAAATCTATGAACTAAGAATTTTTCTGCTTACCAAAAAGGACAGAATGTATTCTCAATTGTTTAGAGAGCCTTGAATTATCTTATTGATAGAAGGAGCCTTGAAATTGTTGCTGTAAGAAAAGTCAGTGTCAGTAGGTGAGATATTGCTGTATGAAAAGTTATGTTTCCATAGGTGAGA
Organism: Lemur catta; assembly: GCF_020740605.2. Classification (NCBI taxonomy): domain Eukaryota; kingdom Metazoa; phylum Chordata; class Mammalia; order Primates; family Lemuridae; genus Lemur; species Lemur catta. The sequence goes on from NC_059137.1 coordinate 10,133,417, forward strand.
TATGTGCCCTAGCATCGTAAATGTGATAAATCCCTGAAGAGTCCAGCTGTAAAACAAACAGTTTGAGCAAGCACTAATGTCTTACATAGATCTTGCAGATTTTAGGATTATTTTAATTTTTACATTTATTTAATGAGACTAGCCTAGTCATGCTTTGAAATAATTGATCATGAAATTGTATGACAGTGTGTGTGCAAGTGAAACCAACATAATGAAAGGAAAAAGTTGTAATATATGGAAGGGATTGCCAGTCTGAGAGTCCCTAAAGATGGTAATGAAAGTTCTCAAGCAATTTGAGTTCTGCAAAATTTACCCTGAAATCATATGAACAATAAGGTTCTCCATGCTAAGTAAAATAAGATAGATAATAAAATAAAATATATCTCTAAAGTTTTGACTGAAAACTTTAGTTAGTTCATTTAGTCTGGCAGTAATGCCACTCAGCCTCTGAATAGCAGATACAATCTTTGCAGAAAAAGGTAAATAGTTATTCCAATTTTAGTATATGTGTTGACAAAGTACAGAAAAGGTTAAATAGTTACTGTATTATGGTAGACAAATTTTAGCAGTGGGGGCAGTTAAAAATTCAGCAAATTATGATGTAGTAATAACTAGGTGAATCAGAGAATGAGCTTTAGAGTTAGACCTGAGTTTAAATCCTGTCTCTATTTTTGTGATTTTTTTTTTGTGTGTGGGGAGGGGTGGTAAAAGGGTAGGGAGTGGTAAAAGGATGTAGAATCACCACACATACTACTGGAAAATGAAATGAGGTAGTATGTGAAGAACCTAGAGTTGTAGCTGTGTTCCTTTAGGAAGGTTTCTGAGTTAATTTCCTTATCTGTAAAGTCAATACCACCAACTTCATAGGTACAGCAAACCAGTTTGCCAAAATCCAAATCATTGAAAACCAGTTTGCCAAATGTTCAGTTTACTCAATATCCAGTGCAATAAAAGTCAGTTTGCTGAATCTAATTTGTTAATCTTCTTTTTCTTAAATGTTACCCTGCCATTTTTTCCCTTTTTCTTCTCCCCCTTTTCCTGTCCCCCATTTCTCCCCTATTTCCTGCAGCCCAGATCAGGTTGTACCTTCCTAGCAGTAAAGGTCTTCTCTCTGCCCCAGTTCTCTCCAGCTATAGCAGCAGGGAGTTGGGTAGAGACAAATTGAGCATTCTTGAAATTGCTGCTATTTTAATGGTCAATTCTAACTTTGGAGAAATCCTTAATTGATCTGTCCATCAATACAAATTGTTATAAACTGTCTAAATAGTTAAAACAAATTTTTGATAAATTTAGAGAACTGGCTATTTGGAGATTTGTCCATTTGGTGAATTGACTTGGTGGAATTACTTCACATATAGGTTTGGAGAAATTAGTCCATACATGTGAAATAGTCTATTAGTACACAATGGTAGGACTATAGTAAGTACTCAGTTGGTGTTCCTTTCCTCAAAGTATTCCTACTTACAGTTGGAACCATTTTCCTAACCTGTGGAAAACACTCTAGGGTTTTCTCACCTGTAGACTCTAGTTGGACAGTAGCAGAGGATAATCATAAGATCAAGGCTGGTTTAAGGACCACCTAGTGACTTTCTTTTCCACTACAGCCTTGTTGAATTTGCTCAAATGAAATACTTCTTTTGGCTTGGATTTCTGTTATAAAATGGCCCTTTCTTCCTTGGTACCCTTCATGGTTAAGATATGTCCCGCTTTTCTGTAGCACTTTGTTCCCAGTCATTTGTTTGTAGCTAGAATTATGAGCCTTAGGAGAGTAGACTGCAGCTTTGTCAGGGTAAAAAGCAAGGCTAGGTCCCTGGAGGTTCTTAGTGGAAAGTATTACAACCAGGGGAAATGCTCCTGTTGCTAATATACAGGAAGCCTGGCTTCCCCCCCTGCCCCCAAAGCTTCTGTCTCTGGAGATCTCTAAAAGGGCTTTCTGGTAATATCCTTAAAAAGGGAAGGGAAAAAATAGTTGTTGAACACTCAGTACCTGGCACAGGGCTAAACTAACTCATGTAATCCTTCCCACAGCTTTTCTTTGATAGATAGTGATATTCCCATATTATAGATGAGTAAACTGAGGCTTAGAGTTGAAAATAACCTACCACTACTTACAACACTATTCCTCTAAACCAGTATTTTCCAAACTTAAGTCTTTCCTGTGTCACCACCATGATTTTTGTCATTTTCTAATAGATTGTTTATTATTTTAAATATTGAATCTTTAGTACATTAAAACCCAAAATATATTTTAAAAGGAAATTTTATCATTATTCTAAATGAAAAATTACTTGTCATAAATAGAAGGTAACAAAATAAGTTTAATGAAAATAAAATTGTGTTAAATGTTAGCTAGATGCTATTGTCTGCCAAAGTCTTTGATCAGGTCTTTGTTAGAAAGGGAGTTAAGTAAGCTTTAGAGAGGCGCTAGACAAGGTAGCACCAAACTGAGATTTTTCTTCTGATGTAATCAGATGATTAAAAGGTAATAACTTGGGAATGTTTTGAAATGTTTTCTTTTTGTACCATTTAATATCTTCCAGTGGTCTCTTCACTTTGGGAAACACTGACATAGGTGATAGTGTCCTCATTTTACAGGTGAGTAAACTGAGGCTTAGGGGAGAGGAAGTTTGTTTCAAATTGAATCACTAGTCCCACAGGCCTTACTGGCTAGGTATCCCCTTTCCTCCTTCCTTTTCCTTCTCTCATTTTTCTCCTCTCTTCTTTCTTCTTGACTCCTTCTCTCCTTCCTCTTGTCTTTTCTTCCCCATCCTGTAGGAGAATTCGGCTGACTCCAGAGTAATGTATAGAAGGAGATTTTTAGATGCATTTTTTTTGATGTCTTTCCCCCAGCCACTTAACTACTGTGAGAGAATTTCATCCTAAGGAACTCAGATCTTTCTCAAAACATTGCATTTCTTGCTGCTTACTGAATTCTAGAAGTTGGGTGTAAAATATACAATAATTTCGTAGGCACTTGTTCCCTCTGCCATAAAGAATTTGTTGAAATAACTATAAAGACATCATACACCTTCTTTTGATTTCTAATTATTATAGATAATGTTGGGAAAAGTGAGTTTGAGATAATATATTGCTGGCAGTTTTTAAAACAGATACTATCTCAAGTGCAATAAAAGGCAGTTTCTTTCATTTCATTGTCTTTTGTAGTTTTGTGATTTGTGCTTGCAATAATTATAAATTTAATTACCATTTTAGTGCATTGTGTTCTATTGGAGACAATAGGTACCTGGCATAACTCTACCATAATTGGAATCTAAATTTTAGTTTTAAAAATTCCATTCTTTTAAAAAGGGTGATTGTTTACATTTTAATTTGATTTTTATTTACCTTTAAAACTTACTGAATAAGAAAAAAACATTTTCTATTGTCATTTTTTCTATTTTGTTTTTTTTTTTTTTAAAGACAGAGTCTCACTTTGTTGCCCGGATTAGAGTGAGTGCCGTGGCATCCGCCTAGCTCACAGCAACCTCAAACTCCTGGGCTTAAGCGATCCTACTGCCTCAGCCTCCCGGGTAGCTGAGACTACAGGCATGCGTCACCATGCCCGGCTAATTTTTTCTTTCCTGTATATATTTTAGTTGGCCAGATAATTTCTTTCTATTTTTAGTAGAGACGGGGTCTCGCTCAGGCTGGTCTCGAACTCCTGACCCCGAGCGATCTACCCGCCTCTGCCTCCCAGAGGGCTAGGATTACAGGCGTGAGCCACCTCGCCCGGCCTCATTTTTTCTATTTTGTATTGTGACAATTGCTTCTTCAAATACAAAAGGAATTTTATAATCCTATTGTTTAAGAAGTTCTACTAGTTATTATAAAAGAAAAATTCAGTTCTGAATTATTTTAATTAGCATCTTTAAAATTCTTCATAGAAACACTTTGCACTTGGAAAGAAATTATGAGGAATTTTCTTATAAATCAGTTATAATAATTGATTTTCCTATTTCTAATTACTGTACTTTGTCTATGCTAGGCATATCTTTGAACATTTACTGTAGATTCTGGATAAATCATCTAATGAAACCTGTATCTAACAGGTTTCTAACCCCAAGGACCAGACTTATATAGTGTATGTTGGGCCACCGTTGGTTTAATTGATATTTTAGTAAACTTTTCCTAATACTTAGCATAAGCCAAAATACATAATTCACTGCTCTGTAACACTTTGAATCCAAGGTTTGAGAATGGAGTTTAGCTCAGGGTAAGGAGATTTGACAGCATGCCTTGGTATGAAGTAAGGAAGACTTCAAACCAGGAATTTGAACTTTTACTATCAAGCTCATATGTGCTCTATCTAGAATTTTTACCACTTAAAATTGTAAATCACACACAAAAAACTTAATTTCTCTCTGTCTTTTAGGCCATACATTGAACTATTTGTATTGTTAGAAAGTTTTTGTCTTGGTTAAAAAAAAAAAAAAAAGAAACACGTTTTTGTGTCAAACTGATTTCTTAGCCGAGTTGTGATTTAACAACTTTATTGATGTGTAATATTAGCCTAATTAGTACTTGGGTGTGACTAGTGTCTTTCTATGAAAATTTTGTAGTTAATGGTTTGCCTGTTTGCCTTTCCTTTTTTCTTAAACTGAAATTTATTGTTCACTGTGTGCTAATTATGTGCAGCAATCTTATACGGGGAGTAACATTATTGTCATTTTGCAGATGGGAGAACTGAAAGCAGTGAAGTGACTTGGCCCAGTAAATGGTAGAGATGGGACTCAAGTCCACATGTATCTGACTCCAGGGCTTACAGTCTTAGAATTTCAGCAGCAGCTTCTGGTAGAGGAGGATCCAAAGGGCTGTTTGTATGTACCTTAAGGCAGTGATCCACAGCTCCAGAGTACTGGTCCACAGCCTGTTAGGACCGGGCTGCAGAGCTCCATCCCCACCTGCTTCCTTGGAACTGTGGAAAAATTGTTTTCCATGAAAGGGAGGAGGGGTTTGCACAGCAGGAGGTGAGTGGTGGGCAAGAGAGTGAAGTCTCATCTGTATTTACAGCCACTCCCCATTGTTTGCATCAGCACCTGAGCTCAGCACCACCCCCCACCCCCACACGGTCCATGGAGAAATTGTCTTCTATGAAACTGGTCCTCGGTGCCAAAAAGGCGGGGAACCACTGCCTTAAGCAGTCTAGTATTTAGGAGACATTGCTTTAATGGCAGATGCAGGAATTAAAACAAAACTTCATTTTTAGCCATGGGAATAGTGTGCTGTTTGAAAATTGCTTGTTTAAAAATCTTGACTTCTTTTCTTAACTAGTCATGATTTTTTTTTGTGAAAGATATCTTTATGTATTTCCAAGGAGAAGAATAAAGTCCAAAGCCAGTTTGTGGTGGTGGAGAAAGATAACTGTTGTGGGGTTTAGCACAAATTGTTGTCAATAGGGAGGCAAAGAAGCAAAGAGGCCCTTGCTTAAATGCTGGCCCTAGGCATGTGACACAGAAGCAGATCTCTCTGTGTGGAATGGGAGGGACTTTTGAAACTAATGCCTTTTAGGAAACAAAGCAAAATAGCACTGGACTACTTAAATACTGTTTGGAACAAGATGAAGAGTGAATAATATAAACTAAAAACGTGAGAGTCTTAACATGTTAAGGACTGAAAGTAACCAATGTGTCTGTACAGCTTCAGTTTTCCTGTCAGCTTCTGTTAAAGTCAGCCTTGTTGACCTTACAAGAATCCTCATTAGTCAGTATTTGCTTTCTGAAAATTATGGTCACTTCGACTTATTCAGGAATGTGAGACATATTCGGAGAAGCATTACTAAAGTCAGAGCAGCTGTATACCAAATAGTGATTTTTTTATCCTGGAAGCCCAATCAAGATATAGGGAAGTAGGGATGTAATTCTTGAACTCCTGACCTCAAGTAATCCTCCTGCCTCGGCCTCCCAGAGTGCTAGGATCACGCCTAGTGTCAGGCGTGAGCCACTGCACCTGGCCGTAATTCTAATATTACGTTTGTGCTAATACTAGAAGAGAAACATTCCCTCTGTGCCTGTTGGAACTTATAAAAGGTATCAAAAACTATAAGGAAGCCTGTATTATACAAGTAGGATTGTGATTTTAGTAGTATCTGTAATGCTCAAACAAACTGGGTGTGGTGGCATGCGCCTATAGTTCCAGCTGCTTGGGAGGATAAGGCAGCAGGATCACTTGAGCACAAGAGTTTGAGGCTGTAGTGCACTTTGATCGTGCCTGTGACTAGCCACTGCACTCCAGCATAGGCAACATAGTGAGACCTTGTCTCTTAGAAACAAAAACAAAAACAAACAAAAAAACCCCAGTTATTTATTTCTTTGGTTGTGTGATCTGAATAGTTGACCCAGAGGTCAATTTTCACATAAATGCTGCAGCCTCATCAAGAAGCTAACATTTCAGTAATAGCACTGAGTGATGACTTAATAAAAGGTCATATTCCCTACGTGTGCACAGAATGGAACACTTTCCCTCGAGCTGCTGCAAAGTAGTTTAGATTTTTAAATCAAGAAGTCTTTCCCAAGTCTATTTATATTGTGTTTTGGAAGGTGAAGAGATCAGAATTTTACCAATTATAATAATGGTAACTCTTATTGAACATTACTGTATGCCAGGTACTTTCTTGAGTACTTTATATTTATTATTTAATCCTTAACAACAACCCTATGAGGTAAGTACTGTTGTGGTTCCCATTTTTAGGTCAGGAAAATGCTGAAGCCTTTGGAACCACGGTTAGTGTTTAAATCACAGAAATAGCTACATATGTTCCCTTTATACAATTTCTCCCTTCTGTAAAATGGGGGCTACAATGGAATGGAACAGATGAGGGGTGATTTATAGTTTATCCTTCTAGGTTTTTTTTTTTTTTTTGAAATCTAAGAATCTTGGTAACCTCTTAAGTGTTTCTCAAGTGTTAGCATTATGTAATTTGTAGCTCCTATTACACATGACTGCAACTTTTGATAAACTCATAGACTTCAGAGCTGAAAAGGGATCCTAACAAAAATTGGTATCCTTTACTGAAGAGAAAAATCTAGATACCGAGGGATAGATCACTTAGCGTCACATAAATGGCTTATTAGTACTGGAGCAAGGCTAATGTTCAGGTGTCTTGCCTCCCGAGTGTCACTTTATTGAAGTCTTAATATTAGGAAATTGCTTTTACATCAAAGTTAGTGTATTTTTATCTCTGTATAAAGAGAGTTTGGAAATAGGAATTTATTCTTTTTAAACTTCAGGGTGTGTCAGGGAAATAAGGTTGCAAAAAGTAGCTTTTCAAATGTTGGATTTATTTCTGTAATTTAAGGCCATGAATGCCATGCTGAAAAGTTGAAAAAAGGGAGCCACCAGGATTTTTGAGTGGATTAGGGAATCTAAATTCCAGGAAGTGAAAGAAGTGGCAGGAGAACTGTTATAATAGTCTAGGATTCTAGAGTGATTAGAAGGCTTGAACTAGGTCTGGGAGGATTTGAGAGAGAATGAAATGTCCTGGTGACTGATTGGATATAATTGCAGTGGAAGGTTAGGGGGGGTGGTAAAGTGGGAACCAAGGAGGAGTCCCTGGGATCTCTGGCTTGGGAGTTGAGAGTTGGTGATACCTGGAACCTGAGTGAAGAACACAAGAGAAGCAGATTTCAAAGAAAAAATAATAGGTTCAAATTGACATGTTGAATTTGGTGGAGCCTGTGGAGTATACAGGTAGATATTGATAATAGGCATTTGGATGAATGGGTCTTTGGTTCAGGAGAAGACTCTTATCTGGAATTGAAAGTTTAGGGGGAGGGGAGTCATCAGCTGGGAAGTGTAGATGAAACCATGGGTGTGAAAGAGACCATCTAACCTGGAATGAGAAAGTAGTGTGTGTGCTGGGATAGGCCTTTCTTGCCCTTGATGACATTTAGGAAAGAACTTGTCAGACAGGGCCTATATAATCATCTGTTGGGGATATGACCACCTCTGGGAAAAACATTTGCCAATAGTGGGTAAGGACATCCAAAAGCTATGTATGGCTTTCTGAGTATTTTTGATAGTCTGTATAAATTTACATTCTTCCTTTGCTCTGTTACTCACCTGATTTAAGTGCCATTTTTGCAATCAAATCTTTTCTAGTTTCCCCTAGGAAGAAGTAAGTACTGTTTATCTAACTGCTGCCAGTGTCTCCATTAGGGCATTTACTTAATACTTAATTCCTTGTATCCAGTCAATTTTCTGTTTTCCCTATTAGAGTGTAAGAAATGGGGGGTAATTAGCTTTATTCATCTGTTTCCCTTATGGAATCTGGCACAGTGCCCTATACATTGAAAACACTAGGTAAATATTTGTTGAATTTAATTTTAAAATACAGGAAAATTTAACATCTAAGAAAAAGCAGTTTTTTCACCTTAATCCTGTTTGTAGAGTATCCTTTATTTATACAGTGCTATAAATAAATTGATTGTTGCTCTTCTGTCTTAACTCACCAGGTTTGAATAGTTTTTAAAAATTTCTTTTGGAATTATTTCATGAGTATGATTAACTAGCTTTGCTTTAGATTTGAAAGATCCTAGGGTGAAAGGATAAAGATGTTGTATCTCTTTGTTGCCATACAATGGATTTCTGAACCTGGGGGATGGGAGATGGTACTGAGCTTTAGACATTAATGACTATTAGAGTATGTCAGAAAGATCAGTGCCCAGAATTGTGTTTCTAATAAGATTGTAATTTAAAAGTTGTTTAGAGAATGTCTGATAGGTTTTTTTCTTTTCAGTTGAAGCGGTTGATTTTAGAGAGTTTAGCCAAATCATTTTGTTCTTAGGCTTTTAAAAAATGTACATGTTTCTGTTTATAAAAATAACATATTTTTAATCAGAAAAGTAGGTTGAAGGAAAAAAATCGGCTGTAATGTCTACATTTAGAGATAATCACTGAGAGAAAATAGACCAAAGTGTGCTTTTTCATGTACATGGGTATTGGGATATAGCTGAGCTTGTTCTGAGAGTACAGTTTCATATTGTTTTTAAATACGGTGTTTCCCCATTAGAAACTCTTGTTAAAAATAATGTTCACAAAATATCCCATCGAATAGGTATACCATAATTAAATCTTTGTCTTGTGGTTGAATTTTTAGTTGGCTTCCAATTTTGTACTATTTTTTAAAATTTCTGACCCTTAGGATAGATTTCTAGGATTAATCTGTAGGGACAAACATTTTCAAGGCCCTCATGCATTCATTTTCCATTTTTATGTGGACGTTTTCAAAGAGAATAAGGAAAAGGTACATTCTGCCACATGTGAGGCATTTGTTTGGTTGCATCTGCTCTTCACTAAGGGATTTCCTGAACAGAGCTGGCTTCTGCTCTACCAAACCTTCTGTTGAGAATGGTATGGGACACTTTCTGAAATGACTTTGAAAGCTCTCTGACCATGTTCAAACTCCTTGGCCTGTAAGTCTTTTCTTTAGTTGGTCTTTGAAATGACAACGAGCAAAAAAAAAAATTCTCCACTCTCTTCTACCCCTGCTGGGAGCAATTTATAATTTTTCAAAAGAAGCTAGTAGCTGCTGCTAACATGGGCATATTGGATTATTCAAGAGGTAGCTTGTCAATGGGCTCAAGTAAGGTATGGTATTTCTTCTTGGACTCTGGGGCTTTGCTGTTGTGGGAGTGTCGGAGTTTGCTCTTTGAAATTATGCCGAATTCCCACCTATCTGGCTTTTGCAAAGCATGCACCATCCAAAGATAGGGTTTTATTAGCCAAGATGCTCTGAATAGAAGTTCTCTTGTTTTGACTTTTGTGGCTCTTTCCATGTAATAGAGTACAATAATGTCTTTACACCTATAAATGGAGATAATAGTAGCTACTTTTCCATAAGAATTTATGTACAGCATCAAGCTGATGCCTGGCATATAATAAAGATTCAATAAATGGCAACCGATTATTTTATACATTTTTTATATGTATGCATTTTGAAATTTATTTAACCTCCAAGCTGAAGGATTATCAGCCATCTCTTTTGTTCTTCTAAAGAATCAGAAATTGTAAATGGAAAATGTCAGAGGCTCATCAGTACAGGCAGTTTTCTGAGAAATGCCTATACTATATTTCCATAGAAACACTAATGACCTCTGGACTCATCAGCCGGAATTGCTTCCCTAAACTGTTCTCACCTTCTGATTCTGTAGCTACATCCTTGAAGCTGTGTACTGTTTTTATTTTTTTTTTAATGTTATAAATTTAAATGTCATAATCTTGTGCTGGCTTTTCTGCCTTCAGTCTGGTTTCAAGGCAGTAATTACAAAGCTAGAAGCCTGAAAAATTATATGAAAGGTGATGTAGGCTGATCAGATGGAAGTTATTAATGTTTCCATAGAAAATACAGACACTTCTTGTAAACTGCATTTAAGCTGAGTAAGTATGTGGTCATAATAGGTTATATAATTGAGAATCCTTGGCTCCCTCCACCCCTCGTGTGCTTTGTTTTTTTTTTTCTTTTTTGCCCGTAAGATTTCATGTTAAGAAAACGACATTAGGAAAAGGGCATTGTTTTTGTTGCAGTTTTTAAAATGTGTCCTTGACATTTGTAGATGGGGAAAAGAAAATATTACTTGAAGCTCTGCCAGCCAGCTTTTGCTATGTGGATTTGTGGTCTTATGTCTCTGTATTCAAAAGCATTTTCTGTTATTCCTGAAGTATGGTTTGTCAGGTTGCTTATGAGAAACAAAAGCTAATGGCCCAAGTGGCACTCACTGGATAGAAAGACAAGAGGCAGATGTGAATTTAATGCATTCAGCCAATCCAAGAAAAGTGTTCCTGTATTTGCTTGGGTCTGGAGCTAGCTTGCTGGCTGCAGACCTGGCTGTAAGACAGGCTGTGTCTGGCTTCCTGACGGTTTTGTTACCACAACCGCCCAACCCCCTCCGCCCCCCAACAAAAAAGTGGTGTTCTTTCTCAGCCTTTACCCAGGCCATTCATTCTAACAAAAGGAGCCTAGAGGAAGATGGGGTTGGGGGAGGGCCTGAAAAAATGGGGAGAGTTCCTATAATTTAAGGGCTGTGGATAGTTTGCCATGTACCTGTTGGTTATCCCCACAAAGCTCTTCATTTTTTTTTAAACTCCTTGTGCTTTTAGTTTCCTGGTTGAAATTTTTTTTGTGGGGGGCAGGGGTACTACACATTGTAGGTATTCATCCTGGTAGAAATTTTAGAGCCACTGTATTGAAGTAATCAGAGTTGGGCTGGTATTGACAAACTTCCTAGGAGTATACATATATTTTCAGTGACTGTTGCCCAGGATAAAAGCCCATAACTGCTCAGGTATGGCAGTTAAAGGTCCTTATGATATTCCCCTGCTGAGACTACTGTCAAATCAAATTACCAAGTAACATTCTGTTTTCTCTTTGTTCATTCCTTTTACATGCTGCTTGCCCTGAATGTGTTTCTCAAACAGCCCTGTTTGCCTAGTGAATGACTGTCTCCTCCATGTTCCTGGCCCCATGATTGCTGCTTTTCCACTCTCACTAGTATTGATCATAGCTGCCAAGCACTTTCACTAACCTAAGTGCATCGTATCATTGAATCCTCATAATAATCTACAGATGAGGAAATTGGCTCAGAGAGGTGAAGTCACTTCCTAAGTTAACACTATTAGTAAGTAATGGTGTCAGGATGCAAACCTATTCTGATATCAAAATTTATGCTCTACTTTCCACTTGTGTCCATCTATCCCTATGTAGTTAATTTTTTCAAAAATGTTGCTTCATCTTTTTTTCAGTGGGCTTTAGTCTTTTTTTATTGTGGTAAAATGTATTTAACATAACATTTCCCATTTTAACCATTTTAAGTGTACATTTTAGTGGCATTAAGTACATTCACATTGTTGGGTTATTTTTATCTGTTCTCTACCCCTGTAGACTATTCATTCTCTGACAGTAGGGTCAGTCTTATTCATGTCTGTATCTTCCAGGCCTTTGGCCTGCTACAGTATGGGCAGATACTTAATAACATTTGAAGGAATAAATGACTGCATTTGTAGGCAGATGGAACTATTATTCTGATAATAGCTGATACAGTTATTAATATAAATTAGATAGTGAATAATACTAGCATAAAGATTTCCATATTTCATTTTCTTTAAAGGTGCAACAGAATCTAACACATGTGGTATAACAGATTTAGAAGGAGGGATGATTTTTTGTCTTGCACTATCCCGTCTCGTTTATCCTTCCACATACTGGACTTAGATTTCATGCTTTTGTGACTTTCTTCCCTTAGACTATGATCCTAGAGGCAGGGTTGTATTTTCTGTTTTGTTCATCCTGTATTTGAGCACCTTCCATGATATATTGGCAAATGTTTTAGGCATAGTAGTAGCTCCACAAATGGTAGAAGCACAGTCCCTGCCTGTGAAGAACTGACTATCTAGTGGAGAAGGCACATATTTAAATTATTCCTTTTTCGTTTGGTGAATGCTAGAGGGGCCTCTTCTGTTTTCTATATTTCATAGTTGTGGTGTTACTGGAGCTGGATCTTGAAGAATGAGTTGTTTCTTTACCAAGTGGAGGAGGAGGAGGAAACACAAGAATGCAGGAAAGGATGTGGTGTGTTCGGTTATACTGGTGTTGCCAGAACAGCCCAGGATTGCAAAATACTGTAAAAGCTATGGTGTTTAAATAGTCTGCCTGCTACTTGAATCCCATTTTTCCCACACGACTGCCAGTTGCTGGTTTGGCTTTAGGTTGCCCAGTTCTGATGACAGAAGTCATACCCCTCTAGTCGTAGTTTTGCTCCATTATTTTTATTCTATTTATTTACTTATTTTTCTTTTTTTTTTTTTGAGACAGGGTCTCACTCTGTTGCCTGGACTAGAGTATTGTGGCATCATCATAGCTCACTGCAGCCTTAAACTCCTGAGCTCAAGCAATCATTCTGCCTCAGCCTCCAGAGTAGCTGGGACTACAGATGTGCACCACCACACCCAGCTAATCCATTATTTTTGAATTTACTGTTGAAATACTACAGTTGTTTATTGAACAGCTACTATGTGCAAGGCTTGTGAGAGGTAATAGGTTACAGCTGTAAACAAGACAGGCCAGGTCCCTGCTCTCATGGAATTGTGTAACAGTGGAGTCGGATACAGAACAAAGTAATTCTTTGTTGATGGGTGCTATGAAGAAGCAGGACAAGTGTTACAGATAATTGTAACTGGGGATTTGACTTTATGTGTGAGACAAGGATGAAGGAGACAAAAGTTTTTCTGAGGAAGTATTTAAACTGAGGACGAGTAGAAAGCAAACAGCAGAAAGTAGGCAATCATTCCAGGAAAATTCAGCTGTGTATAGAGGACTTACTGTGTTTGCCATTCATTGTGCTTGATGTATCTCTCCAGTGTGATTGTTACACACCAGTCAGACAAATATAGCTCAGACTTTTGGGATATGAAATGTGCATTGAGAGGTATTTATTCTAACCTGAATAGCATACTTATTAATGGAAGAATTGCTTCCATTTGTAGATAAAATTCTTCAGCAACTGTGAAAATTTTATATAAAATTACATTGATATTTGCTGTAAGTCCATGTTTTGTATATTTTGCCTCCTCTTGGAAAAGAATCAGTAATGTGAAGTAGAACATGACAGACATAAAATGAATTGTAATTTTCCTGTGAGTTTGTATTCCAACTGACATTGGTGTGCTTACTCGTAATTACTTGTACTACTGTATATCGAGCTCCTACTGTGTGCCAAGGACTTTATATTGGTATCTCATTTAGTCCTCATTACAACTCTATTATTATCTCCATTTTTATATTAAGGTGATGAAATGGAGGCTCAGAGGGATATACAGTAGTTAAATATTAGAGTTAGGATTCAAACACAAATTGACTTCTGAGTCTGCATTTTTCCTCCTGTATATGATACTTGCTTTTTTGTATTTGGAATCAGCTCAGAGTAATTCACAAATCATAATCTTTTTTTCCTGTTGTTTTCTCTTTAGGTTTCTGTCAGGATGAATTGGCAGAGCTTGACCCAGGCACTAGTAAGTTCTGAATGTTACCCAATGTGCATTGGTAAGAAAAGGATATGTGTGTATATTTTTAAATATATAACTTAAGATGTCATTTTTAAGCCATATTTTATTGACTCAGATTTTATTTCACTTTAATTTATAATTATGGGAAGGGCATTGTGGATGTTTTTAGTTATACTTTCTTTTTCTTCTAATATTATTCAATGGGCGGGATCCATCCATTTAATAGAAAGTTGGTTTGCTGAAAATTTCTATTTAATACTGATTTCCTTGCTCTCTGTTCTCCATCCTTCCATGAAGCCAGCAACAACAAAAATGTTACTTTCATTTAGGCACAACCATAAGCTCACAACTACTTTTCTAAAGTATTTGGTTTTGATGTAATTTTTGTCAAAGAAAGATTATGCTTGGCTTAGAAATTATAATTGATGACCTTTGTACCACAGTTTAATTTATAAAGCATTATGAGAGTGAACATTTCAAGGTCTAATAAAATGACGTTTTTCAGGATGTTATAAGTCTTGATTGTAGATAATCATTTGGGTTTCCAGTGTTCCCCAAATATGGCACACACCATTTTGGAACATGGTTATAATTATAATTAGAAATAGGACATGGGAGTACATGCAGACCCTATTTTGCTATAATGCTAAAAGGTCAAATGATAATTTAGATGGAAACTCCTTGAGATGGTTTAGAGTTATTTTTCTGGTTTTACTACTTTGTAGGACTGGCTATTTGTCACCCTTCTGCTGCTGAAATAAGTAAAAAAGCTCACCTTTCCACCATCCTGGCTAATATCGGCTTTGAGAGTGTGGACTTTATCACATATTTTCTCCACACACCTTAATAGTATAAATATCCATGCTTGTTCAAAAAAATACCTATTAATTGTGAGACAAAATAAGTCCTATGATGCTTATCAAACACGAGGGAAACAGATTTGTCTTTCTGGAAGTTGTAAAGTTCAGAATCAGTTTTGTATTATGTAGTTTAGCCCCAGTATACCAGTAGCTATGGGTGAATACACCACGTGGGGGTTAGGGATGACAACCTCCTGCACAATTAAAAATCCATGTATAACTTTTGACTCCCCCAAAACTTAATAGCCTACTGTTGACCAGTAGGCTGTTAATAGATGTGGACCAGGCAGTCCCTGAGGTGTCCAGGCAGATAGGCAGGGGCCTGATGTGCATTTTATAGGCACCTGCCTGACTAGGCTCCTGGTGAGTGATGGCTCAGGGCAGAGCCGTAAGTGGCTCCTACCACCCTGGGGCACCTGCAGGGTGATTGCAGGCATTTCCTCTGCTGCGTCTTCAACCTCTCCTTTCCAGGAAGATACAGTTGGTTAACACATATTTTGTATGTTGTGTTATGTACTGTATTCTTACAATAAAGTAAGCTAGAGAAAAGATGTTATTAAGAAAGTCATAAGGGCTAGGCCTGGTGGCTCACTCCTGTAATCCTAGCACTCTAGGAGGCCAAGCCAGGATGATCAGTTAAGCTCAGGAGTTTGAGACCAGCTTGAGCAAGAGCAAGACCCCATCTCTACTAAAAATAGAAAAAAAATTAGCCGGGCATGGTGGCACATGCCTGTAGTCTCAGCTACTTGGGAGGCTGAGGCAGGAGGATTGCTTGAGCCCAGGAGTTTGAGGTTGCTGTGAGCTAGGCTGATGCCACGACACTCTAGCCTGGGTGACAGAGCGAGACTCTGTCTCAAAAAAAAAAAAAAAGTCATAAGAGAAATATATTTATTATTCGTTAAGTGGAAGTGGATCATTACAAAGGTCTTCCTCCTTGTCTTAACATTGAGTAGGCTGAGGAGGAGAAGGAGGAGGGGTTGTTCTTGCTTTCTCAGGGGTGGCAGAGGCAGAAGAAGTGGAGGAGGTGAAAGGGGTGGAAGGGGAGGCAGGCATGCTGGCATAACTTCTATTGAAAAAAATCTGCGTGGAAGTAGACCCCTACATTTCAAATGCATGCTGTTTTAGTGTCACCTGAATTTTCTCTCTGTCATGCTCTTATGAATAGCCTTTGCTTAGGAGGAAAAAAGGTAAATTTAGTTATTTTCTTGAGTCATGCTCCTTTCTTAGAAGCATTTTTGAACACTGGGAAGGACATTGAGATGCCCTATAACCTTTCGACTGCTCATAAAACATGCCAAATAGTTGAAAACTTAGTTGTTAAGCACTGAGTGTTCTCTTTGCTCCAGGCCCCGTTCTTGGCTCCAGGGGTACGCAAATGAGTGAAGCTCCTGTCCTCAGGTATTAACAGTCTATTGGAAAACATTTGAAAAGACATGTTTTTAAACTTCTGTTTTAGCACATAGTACTCAAGCGTATTCTTCTTTTCTGTTTTTAGTTGAAAGTGGCTAATACCCAGTTTTTGAGAAAGGCCCTTCAAATTCTTATAAAGATTATTGTTGAATTCTTTCTGGGCCAAGTAATCCTAGCTCATTTAACATTTCTGCATAGAATCCCTAGCTAGGTATGGTGATTTACAGATGTCTCCATTCCATGAGAATGAACAGATAGATGTAATTTTCATGTATCAGTATAGAATTGGGAGTTATCTAAAAAAGTCACTTTTCTTTTAAAAATTGTAATTAGTGTATGTAGGTAGTATTCTCAGTAATTTCTATATTATCTTTGTGAAGTTAGTAGTATTATATATTAATCTTTCTCTTTGAAGAGATACGTAAGCATCTGACTATTGTAATGATACATAGGCAAAAATAAAATTTTATTGTTTCAGTCTGTACCAAGCATGATTTCAAGTGTGCATGCACAGCCCTACCAAGTGATAGGAAGCCTCAAGACTGAGGTGAGCTGTGTGTTGTGTTAAATTGGTTATTATTTTTGATACTGCATATTTTTTGGAATCTGGGAAGGAATAACCTTTCTTATGTTAATACCTCATGACTTTTGTACATTAGATTGAGAATAATAGGGATTTCTTCATGTTGTATCTTTGGAATTTGAAGTCTCCAAAGTCCCCCACACCCAAATTTCGGATAGGAAAGCCTGGTCACACTTGCTTATTTTGGAACAGGAAGTACTTCGTTGCTAATTTCTGGTTGTGCTTGGCAGTGGTCATAGACAGGCTTGGGACAACAGGTGGGACATGTTGGAACTAGTTGAGGAAAGACTGACTTTGTCCAATTTAAATGGCCTTTTTTACCTTTTCTGTAATGGAGCAGATGGGCAGCCACGCTTAGAATATCGGCAGCTGTTCACACTCTGGCTGCCTTCCTATGATTCCTGGGCTTCCTGGAGTCCAATGTTATGGCACAGGTTCAGGCTAAGTTCATTTCTACAAGAAGTGTCCCTGTACCATGCCCATTAGCATAAGCTAGGGACAAGGGCAGTCAGAGGTCAAGAGAAGTTCAAAACAGCATAACCTTTCTGTGCTTCTGTTTCCAAATAACCCCAGTCTGCCCTGCTCCCCGAGTTTTTTCCTCAGCCATCATGTTTACCGTGTAGTTGTAAAACTCAAGAGAACAAGGACCAACTTGATACAAGGGAACTTAGAGAATAGAAGTCATTGTTGCTTAAAACAGGAGAAATAATTGATTTATGTTTGGGGGCCAATTAGGCTATAAAACAGGAACAGTAAAGGGACCTGTGACTTCAGGACAGCTACTTGCTCTGATTTCTGTCCCACAGACAAGGGGCTTCCCAATAAAGGCTGTCAGCTTTCTAGGCTAAATTATTAATTCCTTTCATGCCTCTCAGGGATTGTCAACAGCACATAATACAGGGAGACAATTGGTAGTGTTCAGTTATTGGCCAGATAGAGGGTCAAAGGGTAAATAGTTGGATTAGCAACAGCTGTTCTTCCTCCCCAAACTTTTGTCTCTTACTATCTATTTCAGCAAAGCTATTCCTGAATTTTTGGCCTACATATCTCCTGTTGTAATATAATCCTACAAATAATTACATCAAGAGTAAACATTGACCAAAATTGAAAATACTTATTTTAATTCAGTTTCCAAAGTTAAAGGTGAACATTCTTGTTGGTATGTACTGACTATGTTGTCAAAGGTTATGATCCCAAGGAAAGTAGGTGGTTAGATGTGTTACAAGCATTTTAGCTGTTTTTTTACTAACTGGTTGAGGATCTTGGTACAGCTTGATTAAAAGAAAAAAATTACTTTAATTTTAACTGGTATTAGAATAATGTATGTTCATTGTGGAAAACACTAAAAGAAAAATATAAGCATCCCTAATCCCACCACCTAGAAATAGCCATTGTTTCTCATTTGAGAATATGTCCTTTCAAGTTGTGTCTGAGCTCATCTCTTACATAATTAGGGATCATACTATATAGGTAATTTTGTATCCTGTTTTTTTCCACTCATCATTACATTGGGAGCATTGTCCCAAGTCATAACATTTTTCACAAATATTTTCAATGGCAGGGTAATATTTCAATGAAAGTACATAGCTTTACAATGATTTATTTAACCATTCTTCTATTGTTGTGTAATTAGATTGTTTTCAGTTTTTTATACATTATAAGTAATGCCATAGTGAACATGTTTGTTTGTAAATTTTTTGTTTGCATTTCTAATGACCATTTTCGCTTTTTTTAATATATGCCAAAACTCTTCTGAATGAAGAGTGTGGACTCTGGCTCAAGATTGCTTGGGTTCAACTTGGCTACACTATTTACTAGCTCTGTAATCTTGGTTAAATTTAATCTCTCTGTGCCTTGGTTTTCTTACCTATAAAATGGGGACAATAAAAATGTATTCCTGGGCTATGCATGGTGGCTCACTCCTATAATCCTAGCACTCTGGGAGGCCAAGGCAGGAGGATTGCTTGAGCTCAGGAGTTCAAGGCCAGCCTGAGCAAGAGTGAGACCTCGTTTCTACAAAAAATAGAAAAATTAGTTGGGTGTTATGGCACATGCCTGTAGTCCCAGCTTCTTGGGAGGCTGAGGCAGGAGAATCACCTCAGGAGTTTGAGGTTGCAGTGAGCTATGTTGACGCCACTGCACTGTAGCCTGGGCTACAGAGCAAGACTCTGTCTCCAAAAAAAAGTGTATTTCTATTTTATAGGACTGTGAGGATTAAGTGAAATAATACATGTAAAGTGTTTAGAGCAGTGCTTGGCAAATGGCAAATGCTATTAAGTATGTGCTATTTGAGGCTATGTAGTAATGTTGAAATTCTCAGTGTCTCTGTACTAATGGGCTATTGTAACTGCATTTTATTAAATCAAACTAGCCTGTGTTTCTTAATGACACAAAGATGAATCATTCCAGATATTAGCAGGTATAAGTTACTGCTTCAATAAATAGTTGAGTCACAGGAACAGAGCTAACCATTTTGGTCAAGAATTCTTTATCATCTGATTGACTGTTAGGGTGTTTTGGCCTCCTTCTCCCAACCAGCAGCAGCAGGTAACCTCCCAAATAACAATCTGCCAACCCATGTATTTCACTTCTAGGAGACTAAAGAAGTTAACTTTCTGTTTAATAAAACAAATACTCAGATTATGCATTTTCTCTTTGGTCAATAGCAAATCTTACAGAAAGCATACTAAGGAAAAAATTGTACAATTTAAAATCTGACCATTACCATTTTTATAATACTGTATGTTTGGGATTCTTGTTGACTCAGACTTTAAAAAATACATTCTAATCAAGGACCTGCAAATGAATATTGTATTATGATTTATTTATTTACTTACTCACTCACTTACTTACTGAGGGTTTCACTCTGTCACCCTGGCTAGAGTGCGGTGGTATCATTGTAGCTTATTGCAACCTCAAATTCCTGGGCTCAAGTGATCCTCCTACTTCAGCCTCCCAAGTAGCTGGGACTATAGGCGTGTACCGCTACACTCAGCTAACTTTTCCTGTGTTTTGTAGAGACAGGTCTTGCTCTTGCTCCAGCAGGGCTTGAACTCCTGACCTCAAACAGTCTTCCTGTCTTGACCTCCCAAGTGCTAGGATTGCACCTGGCCTAAATGAGTATTTTAAAAGAGACTTGAAAGTTAGATTAATCTTTGGCCTCTCTTGCCGTACTGGTGGATGCCCACCAAGCAAGGATCCACGGGCGATGGTAGGATGAACAGGAAAGATAAAAAGACAGCCTGACACTACTAACTTATTCTGGCCTTGCATTCAACCGTCATGTATCTTGGGATCCCAAGGAAACTTTTTGTGGATTCTTCCAGCTACGGAAGAGAAATGTACATCTCACCTAGAGTACCCCCACAGGTTTTATCCAAAAGTCTAATATTCTGTCCCATGTCCTAATGGGTCCATTCTTAGTTGTCAAACTATATATCACAATTTTTGGTTTCAAAATGTAGTTCATAGAAGCCTAAGTGTTGTCTACAGAGAGTGAACTTAATGTTAGAGATCAAGGAAGAAAAGGAAATCATTATTTATTGGATATGCTTATGTTCCAGGCACTTTGTGTAAATTCAGTAAGTGTGAGAAGGGGTGTATCATATAAAATTATATGATTTTAAGTTTGTGTAATACCTAGTCCATTAACACTATTATTGTTCTTTTTCCGTCCTTACTTTGCGTGCCAGGTTAAGACACAGTTCCTGCACAAAAGGGACTCTAGTTTAATCAGACATAAAATTTGATGTGGCTTTTACCACATAATAGTAACGATAGCTAATATTTATTACATGCAAAGTGCTTCACGTGCATTTTTTTCATTAAGCATTTATGAAACCTCTTAAAAATGATATTATCCCATCTTACAGATGAGAACTATAAGGCCTGAAGAGGTTAAATGACTCACCCCAAAGTGTATAGTAGAGAGAAGTATTGGGACTTCAGAACCCTTGTTTTAACTAATTTTCCATGCTGTCCCTAGCTCTCGATTGTGACAAGTCTCAAATGCTGATGGTGGAAGACTTTAAGGCACTGTAATTTATAACATATATAGTGGGGCTTTTTGTGTACAAGAGAATAAAGACTATTTTGAAAGTGTCATTTGGGCCTCTTTTGGATGTATTAGGATGATTTTAGGACACAAAGTGAGATAATTCGCTGTGGAAACAGGTTCCTAGAGATTTCTTCTGTGGCTCAGGTTAGGATTATTCTACTATTTATCAGATAGGTTCTTTCCTGAAACAAATTAAGATACGTTCACAAATCTCCCTTCTTTTCCTCCTTTGTGTCCCTTTTCCTCCACAACATTCTGTTAGTGATTTAGGTATTTCACATTCATAACAGTTCCAAGAGCCTGCTTCCAAAGCTTCAACTAATTCTGGTACATCACTGCTAGATCAAGTCTCCTGAATGTGGCCTTTTGCTGAGGAGTTCCCTTCTGATAAGGATTCTTTTGAACAGGGTCGGGGTGGTATGAGATCCAGGGCTTAGGCTGAACACTCATCTCCTTGACCTCTGCCCCTATTTCAGAGTTTATACTGACTTGGTAGGGGCTCCCTATGGAGCCAAGAGTTTAGCACTTGTTTACAATTGATGAAAAGATAGTTGCATTCAAAGGTGGTTGTTGGGTTCTTGGATAGTCTTGGATGTCTGCCCACTATCTCTGGTGGGTGAAGGGAATGCTTGAACATCTAAGTCTGGAGATTTGTAACCGATGACTAAGAAGGAATGAGAAGAAACTCTGAGGCTAGTTAGATTGCTGCAATTGTTCTTTACATGGGAGCAATATTGCAGTAACATTTTGAGATCAGAGAAAGATTTGTATAAATCCTTGTTTTATTTCATTAAAAAAACCCCTGAAAATGGTAGCTTAAATTCAATACATGATTACTAGGGAGTGCGTAGAATTCTTTTTTGTGTGTGTGTCTCACTGAAGGGAAAATTTGCTGTATTAAGCAGTAAGTAGTGGAGGGACATCCTGTATTAAAGCCATGCTCTTCAAAGTTATACAGTTTTACAAATTAGCATTTTCTCTAAAAATCTTGAGGTACTCTAAGTATGCTGAGAATATAGCAACTCAGTCCCAAATGAAGCCTTTTCTGGGTATGCTTTGGTCAACCAAAAACACTCTTTAGCCTCTTTAGCTGAAGTTTTTTGTTTTGTTTTGTTTTGTTTTGTTTGGTTCAATATTTGTTGTGGATACGAATCTGAAAGAAAAGATAAGCTTCTGTCTTTGAAGGGAGCTAACAGTTACTGTGAACCAAAATTGAATATGCTTTGTTGGTAAGCATGGGAAAAGCTAAACTGCAGAATAGTAAGATTTGAAGTAAAAATATAGTGTTATCTTTTTCATCTGTTAACACAAAATTCCATGTGCTATGTGTAGTCTGCCCTATGGATGTATTTTGTTTGACTTGCAGTATGTTTAAATAAAAACCTGTTGTCAATATTTAAAACCTGCAAGAGTTTCATAAAAATTTGAATTTCTGGCTTTCTTGATGAATTGGAAGATCTAACACTGAGCTTGGATTTCTATGTGGCATCTGTTGGTTGGAACCAGAGTAGTGGCTGCCCTCTTTAAATGAACAGGCACTCTCAGGTTTGTCACAGAGTCATGTGGCTCCTTTACTCATTATGTTTTCTGCTAGTCTTCTTAGACATTTGGCTTTGCAAATCCTGCATTAAAGGATTATAATTTTCAGGGCTGAACTCTTAAAAATGTAATCTCATAATATCTGTCAAAACTGATAATATGCAGGTTTATTTTTACAGATTGAGGAGTTTAAAATTTAAAAGTAGGCCAGGTGTGGGGGCTCACACCTATAATCCTAGCACTTTGGGAGGCCAAGACAGGAGGACTGGTTGAGCCCAGACAGTTTGAGGTTCCAGTGAGTTATGATGATGCCACTGCACTTTAGCCTGTGCAACAGAGCAAGACTCTGTCTCCATAAACACACAAAAAGTTTTAAAATATGAATTTAAAATTACATATTTAACAATTCATATTCTAGGAATTTATCCTAAAGAACTGAAAGTTATACAAAATGTACATTTACAGATACTCCTTTTAGCATTTTGAATAGTAACAAAATTGGAAAAAACTTAAAAAGTTTAATAGAGGATTATTTAAATGGATTGTGGTTATCCATACAATGGAATATGACAGACTTGCTAAGGAGAAGGTGAATTTTTAGTTGGGAAGACAATATACCAAACTGGTTAACAGTGGTATCTTTAGGAAAATGGGATTACAGGTTAACTTTCATTATCTCTGCATTTTAATTTTTTACAAGGATCTTGCATTATTAAGAAAAAATATGTATTTAAAAAAACCCTGTGGTTCTCATTTCAGTTGTCCAGTTTCCAAGGTTATTTCAAATTGAGCCACTTCGGCTCTAGCTTCCTACTTAGAGCACAGATTTTACATTTGGAATTCTCTTATCTTGAAATTGTTCTAAGGAAGTGGGAATCAGCGTCCTCAAGTGGCAAGAACCGTCTTGATGCCCAATAACAGAGTAAAAGCTTAGAGCAGCATTTTCAGGTTTCTACTTGCAGCCTTACTTTCATTCACTAGTCAAGCCAGCAGAATTGGTCATCTTTTCAGTGTCAGGAGGCTGAGTCAGTACTATTGAAAATGAAGGCAGCCTTTAGTAGCTTCTCATATGAATTGGGCTATCTTAGTGGTTGCATGGATAGTTTTGAAAGTGACCCTAATGGAATGCATGGTACAGTGGAAAAAATATGAGTGAAAATTTGCATCCTGGCTTTGCCACTTCATTGCTGAGTGGCCAAAGGCAGCTTGTGAAGCTCAGTTTCAACATCCATAAAACAGTAATAATCCTTTTAGAGGTTGTTTTAAAAAAAAGTGAGATAATGTTTGTGAATTGCCCAGCATGTATCTGCTCTAGTCATTCCTCCATGTTTCTCCTTTGCTGGCAAAAAGGACAAAATGTTTCTAACTTCTTTTTGTTAATATTTAATGAGCATTTTCTGTATGCTAACGACTTTAAAACATTGATCTCATTTACTCTTCCTGGCAGCTCTATGAGGTTATTCTCAACTCTTGTTCTCCCCATTTTACAGATGAGGAAACGGACAATTTAACACTTGGCCATGGTCACACAGCTGGTAAGTGGCAGAGCTGAACCCTGTGTGATCCCAAAGCCCGTCCTATTTATCTTTTTAACATTGAGGTATGATTTACACTCAATGAAATGTGCGGATCTAAAGTGTAAACTCCAAGTAGTTTTCACAAATGCATGCATCCCTGTAATCCACATTCCATCAAGATACAGAACATTTATATACTTTTAGAAAATTCCCTTTTTCTTTTTCCCCAGTTGATCCCACTACTCTACTCTAAGAAGCAATAGCTTCTGATTTTTCATAAGTTAGTTTTTCCTGTTCTAAAATGTTGTGTGCATAGAAATATTACACCATGTGCTCTTTTGTGCCTTTTTCAGCATAACATTTGAGACTCATCCATATTGTTGCAGGTGTCAGTAGTTCATTCGTTTATATTGTTGAGTAGTATTTCATTGACTGTGCCACAGTTTATTTACCTTTTGATACCTGGGCTTTTTCATTTTTTTGGCTATTATGAATGAAACAGCTATAAAATTTTTTATACAGGGTTTTTGTGGATATGTTTTTATTTCTCTTCGACATGTCTCTAGGAATTGTTGGATCCTATGGTAGATGTATGTTAAACTTTTCATGAAATTGCCAAACAGGTTTCCAAAATGTTCACACATTTTATAATTCCAATAATATGAGTTCCAGTTCCACATCTTTGCAAGCATTTCGTATTGTCAGTCTTTTTTTTTTTTTTTTTTTTTTGAGACAGAGTCTCACTCTTTTGCCCAGGTTAGAGTGCAGTGATGTCATCATAGCTCACTGCAAACTCCAACTCCTGGGCTCAAGTGATCCTCCTGCCTCAACCTCCCGAATAGCTGGGACTGCAGGTGAGTGCCACCATGCCTGGCTAATTTTTTCTATTTTCAGTAGAGGTGGGGTCTAGCTCTTGCTCAGGCTGGTCTCAAACTCCTGAGCTCAAGTGATCCTCTCCCCTTGGCCTCTCAGAGTGCTAGGATTACAGGAGTGAGCCACATTGCCCAGCCAGTCTTTTTAATTTTAGTCATTTTAGTGAGCATTATAATGCGATTGATATGTTTTTCATTTGCATTTCCCTGATGACTGTATTTTTTAAAAGTGTTCATCTTTTGATCATTAAAACATGTTTTTTGTCCAATTGTTGAATCATAGGTGTTTTAATTCTAGATACAATTTCTTCATCAGATATATGTGTTGTGAATATTTTCCCCTAGTCTGTGTGGCTTTCCTTTTTTTTTTTTTTTTTTTTTTTTACTTTTTAACATATTTTGTGATGTAGAACTTTTGAATTTTTATAGAGTCCAATTTATTAATTTTTTCTTTTGTGATTAATGTTTTCAATGTCTTCTCTAGAAATCTTGGCCTAACCTAAGGTTGCAAAGATGTTTTGTTTTCTACTAGAAATTTTAGGATTTTAGCTTTTACATTTATGTCTATAATCTTTAATTTTGTTATGTTTTAAGTTAGGAATTAAGGTCTTTTCTTATGAATATTGATTTGTTCTGGCACCATTTGTTGAAAAGACTTTCTTCATTGAATATTTTGATCTCTTGTTGAAAAATGATTTGAGAGTCTATTTTTGGACTCTATTCTCTTCCATTAATCTTTTTATCTTTTCACAAATACTGTGATGTTTTGATTACTGTAGCTTTATAATATTAATAAATCTTGAAATCAGATAGCATTAGTCCTCTAACTTCATTCTTCCTTTTCAAAGTTATTTTGGCTATTTGACTATTCTTATTATAAATTTTAGAATCAATTTATCAGTTTTTTATGTTTATTTTTATTTTTTTACATAAAAGCCTGAAATTTTCATTGAATTGCATTAACTCTATCAATTTGAGAAGAGTTCTCATATTAATAGTATTGAGTCTTCTAATTGAATTCAGTGTGTCTTTCCACTTAGTTAGGTCATCTTTCTGTTTTCTTACTGATGTTTTTAAAAATTTAGTGTTGAGATCTTATATATCTTTCTTTAAATTTATTCCTAAGTATTTTGTGTTTTTTAATGCTGTAGTAAACAGTGTTGTTTTAAAGATTTCTTTTTCAATCGTTTGTTGCTCATATGTAGAAATGCAATTGATTTTTGTATATTGAGTTTGTATCTTGTGACATTGTTAAATTTGTTTACTAGTTCTAGTAACTTTTAAAAATAAATTCCCTGAGACTTTTTATATGTACATTTGTGAATAAAGACAGTTTTACTTCTTACTCTTTGATGTTTATGACTTGTTTATTTTTCTTACTGCATTGGCTAAGATTTTGAGTACAATAGTAGATGGAAATGGTGAGAATGACAGTCTTGTCTTGTTCTTAGGGGGCAGGAGTTTATTTTCACTGTCAAATATGATGTTAGCTCTGTTTTTTCTCCTTTTAATTTTTAAAATTGTAGTAAAACATAGTTAACTATCTTAACCATTTTTAAGTGTACAGTTCAGTGACATTAAGTACATTCACATTGGTTGTGCAACCATCACCAATATCCATCCACAGAACTCTTCTCATCTTGCAAAACTGAAACTCTATATTGGTTAACAACTACTCATTCCCCTCAGCCCCTGGCAATCACTATTCTACATTCTGTCTAGGTACATCATGTATGTGGAACTATACAGTGTTGTCTTTTTGTGACTGGCTTATTTCACTTGGCATAATGTCCTTAATGTTTATGCATGTTGTATCATGTATTAGACTTTCCTTCCTTTTTTTAAGGCTAAATAATATTCCATTGTATGTATATACCACATTTTGTTTATCCATTCACCCATAAATGGATACTTAGGTTGCTTCTACCTTTTGGCTATTGTGAATAATGCTCTATAAACATGAGTATAATCTCTCTTCAAGTCCCTATTTTATTTTGGGTATATGGTAATTCTTTTTTTAATTTTTGAGGAATCACTATACTATTTTCCATAGCTGCTGTACCATTTTATATTCCCACCAACAGTGGACTAGGGTGCCAGTTTTTATACATCTTCACCAATACTGGTTATTTCCTGTGTTTTTTCCATAGTAGCCATCCTAATGGTTATGAGATAATACTTTGTTGTGGTTTTGATTTGCATTTCCCTAATGATTAGTGCTGTTGAACATCTTTTCATGTGCTTTCTAGCTATTTGTATATCTTCTTTGGAGAAATGTCTGTTCAAGTCTTTTGCCTGTTTTTAAACTGGATTCCTTGTGGGTTTTTGTTTTAGTTGTAGTAGTTCTTTCTGTATTCTCTATATTAATCCCTTATCAGATATATGATTTACAAATATTTTCTTCCATTCTTCAGGATGCCTTTTCACTTTGTTGATTGTGCCCTGTGCACAGAAGTTTTAAATCTTGATGTCCAATTATTTTTTCTTTGTTGCCTATGCTTTTGGTATCATATCCAAGAAATGTTGCCAAATCCAGTGTCATGAAGCTGTCCTCCTATGTTTTTTCTTTTTCTTTTCTCTTTTTTCCTTTTCTTTTTTTTTTTCTTTCTTTTCTTTCTTTGACACAGGGTATTGCTCTGTTGGCTGGGCTAGAGTGCCGTGGCATCATCATAGCTCACTTCTGGGTTTGGGCGATCCTCCTGCCTCAGCCTCCCAAGTAGCTGGGACTACAGGCACACACCTCCACACCTGGCTAATTTTTCTATGTTTTGTAGATATGGGGTTTCACTCTTATTCAGGCTGGTCTCAAACTCCCTGCCTCAAGTGATACTCCTGCCTCAGCTTCCCAAAGTGTGAGGATTACAGGCGTGAGCCGCTGTGCCTGTGCCCCCTATGTTTTTTCTAAATGTTTTATAGTTTTAGTTCTCACATTTAGATTTTTGATCCACCTTGAGTTAATTTTTGTATATGGTGTAAGGCAGCGGTCTCTAACCTTTTTGGCATCAGGGACCATTTTCATGGAAGACAAGTTTTCCACAGACGCGGGAGGCAGGGATGGTTTTGGGGTGATTCAAGCACATTACATTTATTGTGTACTGTATTTCTATATATTATAATCTATAATGACATAATTATACCATATATGTTGGGGATCCCTGGTAAGGTAAAGGTCAACATTATTCTTTTGCATGTGGGTATTGTTTTCCCAGCATCATGTGTTGAAAAGACTATTCTTTCCTCGTTGAATAGTCTTGGCAAACTTGTCAAAATCATTTTACCATATATGTGAGGTTTTATTTCTGGGCTGTTTTATTCCATTGGTTTATATGTCTGTCATGTCAGTACCACACCGTTTTGATTACTGTAGCTTTGTAGTAAATTTTGAAATCAGGAAGCTATAGGGTTTTTATAGATGCCCTTTATCAGCTTGAGAAAGTTCCCTTCTATTCCTAGTTTGCTAAGAGTTTTTTTTTAATCATGAGTGGTGTCATTTTTCAAATGCTATTTCTGCATCTAGATACTTAGACTTAATATATTAATAGTAAATTACACTGATTGAATTTTGAACTTTGAATCGCACTTGTAATCCTGGGATAAAACTCGTGTGGTCATGATGTATTATAATTTTCAAATGTTGCTGAGCTCTACTTGGTATAACTTTTTTATGGAGTTTTATGATTACACTCGGAAGAGCCAAAGCCTATGTCTTAATCTCAGTGCCATACTATCTCCAGAAGATTTTTATTTTCCTTTAACTCATTATTTTGGTCATATGCCCTTTAATTTGTGTGACTCTGTATTGGTTTTTTGTGTAGTCATAAACAACTAACTGGCTTTCTAGATAGGTGTTAGGAGTTCTCCTACTTTGATTTTGAAGTCTCCCTCTAATGGTCTGTTCTGGGAGCACAGAGATAAGAACTTGTGATAAAGCATTGGTGAGTATGACCATTTAGTCCACTAGGTGGCAATAGGTCCTAACTGAAGAGCAAAGAGCAAGGACTCAGAAAAACAAGAAAACAGTGCTTGCAAAATTCATGATTAAACCGTACAGAAAAATAAGATTTTATGAAAAGTAATACAGCTAGGCTTCAAAATCGGAGAGAAGGAAGTTATGCCTTCGGGTCTTTTTTTTTTTTTTTTTTTTTTAGATAGAGATAGGGTCTCTGTCACCCAGGCTGGAGTGCAATGGCACAATCATAGAGCTCACTGTAACCTGGACCTTCTGGGCTTAAGTGATCCTCCCACATCAGTCTCCCAAGTAGCTGGGATGACAGGTACAGGCTACCACGCCCAGCTAACTTCTGTTTTTTAAAATTTTTTGTAGAGATTGGGTCTTGCTATGTTGATCAGGCTGGTCTCAAACTCCTGGCCTCAAGCAATCCTTGGCCTCTCAAATTGCTGGGATTACAGGCATGAGCCACTGTGCCTAGCCCCTTTAGTCCATTCTAACAGCATGTATGAAAACTCTAATTTAAAACACCTGGGGCCTGTAGTCCTTAGCTACTAGGGAGGCTGAGGCAGGAGAATCTCTTGAGCCCTGGAGTTTGAAGTCAGCCTGGGTAACATAGTGAGACCCTATCTCTTAATTAAAAAAACAAAACCATGGGAATATGTTTTGCCGTCTCCTTTCGCTTGCCTCTGAAGCTTCAAAATCTAGGCTTATTTGGTGGGTATCCAGTGACTTTTTGAATATTGGGAGGATGGAAGGGGTAACAGAGACAGAAGGGTAAGGTAATAGGTCAGACCCTTAATGCAAGGGAATCTGAGTCTGGGGGTAAGAAGGATGTCCTCTTATATCCAAGAGTTGAAATCTACTTCCAAATCTATGCTGTCTCTTGGATCTGAGACACTATTCCTCAGGCACAATAAAAGAGGCTTTTATGAATGATGTCTAAGATGTAAGTTTTCCTTATACAAATTGAAATGAGAGAACAGAGATTTTTCCTTGACAGTGGTGAGGGAAGAAGGTCAGTTAAGAGGATGTGGAATTCTAGGAAGTGGTAGATAGAATTTATGGGACTGAAAATTAAAGGAAAGGGGTAGGTGAGTTTCTAATGCTCCCCTGAAGTTAAGAAAATAAAAAGTTTGGGGAAGACAACTAGGTTGGAACCAGTGTGACCTGGCAGGCTAGAGAAGCCTGCTTGCTTAGGGCAGTGATGCCAACTTTTTTGTTTTTAACCTCAGCCAACTTAGACACATTAAAGTTCCCCACTACCCGCTTAACCTGCATGTTCCTGCTCTTCAGTTGAAAATAATTCATTGGTAATGGACTATTATGTATAAATAAGTTTGGAGGAAGGATATATGTGCTTTAAGAATTGAGGTATGGGCTGGGTGCGGTGGCTCACGCCTGTAATCCTAGCACTCTGGGAGGCCGAGGCAGGTGGATCACTCGAGGTCAGGAGTTCGAGACCAGCCTGAGCAAGAGTGAGACCCCTGTCTCTATGAAAAATAGAAAGAAATTATCTGGCCAACTAAAAATATATATAGAAAAAATTAGCTGGGCATGGTGGCGCATGCCTGTAGTCCCAGTTACTCGGGAGGCTGAGGCAGTAAGATTGCTTAAGCCCAGGAGTTTGAGGTTGCTGTGAGCTAGGCTGACGCCACGGCACTCTAGCCTGGGCAACAGAGTGAGACTCTGTCTCAAAAAAAAAAAAAAAGAATTGAGATATGGTTCATATTTGAAACATCACATATTTATGTCAAAGTCTAATTACTAGAAAATTTTAAGATAGTCATTACAATACCTATCCTTATACATAATATGTATCAAACTAAATTGAAAATGATAGTGCCAAATGAACCATAATTTAAGATTATAAAGCAAGAATAGCAGCAATAGATAACTACCACTAATTCCCTCAATAGTGATAATGGAGTTTTTCTGAGAACTGTTCCAACTGACTTTATGTGTGCCATTTGCACAAGGATATTTGCAGCTTTGTCATGCATTTTGTGGCAATCAGGCTTAGTAAAATCCTAAAGAGTCTCTTGTTAATTTTAGTTTATAAACACTGAGTTTTATTAAAAGTCACTTAACAATTTACTTTCAAGTAACCTTTAATCGTAGGTAGACATAAACTGAACATCAGTCCTCATGTGAAGGATGAATGTTGTATTACTTCACCAGGAGAATCCTTAATATCTTGAGAATCATGGGGTTGAGGGGTTGGGAAGGAGGAGAAGGCAGAAAAATAGCCACAGGGTAGTGGAGGGGACTCAGTACAATGGGCCTTTGGTGCTAGGTGTGAAATAAAAAGGGGGTGTTTCTTCTGTGACTTAAAGCAAAATACTGCTGAGTTTGTGTGTGTATGTGTTCACTGTGTATGCACAGATAGTTATAATAATAGCTTTGATACTATTGATAGATTACTATTTATTATGTGATCAGTCCTTTTGACAGAATTATTTGTTATGTGACTCTAACACCAAATGATTTTTTTGGGAATTGTTTTTTCTTGTGTTGAATGAAGTAGATCTGTGTAATTGAGAAGGAAATAAAATGCTTCATGTAATGATTTTGTGCTGGGACTTTTGTTGGTTTGTGTGGTGTCTGTATCATTTAGCATCTCAGTTGTTCAGGAGTCTGTCAACATAACGAACATGCAGTAAAAACCAAGCCCTAAACATTATTTTCATTATAATCTTAATTGTGAGAATAACAGTCTCTCTCTGTCTTTCTCTCTGGAGTAGTTTAAAGGCAAGGAACAGAAACACTCTCAAGCTAGTTTAAAATGGGAACATTGTTAGAAAATACAGGGTTTCTTTTTCTAGAGCATGCCATTGGATTTCATGAAGAACCAAGACCAGGATTTCTTTCCCATCTCTCTCTGGCCAAATGCAGTCTCATCTCTGCTTTTCTGGTACCTCTGGTTCATATTATTCTTCTCCTTTAGAGTGATATTCTTTGCTTCTATGTCCATGATGGAAAATAGCTACCCCTGCCCTTCCCTGGCTCGTCATATCTTTCTAGCACCCAAGTTCAACAGAGACTTAAAATATTTGTGTTCAAATTTTAAATTCTCAGGAAAAAGGATAAGCCCAGATTAGTTCAGGTGTCTGTCTCTTCGGTCAGGGACTATGGTCCATTGACTATTCAGTAGAAGAGCCATGAGCATTCTAAGGAGAATGTGAATGAAGCAAATTGTGTGACATGATAGCTTTAGTCAGGAAACAGGATGGAGATTTTGGAAACTGTGAAATCTGGCATTCTAGGGAAAATGAACAGGCAGGGAAAATTCAGGGGCATGGATTGATTAGGAATTAATTGGTAGGCCAGGGATGGAAAGGATGGAGATCTGACAAATGCAGTGAGAATCTAGGTATTTAGGTGATGCTTGAAGTTTGGTAAGAGGAGATATACTTTCAAAGCACCCACTTACTTGCTGTGAGTATAAGTATCAAGACCTAGAACTCTTGGTCTTGGGGTGGTAATGACCAGATGGGTTGAGTTAAGCCTGGGCCAGTGGGCAAGGGACCCATGATAGCCACCCAGGAATGCTGATGGGCTTAATCATAGTGACCAGGGCCAGCTGTAACACTCAGTGTACTTCTTTGCCTAGGATCTATTTAAAGACCTACCTGGTACCAACCTCAGACAAGGTCTGAGGTTGTCTATGTACTTTTGCCCTAGCTATGATTGGCTCTGGGGATGGTCTAGATTATATATACGTGGAAGGCACTAGTGACTCCAATAGTTAGGGCCATTGAGAAGTGGGAACTGAAAATAACTTTTTAATATTCACATTTTTGGATTGTTGCTTTCTGGAATAGAAAATGATTCCATAATCCCAGGTTGAGTTTACTCCTTAGTTTATTCCTCAAGGAAATTTTTCTTCTGAATTATACTTTGGGATTAAGTTGTATTTAAGCAGTTTAGGTGCCATGGCACTTGGGTCTAACTCTAGGAAATTCGGTTTAATTGGCTATTTAATTAACTTCATTGAGATCAAGACTTTATTACTTAAGAGGTTTGTAAAAACATTCCTGAGGAAGAGATTCATTTCTGGCATGAGTGAGTGAGAAGGTAAATAAATTCTCTCCCCCAAAAGCAATTATAAAATCAGAAAAAATTATCAAAAAACCCAAAGGCTTATAACAAACTAAGAAGCATTTATTCATGAGAACCGCTGACCTAGGGATAAGAACAGCACAAGTTTGTCGTGGTCCCTGGGATTGCTCCTATTTCTCTCAGCTCTAACAGTGTAGTAGTTTCACCAGGCCATGAAAACCACCAGCTTTATGACTGTTGCAGGAGGGGGCTCACTTGATCTGGAGTGTTGTCAATTAAAAGTGATGATCTTGGTGGCAAGTGAAACAGGTAGAGCCAGCAAGCCTGTTAGCCTGAGGTTAAGTTCTATTTGGGACAAACAGTGGACCAGCAGACTTGCCAGGGCTTTAATAGGGGGCACTGGGAGATGAGACAATTACAGGGGGCTTGATAAGCTTTCCAGAAAGCCTGGATTGGAATATTTGTGCACATCAGAAGTCAGTGTGAGCCCAAGCTGTCCACAAATCCCTGGCCAGTGCAGAGGATGTATGAGCAAGCCCAGCAAATAAGTAAAAGCTGGAACAGACTTGAAGGCCTGAAGTGTGAGTGTGTTCCCCATCCCAACCACAGATCCGTCAGTAGAGAATGAAAGGGCTTAAGGTGGTTAAGCACCACCACTGACCCGTCTTTGAGCAGTAAGCTATGCAGACAGAAGGAAGACCCCGGAAGTCAGGCTTCACAATAAAAACAAAGGGAAAAAACCTGAGCCATTAGGAACCACACATTGCAGGGGAGATAGACTTCATGGTGTAGTCGAGGAAAGTAAGTTAAAAAAAAAACACTGCCATCACCACCAACTTTAGTGGGGGAAAAGTCAAAATCTGGTGTTGCCAAAAGCACAATATTTTAAGTGTTTAATATCACAACAAAAAATTACAAGACATGCAAAGAAACAAAGTCTAGGCCAGGCGCGGTGGCTCACGCCTGTAATCCTAGCACTCTGGGAGGCCGAGGCGGGTGGATCTCTCGAGGTCAGGAGTTCGAGACCAGCCTGAGCAAGAGTGAGACCCTGTCTCTACCAAAAATAGAAAGAA
Organism: Lemur catta; assembly: GCF_020740605.2. NCBI lineage: Eukaryota > Metazoa > Chordata > Mammalia > Primates > Lemuridae > Lemur > Lemur catta. Next base: position 10,167,334 of record NC_059137.1, read on the forward strand.
ATGATTTGGACAGCTAAAAATCTATATAGAAAAAATTAGGCCGGGCGCGGTGGCTCACGCCTGTAATCCTAGCTCTGGGAGGCCGAGGCGGGTGGATCGCTCAAGGTCAGGAGTTCAAGACCAGCCTGAGCAAGAGTGAGACCCCGTCTCTACTAAAAATAGAAAGAAATTATCTGGCCAACTAAAAATATATAAAAACAAAAAAATTAGCCGGGCATGGTGGCTCATGCCTGTAGTCCCAGCTACTCGGGAGGCTGAGGCAGTAGGATCGCTTAAGCCCAGGAGTCTGAGGTTGCTGTGAGCTAGGCTGATGCCACGGCACTCACTCTAGCCCGGGCAACAAAGTGAGACTCTGTCTCAAAAAAAAAAAAAAAAAAAAAAAAAAAAAAAAAAAATTAGCCGGGCATGGTGGCGCATGCCTGTAGTCCCAGCTACTCGGGAGGCTGAGGCAGTAGGATCCTTTAAGCCCAGGAGTTTGAGGTTGCTGTGAGCTAGGCTGATGCCACGGCACTCACTACTCTAGCCCGGGTGACAAAGCGAGACTCTATCTCAAAAAAAAAAAAAAAAAAAAGAAAGTCTAACCCATACTCAGGAAAAAAAAATCAGTAGAAACTGTCCTGAGTGATCCCAAATGTTGGATCTAGCACATGAAAACTTCAAAGCAGCTATTATAGATATTTTAAAGAAATAAAGGAAACCATGTTTAGAGAATTGAAAGGAAGTATGATGACAGTGACTCAACATAGAATCACATTAAAAAGAAATAAGAACAAAAATGCAAGTTCTGGAATTGAAAAGTATAATAACTGAAATGAAAAATTAAGTAGGAAGGACTGTAAGGGCAGATTTTAGGTGATAGAAGAAAGAATTGGTGAGCTTGTAGATAGACCTATAAAAATTATTCAGTATGAAGAACAGAGGAAAAAAGGTTGAAGGAAAATGAACAGAATCTCTGAGATGAATGGGACAACATCAACTGTGTGTGTAACGAGAATCATAGAAGGAGAGGAGGGAGAAAAAGGGGCAGAAAAATATTAGAAGAAATAACGGCCCAAATTTCTGAATCTGATGATAAACATTAATCTGCAGATCCGAGAAGCCTGATGAACCCTGAGTATGGTAAACATACATCAGAGTCAGACTGTTGTAAGACAAGGACGAAGAGAAAATCTTGAAAGCAACAAGAAAAAAATGATTCATTGTGTGCAAGGAACAACACTAGGATTTATGGCTGCCTTCTCATCAGAAACAGTAAACTAAAGGCAGTGAGATAACGTTCAAAGTGTGGAAAGAAAAAAAAATGTTAACCAATAATTCTATATCCAGCAAAACTATTCTTCAAAAATGAAGGCAAAGGCCGGGCGCCGTGGCTCTTGCCTGTAATCCTAGCACTCTGGGAGGCCGAGGCAAGTGGATTGCTCGAGATCAGGAGTTGGAGACCAGCCTGAGCAAGAGGCAGACCCCTGTCTCTACTAAAAAATAGAAAGAAATTGTCTGGCCAACTAAAAATATGTATAGAAAAAATTAGTTGAGCATGGTGGTGCATGCCTGTAGTCCCAGCTACTCGGGAGGCTGAGGCAGAAGGATCACTTAAGCCCAGGAGTTTGAGGTTGCTGTGAGCTAGGCTGACGCCACGGCACTCACTCTAGCCTGGGCAACAGAGTGAGACTCTGTCTCAAATAAAAAGGCAAAATAAAGACTTTCCCAATATAAAAGACAGAATTTGTTGCTAGTGGACTTGCCTTAAAATACTAAGGATGTTCTGTAGGCTGAAAGGAAGTGACACCAGATGGTAACTCAAATCCATAAGAAGTGATAAACACTGGAAATGGTAAATAAGAGGGTCAATGTAAGTCTATATTTTTTATCTTAATTTTTAAAAAGATTGTATAAAGCAAGGATTAAAACACTATAATACTAAGTTTATAACATATATGGCAATAAGAGAAAGGGAGTGGATAGAAAACATTGCAACAAGTTTCTGTAATTTCTAGGATTAAATTAGAAGTAGATTGTTATAAATGAAAATACATGTTGTGATGCCTAGAGCAACCACTAAGGAAAACAACAAAAAATATGTAGGAAAAAAGCAACAGAGGGATTAAAGTGGTACGCTAAAAAGTATTTTACACAAAAGAAGATAATAAAGCAGAACATAGGTTCAAAAAAGGCGTGAGACAAAAACAGCAAAACGGCATACTCAGTCCAACATATTAATAATTATATTAGGTGTGAATGGACTATCTATTCAAAAGGTAGGGATTTTCAGCCTGGATCAAAAGGCAAGACCCAACTCTGTGCTGTCAATAATAGACATAACTTAGATGAAAAAACACAAACAACTTGAAGGTAAAAGGATGATAAAAGAACATGCAAACAGTAACCATAGAAGAGCTGCAGTGACTATATTAATATCAGATAGTTTAAGGTAAGAAGAGACAGAGGGACATGTTATAATGACAAAAGGGGTAATACATGAGGAAAACATAATTATGAAAATATAACAAGAGACTACCAAAATACATAAAACAAAAATTGGCAAATTAGAGGAAAAATAAACAATAATAATTGTAGATTTCAATTTCCCACTCTCGATAATTGATAGAACAGTTGCACAAAAAATTAGCAAGGATATAAAAGACTTCAGCAGTATCAACCAACCTGGCCAGGAGTTCAAGGCCAGCCTGAGCCACACAGCAAGACCTGTCTCTAAAAAAAAAAACAATAAACAAAAAAAAACCTCAAAGGAGCAATAATGCTAATTCTTCTCAAATTTATTTGCAAAGCAAAAGAGGGAACACTTTGCAACTCATTTTGTGGGCACAATATTATCCTGATAAAGCCAAACAAATACAGTTGAATTGATTTTTGACAAAGGTGCCAAGATGGTTCAATGGGGGGAAATGATAGTTTTTTCCACAAATGATGCTGTGAAAATTGAATATCTGTATGCAAAAAAAAAAAAAAAAAACAACCCAGACCCTTATTTTACACTAGACACAAAAATTAATTCAGAGTGCATTATACACCTAAATGTAAGAGATAAAGCTACAAAATATTTATCTTTGTCATCTTGGTAACAGCAAAGAGCTCTTAGACATGACACCAATGGCACAAGCCATAAAAGAAAAATACTGATTAATTGGCTTTGTTAAAAATGTAAAACTTCTGCACTTCAAAAGACATCATCAAGAAGATGAAAAAACAAGCTACAGATTGAGGGAAAATATTTGTGAAACAAATATCTGATAAAGGAGTTGTATCCAAAATATATAAAGAATCCTTACAACTCAAGGAGACAATTCATTTTTTAGAAATGGACAAATATATGATTCCACTTATATGAAATACCTAGAATAGACAAAATTCACAGACAAAATTCACATAAAATAGAGGTTGTTGGGGGAAGTAGGGGAAAAGTAGTTACTACTGAATAGGAACAGAGCTTTTGTTTATGGTTATGCAAAAGTTCTGGAAATGGATAGTGGTGATGGTTGCATGACATTGTAAATTTAATGCCACTGAGTTGTACACTTAAAAATGGTTAAATGGTAAATTTTACATATACTTTACCACAATAAAAGCAAATTTAAAAATTTGGAAACGTAGGACAAAAGGTGTGAACAGACATTTCATCCCATGAAAAGATGCTCAGTATAATTAGGGGAATGCAAATTAAGATTGCTGTGACTGGGCTGGGCGTGGTGGTTCACGCCTGTAATCCTGGCACTCTGGGAGGCCGAGGCAGGCGGATCGTTTGATCTCAGGAGTTCGAGACCAGCCTGAGCAAGAGCGAGACCCCGTCTCTACTAAAAATAGAAAGGAACTATATGGACAGCTAAAAATATATATGGAAGAAATTAGTCGGGCATGGTGGAGCATGCCTGTAGTCCCAGTTACTCGGGAGCCTGAGGCAGGAGGATCGCTTAAGCCCAGGAGTTTGAGATTGCTGTGAGCTAGGGTGATGCCACGGCACTCTAGCCCGGGCAACAGAGTGAAACTCTGTCTCAAAAAAAAAAAAAAAAGAAAGATTGCTGTGACTGTCCACTGTACACCATCTGGAATGGCTGTGGTCAAAAATAATATAAAAGTGTCCTAAAAAGTGTTGGTGAAAGCGTGTAGAAACTAGAAACCTCGCATGTTGCTATGGGAATGTAAAATGATAGTCACTTTGGAACAATCAATTTGGCAGGTTATCTTTTTTATTTTTTATTTTTTTTGTGACAGAGTCTCACTCTGTTGCCCAGGCTAGAGTGAGTTCTGTGGCGTCAGCCTAGCTCACAGCAACCTCAAACTCCTGGGCTCAAGCGATCCTCCTGCCTCAGCCTCCCGAGTAGCTGGGACTACAGGCATGCTCCACTATGCGCGACTAATTTTTTCTCTATATATTTTTAGCTGTCCAGATAATTCCTTTCTATTTTTAGTAGAGACGGGAGTCTCGCTCTTGCTCAGGCTGGTCTCGAACTCCTGAGCTCAAACGATCTGCCCGCCTTGCTCTCCCAGAGTGCTAGGATTATAGGCGTGAGCTACTGCACCTGGCTAATTTGGCAGGTTATTAAAAAGTTAAACTTACTATATGATCTGGCAGTTCCACTCCTGGGTATCTATCCAAGAGAAATAAAAACATAGGTAAGCACAAAGACTATATGCAATAATATTTATAGTAGTATTATTCATAATACCCAAAACCTGGAAATAATCCAAATGTCCATCAACTGGTGAATGGATAAACAAAATGTGGAATATACATATAATGGAATTCTCTTCAAGAATAAACAGGAATTAATTACTGATACATGCTACAAGATGGTTAAACCTAAAAATCATTATGCTAAATGAAAGGATAAACCTAAAATCATTGTGCTAAATGAAAGATTAAACCTAAAATCATTGTGCTAAATGAAAGGATAAACCTAAAATCATTGTGCTAAATGAAAGGATAAACCTAAAATCATTATGCTAAATGAAAGGATAAACCTAAAAATCATTATGCTAAATGAAAGAAGCCAAATTCAAAAGAGTACATATTGTATGATTCCATCTATATGAAATGTCTAGAAAAGGCAAATTTATAGAGATAGCAGATCAGTCAGTGGTTGTCTGGGGCTGACAGAGTGGAGACTGATTGGAAACAGGCACAAAGGGAGTTTTGGGGGTGATGGAAATGTTCTAAGATTGGATTTTGGTGATTATTGTATAACTTAATAATTGAATAAAAGTCATTGAATCGTACGCTTACAACAGATGAATTTTATGATATGTAAATTGTATCTAAACAAAGCAGTTTAAAAAAATACCTAAGATGGGTTGGGAAGAGGAAAAGGAAGAGACTTTTGGTTAAAACGATTTAAGTTTATCAGTTAGGTGGGATCCCACTGATGATTTGTAATGTCATTAGTCTTTGTCTTAGAAACCCGTACTCCCAAAGCCTTACCTTGTGTCCTGCCTACTACAGAGCCTACTAGAAAGAAACTTCTTGTTTGAGAGGGCTAACTCAACTGTGTAGAGTGTGGTTCTGATAGATCCAGAGTTAATGATACTTCTCATCCAGGCTGATGACACTTACATGGAGAAAAGGCCTTCTTTTAACCCCAGGTTATGGGTTAACTCCATCCAGTCATCTTGCATACATGTGCTGTTGGTTGATAAGTAGGCGAGAGTTTGGGGAATGAGGAGATTGTCTATACTACTGAAAGTGGAGAACCCATGGAGCAGTACCATCAGAGACCAGGATACTTTGGGTTGTACCATGTTCTGTTTGCAGAGCTCTTATCACTTAGGTTCTCACTGAGGCCTCACAGCAATCCTATGAGATAGGGAAGATATCTTCAGTCCCACTTTTATGGAGAAGTAAGGCTTACAGGGTGACTGGCTTATCCAATAACATATGACCATGACAGAGCTGGAGTTAAATTCAGATTTTCTGACTCCATAGCCCAAACCATTTCTTATATACCTACTGTTTTGCCTCAGATATTTACAAGGAAGAGGAGAGAAAGGGGCATGTGATTTTGATTGGTTGTGTGTTTTCACTAGATTTAGTTAGTCTCAAGAACAGGAGGGGAAGTTGGGCTAAAGTGTAAGTTCATGGGTTCTATACCAAATATAATCAGGATAGGTTTGTTCTGATACCTGGTAGCTATTAAAATTATACCTAGGTTGAAACTAATTTGTGGCACAGATGGCTGTAGGTATCCTGTGCTTTGTTCAAGGAGCAGACTACTTCCTAAGTTATAAATATAATTGTGCCAGAAATTAGAAAGAAATTCATTTGGCAAGCATTTGTGTGTCTACTCCATACTCCATGCCAGGCGCTTTGACAGGATATGGGATCACAGGGCCCAGTTGGATCCTGTAGAGGTATAGCCTGAGAGGAGAACAGGAGTAAGCTGGAATTTCCTTCGTCATCTTCATTCTCTTAGGACGATATGTCTGCCATCCAAATTGACCACTTCCACCATGTCCTGGAGCCTGTTGCTTTCTACTATCCTTGGACCTGTGCTTTCCACAGGTCCCCTTTCTTGATAAAAATAGTTTACCTTTCCTTCTCTTTCCTCTGTGGATTCTGCCATCTGCTTTTCAGCCAAACATAGGTAGATTCTGCATCTAAGAGAAATCTTTGCTTTTAAAAAAAAGACATGATTTAAAATTAACTTTTTCTTAATTGTTGAAATACTTTATTCTTATTGCTAAATACCTGGAAGATACAGAAGGCTATAAAAAAATATAAACATCACGTTAAAAAATCAAACATAAAAATTTAGAGATTGCAACTATTAACATTTTTGCTTCTAGTCTGTGAGCTTCCAGTCTCCTTTTTATCTCCTACCAGCCAGCACATGCTTGGGCCCGTGGGCCCGTGTGCGCACGCGCGCGCGCACACTCACACCCCCCCCCCCCCCCACACACAGTTTTCTGTGTCAGGCCCTAAATGAAATACTTTACATGTATTACTCCTGAAGTAGCCCTGTGAAGCAAATACTATTATCATATCTCTTATTTACAGGTTACACAGATTGAAAGGCTAAGTAAGTTGCCTACGTTCATATAGTTGGTAAGTAACAGAACAGGGATTTTTCCTCCTTATTTAGCCCAACCTCTTCACCACTACCTTTCCAGAAATCTATTTCCAGCCATCATGATCACACCAAAATTGTTCTAAAATTATCAATAATCTTTCTTTTTTTTTGTTTTTAATTCTTTCTTCTCTGGCCTTGTCTCTTCACCATCTCTTGTGTGCTTTAGCCACACTTTCGGTTTTGTAAAAGGCACTATGCTTCTTTGGCCTGTTACATACCATGTATGTGTTTCCTCTGCTTAGCATGCTCACGCCACCTATCTCAGCCAGGTAATTACATATCCCCTTACAGTCTTCATTTAAACATCACTTCCTCAAGTTAGTTTCCTGAACCTTCTTACTATTAACACTAGATTGGTTTCTTCTATTTTCTTCCTTGTTTTTTATCTTTTGCAGAGCTTTTCACACTTGCAATTAATTATTTGTTCATTAGAATTTGTTCTCTTTTCACTATAGTACTTGGGTTTCTTAATCTCCTGCCTCCTGTTGCAGTCTTGGTATATAGTATGTGTCCAATAACTATTTGTGTTTTTTTTTTTTTTTTTTTTTTTTTGAGACAGAGTTTCACTCTGTTGCCCTGAGTAGAGTGCCGTGGCATCAGCCTGGCTCACAGCAATCTCAAACTCCTGGGCTCAAGCAATCCTCCTGCCTCAGCCTCCCGAGTAGCTGGGACTACAGGCATATGCCACCATGCCCAGTTAATTTTTTCTATGTATATTTTTAGCTGTCCATATAATTTCTTTCTAGTTTTAGTAGAGACAGGGTCTCGCTCTTGCTCAGGCTGGTCTCGAACTCCTGAGCTCAAACAATCCGCCTGCCTCGGCCTCCCACAGTGCTAGGATTACAGGCGTGAGGCACCACGCCCGGCCCAATAACTATTTGTTACCTATCTTTTTCTTTCTACACTTAGCTCATTCATTCTCAGCTCCATGCTTGTAAATCATAAATGTGCATCCTTTGTTCTGATGTCTGTCGCAAAAATGTAATCCTTTCTTCCACTTTGAAATTGCCCATTTCTTTCCTATCATTCCTGACTCTGCTATTTTTTCTGTTTGAGCCAGTTCTTTGGAAGGTGATTCTGATATACAGATGTGGAAAGGTGGCCACAATATTTTAATTGAAAAGAGGTTACAGAACATTAAGTATAGTTTGTAACATTATTTTCTCTAAGTATAAATACATGTATTTTAAATATCTCTGAAATATATCTGAGGATGTACACAGAACAGAACGATGGATGGGGGACAGCTGGTAGACTTCAGTTTTCTTCTTTTGTATGAATTTTTCAGTGACTACATAGTATTAAAAAAACTATTTTAAAAAATAGGCCTGGCGCGGTGGCTCATGCCTGTAATCCTAGCACTCTGGGAGGCCGAGGTGGGTGGATCGCTCGAGGTCAGGAGTTTGAGACCAGCCTGAGCAAGAGCGAGACCCCGTCTCTACTAAAAAATAGGAAGAAATTATCTGACCAACTAAAAATATATATAGAAAAACTTAGGCAGGCATGGTGACGCATGCCTGTAGTCCCAGCTACTTGGGAGGCTGAGGCAGTAGGATCACTTAAGCCCAGGAGTTTGAGGTTGCTGTGAGCTAGGCTGACGCCACGGCACTCACTCTAGCCAGGGCAACAAAGCCATACTCTGTCTCAAAAAAAAAAAAAAAGCTAAAGTATGCCTTTTTGAGATATCCTTTCTTTTCATCCCATTCCTGGAATGCCTTGGTTTTAGCCCAGCTCATTTGTGCAGCAGATTTCTTTGTCTTTCTTACAGGACTTCTTCAATTTGTCCTCTTACCTTTCCAGTCTCCGAACTTTTCTGTTCCTATTCCTGTTCCCTATGTGTGCCATATGTTTTCTCTGTTGCAGGTATTTATTTAGAGTCCTATCTGCAGAAAACACCCTTTAATTCACATAATTGTCTCCTTTCTTGTAGTACTTAGTTTTATCCAAGAGAAACTGCATAGGATATTGGTGATGGAAATATGTAATTGTTTTATTGGCATATTTAAAGACTACTGATACTCTGTAAATAAATATCATACTGTTCAAGCATACATTTTTCAAAGAATGTGTCAGATATTTCAATGTGTTTAGAAAATTTGGAAATAATTGGTTAAAAATAAATGCTTAGGATACATGGCATCCTGACAAACAGGAATATGTGGAGTATCTTCTGTGTGTCCACCAGTACTACAGAAAGAAAACTCTTTGATTTCTATAAAGACTTTTTGGGTGGAACAATCATCTGACTCTAATCTTGTTCATTCATTAGGTTCTTCAGGTAGGTTTTAGAGAGAGAGTATAAAACAAACTGCATCTGTTTCTATAAAATATCAAATACCACTTGATGGTATTTGATGATATTTGGCTGCCACAACATGGTGCAAAATTGTATGTACTCTAGAGAGAGGTACTCACTAGCAATACTAGTATGACTCTACCTGTCTGCACTCAGAAGAGTAGTGGCAATTTCAGATGGTGGCACAAAAGTTTGGGCGATAGTTGAAAAGTGGATGACGTGAAATGTGATGGCAAGATGAGGTCAGGAAGCTAGTGTTAAGCTGGTGGGTTTAGCTTTGTTTCAAACCAGCCTCCAGTGGCTCAAAATCAGTTGGTGAGTTTGTTAAAATAAAATATAGATTCTATGGCCCTACTTCTCTGCTCTAGAATAGGACTTGGGAATCTACATTTTTAAAAGCAACTCTAGATGATTCTGGAGTACAACCAGGTTTGGGAAAGATTGGCTTGAACCTTGTATTTCCCCTTTATTCTTGCAATTTTCTTTACATTTTTCTTTTGGCTTTAATTTCTCTTTTTGGTTCTTGTGTCACTATAGCTGCACTTCTTCCTTCCTATCCCATAGAGAAAATTTTGGAAGACTAAGTTTACAAGACTTTTCCTACTACCTTGTTTGACTTTTGCTATGAGAATCTGTTTCTTTCTTTCTTAGACCTAAATGTATGATAAATTATTCATGACCAGGGTCCTTGTTTTCCTTTCATTAGCATGAAAGATTTAGTGGCTCATCTGATCTTACTTTAAAGGATTTAGAGAATTGATAATGCATTTTAATTTTTGTTAAGAAAAATGTTGTACATCTCCCATCTCAGATATTTTTGTTTGAGTGTCAGGGCTTGCAAAGGTCAGAATGAATGGGCCTCATAGTTTTAGTCAAAAGAAAATGTTTAAGTACATTTGAACAATAATAACCAGGAGTTAGTATGTCATACTAAGACATACTATATAGCCATTTAAAAGAATGAGGATGATATATTATGCAAGATTGTTATGGAAGGCTATCTATAATGTATAGTTGAGTAAAGGAGCAGATTGTAAAACAATAAAATAAAACAAGCTTGTTTTTGTTTACAATACCCCCCACAAAACACCCCAAATTATAGATGTGTATCTGTTTGTGTCTAGATAAAGAACTCCAAGGATAGAAAATAAAATTTTAGTATATTTATTATCTTAATAAATAATGTCAAATAATAAATAAGTTTATTACATTTTTACATGATTTCCACTGAGGAAATAGATTGCAGATGATAAAGGAAAGGATTTTCAATTTTTACTTTTTATATTTGAACTTTTAAATAATGAGCATGTGATTCTTTTTAACTTAAAAATTATGAATGCATTGGGTTTTTTAATGTGATGTGGTGTCAAGGTATATTATTTATTCTCCCTATAAAATATAATTTCCTTAAATCTAGAACATTGAAAAAGCAAAAAAGAAAAGTACTAGGAATTTAGAGAGCTTATTCCATAATTAGAACCAAAGAGAACAAGACAAGCTTTAGCTAGTATGTTGGAGACAGTAGCAGCTCCCACTCAAAGCAGTAGCTGATGCAGTTAGGTGACTCTCTGCACATGTTTTTGTTTCCTTTGGGTTGTTTGGTCCGCAGTTTGCATTCATTGATCAGTGAGTTGATTCAGACTCAAACCCACCGACAGCAATGAATGTTGAGTGCAGCCATCAGTGTTTTTAGTTGGTGGAGTTGCCTTGGCCTTCCCTGACTCTTGGCTCTTCTTTTCTGTGCTGGTTCTTTGAAGTCTTTGAGTCTGGTTTCTCTCTTAGTAACTGGCCATCTTCATGGTTGAGGGCCCACATAATTATAGATAAAGTTGACACTAGAGCTGGGAGGTTCTTGAAGATGGAGAAACTGTGGTTCTGAGAAGGAAGGAGCTCCTAAAGAACCTCACAGGTAGCTCTGTGACCACACAGGCAGTGCTTACATACACTAGTATAGTACCTATAAACCCAAACTAAGGGACCCTGCTTTTCCCTATTTTCAACTGGAGAAGTGTGAATGTTCTTTTGAGGTGAATTAGCACAGATTATGTTTGGAGTTAAATAATAATAGCTTACATATTGACCATTTACCATGGGTGAAAATGGTACAAGGCACCTTATGTATTATCTCACTGACTTGCAAAACTCCATGAAGTAGGTGCTCTTATTATCTCCCATTTTACATGTGAGAAAACTGAGTCTCAGGGACTTGGTCAGGGTCGTACAACTAGTTAGGGGGTTGAGCCAAGATTCATCCCAGATCTGACTCCAGAGGTAACTTTTTGCTTGAATTTAACATTTAAATAAGCATGTGTGGGGATGGAAAGAGGGAGGCAATAGCTCCATTAACTGTAATTGAAGGTGAAATGTGAGCTCTACAGTCATTGGACAATTTTGTGCTGTTTTTGCTTATTAAATCCTCCCCTTTTCCCTAATTAAAAATTTAGAGGGGATATAGGAGACATGGGAATAAAATATTTAACTGGGTTTTATTCCCAAACAAAATACATATTTTAAATTTCTCCTTGCTTCATCCTATTTCTCACCAGAATGATGTATTTCTAGGAGACAGTTAAGTACAGTAAGTGTTGTTGTGAATCTCTCCTTACCTTGTTGAAATGAAACATTTGTCAAAAACAACAAAAAACAAGGAACAATGGGCAATAGAAATAGAAGTGAGCTTTTTAAAAAATTCACTGGACCACCTTTGAGAGATAGGCCACAGGACTGTTTCTGGTGATGTCATGTGAGATGTGAAGTTATAGCCTGCTCTTTTGCTTCAAGAAATGTAATGTTGTCTGTAAGGACCCCAAGGTACAGTCAACGGTCGGTGGTTTTTTCAAATCCCAAACTCACCGACAGCGTTGAATGTTCCTTGGAGTCCTCTGAAGGCTGGCCTGGCAGCTCTTCTCAGCCTGCCACCCGCATTCCTAGAGCCAGTGAGCAGTGAGACCACTGCTGATGGAGGCTCTCACATTCCGTTCCAGGTTTCCAGTTGAGAGTGTTTAAATTATAAAGTCAATTTTTGTGTACAGCAGAGAGCAATGAACTGCAGGATTGTGAGACTGCAGTAATTTATTTATATGAGCAGACTCAAACGGATGTCTGAGAAAATGACTTTGGTATTATTTTGTAATTCTGAAAATTTCAAATATTTGATTTTGCAGCAGTATTTTGATATTTAAAGAATAGGGGTAAGAAACAAGTTAGCATACATTGAGGACCTACTGTGTGCTGGGATTTGTATATTTTATCTCATTAAATTCTCAACAACCCACATTTTCCTGATGAAAAAACTGAATCTTAGGTGAAGTGATTTGCCCAAAGTTACATAGCCAGGAGCCAAAGTTATAAACCAGAACTTGAATACTGGACTTCATGATTCCAATGATCACTGATCATACTGCCACCTCTCTTGTCTACTATAAAACTTGCTGTTGATATCTAAGGTTAGAACCGTCACCGCAAAGCTAACTCAAACATGTAAATTTTCTCTTCTTGTTTGCCTGTAGTAATAGCAGATGAGTCTATAGGTGCAGTGTTTCATAGGGAAAGATGAAAAAAAATTGACCTCCATGATTGATTATCTCCCTAGCTAAGATCCTGGATCACTGAGTTACCACAGAGGTGTCAGTGATAGTTCACAAGTTGTAATTTTCCATGCTGAAAAACCAAAACAACAACGACAACAAAAAAAACCCACCTCACCACCTAAAGGAAAGCCTGCATTTCATTTTAGTAATAACACAGAGAATGACTAAAATGTCAGGTGTCATTTGTTTTGGCTGAAAAGGTATCAGTGTATTATAGGATGTAGTGGTTATTTTTGTTTATTGAATGTCTGTGATGAAAAAATCTGAAAAATGAATTAATATGAATATTTTCAGAGTGGGATTTATAATGGGAGGGATCTAGGAGAGCTCAATATGAAAACGGCTTATGGAACTGCTGACTGAATTGAGGTTAATCTCTAATTGGGGATAGTTATTACTATTTCCTTTTAGGTTTAAATGTTAAAGGCTGATTGTTCTCAAATTCATTTTGAAGTAGCTAAATGGTACTCATTAAAAGAAAAAAATCAACTACTGAGAATTTGCTTTGACTATAAAACTGTTTATGTTCAACATCGTTTTATTTCCCCGTCCATCAAAAATCTCTAGTTAACTAGCTTTGTTGAGTTTTCAGTGTTATAACAGTAAATTGTATATGGACCAAAAAAAAAAAATCAAGCAATTCTCACTATATAGTATTAATATTTTAAAAACTTTTTAATGGGTTTAACAGTCTTCCCATCGGTCTGATAATATGAAGAGATGTCAAGCCTTATATCATTTGGATAAATATTCAGACTTAAAAATACTGATTTTTGCTATACTAAACCATTGGATGCTTACGGAACACCATTCCTTAAATTCATGGCATTCTAAGAAGAATGCTTTTCACAGACTTGAAAAACTACAGACTAGTGAAAGGTAGGTTTCTGGAATGACATGGGGTATTTCCCATTAACTATTGTGGCATAATGGCCTTCATCATCCTCTTTCCTCTAAGTTCTTTAGTTTTTATCATCAAGAAAGTTTCAGTCATACATGAGGTTTTAAAAATGAGTTTGGTTAAGGGTTTTATATATTCAATGTAAGGAGAAAGTCTTAAGGATTAAAAAAGTTAAGGGTTAAATTAGCTAAGAGTTATATAAACTGAATATTTAATAAGTCAGTCTGACTGTTTAACTCTTGATTAAATTTGTTTTTTGGGTTGGTCAGAACTCACCATGCCATTCCTTTTTGTTTCACTTACCTCCTTTCTTTTCCAGGGATACCTCAAAATATTGAAACCCACATTTCTCAAACTTGGAGATGTAAATATTTTCATAGTCCTCCTGGGGCTTCTTGATATACTTGGAAGAAACAAGAAGTATAAACTTAATAAAAGAATATATTTGAGGGATTAGTAGCTAATATTAATAGAAGAGGAGTCATTTTCTCAGATGTCTATCTGCCTAGACACTTCCCAAGTATTATGCAGGGAGCATCACTAGAAATGTTTGGGGTAATGCTGCTTAGCCTTTAGGATAAATTCTTAAGTTACAAGGATGACAACATCATGTTGGTGTGAATCCATCTTCGTTTTTGCCAAACTGTGCTAGTTTTCTGCTTCATCCTTTTACTGATTCAGCAGTAGAATCTTAGGGATCCTTATCCTATATATAGCCCTTGCTGCCTTGGAGCTTAGGGAACTAAACACAGATACAATTAATGATAAGGAGGATGACTCCTATGCTGGTGGAATGGTATGAAGCACATTAAGGGAAAGCAGAAAAAAGAAGGGGTAATTTTGCTAGAAATGCCAGAAATAATATATCTAAATAGGTCACATCTGATCTAGGCTTTAAAGGTTTAGTTGAATTTTTACTAGACAGAGAAGGAAAGATAATTCCAGTAGAGAGAAATCCATGCATAGGAAATCCAGAGGCAGGAAATTCAGTTAATGGTGAGTAGTGAGATTAACTTCTCAGTGTCAGTTAACTCATCTTTAAAATGTGAGACAAATAGTGCTTGCCCTTCCTACATACACAACTGTGAAAATCAAATGAGATTATATAAGTGAAAGAGCATGCAAATGTCATGCAAATGTAATTGTTTCTCTCTTTTCCCATTGCTTTTGATTCATATATGCTAAAACAGAATAAATAACCTTATTAATATAACGGACTTTTCCAAATTAGATGGTTCTTTGGCTTTCCTTTTTTTTTTTTTCCTTTAAAATGACCATGGTTTAAAATTTTCATGTATTACATGTTTGGAGAAGTAGTATCATAGCATAGTGACGAGCACAGATTTTGGAACCAGTATGTGACCTTTGGTAAATTACTTAACCTCTCCATTTCTCTGCTTATCTATAAAATGGAGATGGCACATGTTAAACGCTATTATGTATTTTTTATATGTTATTTGAAAATGATTTAAATTATTAATATCATTTACAACTATTATTTACATGTTACTAAATAAAATTGCATGCTTTGCCCAGAATTTGGCTTCTGGTCCATATACATTAATGTAAAAACCTGTTCTTTATAGTTAAAACAATCTCTGACTAGTTTTTGCATTGTATATGTGCATACATATGTTTTAAAGACATTTCTTAAATTAGTACTCTACCACTTTCTTTGTAAGGTTTTCATCTCCCGTAAGCTTCAGTGTCCTCAGTCTGTAAAATGAGAATGTTAGTACCTGTATGTATCTTTGATTGTGAGGATTAAGTTAGATAATATAATTACAAATTCTCCAGAAAGCTATGAATTCTCTCCCTAAATACATGCACATAAACACAAAATTTTGAAAGCAGTTTCAGTTATGGAATTCAAGAACCTATCCATCACCTCCTTGGTGGTTTGGTCCATGAGCTTCAGGTTAAGAAATTCTGACCGCAGCTGTAGACCAAGATTTCTCAATCTAGTCTTGTCACTGACGTGATGTTGCTACTTTTGGAAGTCTTGATCTCCATCTTGTTAGCAGTGGCTACTTGCCAGCAGTAGTGCATACTCTTGCCATCACCCAATCATACCCTTCCCTCTAGCATAACCTATGCGGTGTAGTCCAATAATGATAGTTCCTGGAAAAGTAGTTATTTAGACTTCACCAAATTCACCAGATTGTACTAATTACAGATACCAACCATTAATTAGTAACTCTATGCTTATGCAATTATAGTAGTCTCCCCTTATCTGAGGTTTTGCTTTCTGTGCTTTTAGTTACGTTCAAAAATAGGTGAGTACGGTACAATAAGATATTTTGAGAGAGATACCACGCTCACGTAACTTTTATTACAGCATATTGTTATAATTGTTTTATTGTTGTTAATCTCATACTGTGCCTAATTTATAAATTAAACTTTATCATAAGCATATATGTATAGGAAAACACATAATATATGTAGGGAGAGGTACTATCCGTGGTTTCAGGCATCCACTGGTGGTCTTGGAGCAGATCCCCCAGGTAAGGGAGGGCTACTGTACAGCTTCTAAAAGAGGTTGCCACATGAGAAGTTACACAAATATTTGAATTAATTTAAATATCTTATTTTGCAACAGTTTCTCACCTCCTCCCACTTCCCCAGCAACCATTTGGTTTGGATCTGATCCCAGCACTATGACTACTAATTCTAGTTTTAAGTTAGGCCAAAAGAATGTGTTATCAAGTCAGTGCTCATAAAGGAACCTGCTGAATCAAAGTGTTTAGTTGAATATTAGGAAGAAGAAAAAAAGAGAGCCTCAAAGATTGTGGTTGTATATGGAATAATTGGTCATTCCTATCTTTAGCCTGCTTAAGGTTTTACCAAGGAGTTGAGAGGTAGGATTAGAAATTTAAACTCAATAGCTTGGAACATTTTACAGTTTGACATGGCAGCTTTATTATTGTTACTTCGGATGTTTGGGATGAGTCTGGAAGACAAGAGGGAAGTAGGCAGGAAGTCACTGAAATAGGAAATTGGCCTAGTGCTAAAGGCAGTATTTCTCTCCAAATAGGACACATACTTCAAAGCCTTTCAAAATATTCTGAGGGCCACCTGGTTCTCCACCCCTGTTTACAGTGACTTCATGTGTTTGAAATATTACTATTTTAGATTATTTTTCAAACCCACAGGAAGCAGGAATACATTTTTCCATAGTAAGTTAATTCACAGGCTATCTGTAATCAGTGAACAACTCTTCTAAGTAACTCTGTACCAGGGATTGTTGTTCAGCTGAGTTGAGTGTATAAGTGAATTGGGAATATAAAGCCATAAAAGAAATAGGAACCAAAATCATGAAGCAGCTGATATTCATGAGAATTAAGCAATGAGTTGGAGAGAATCTTGGGTTTTATTGCAGTGTGTGAAAAGTATTGGCAGAGATTTTAAAAGTCCTTTAAAGTCAACAGGCATGTTTTGCAACAACCAGTTAATGAAATAAGAAGTGATCACAGGACTCATTCTTTCCCTTTTTACAATAATGAAACCCTGATGATGTATCAGTGACATAAGACTATGTGTTTTTTCCTCTGACCTATGTTAGGTTATTGGGTTAAATTTAATCATATGACACTATGCTTTAAAAACTTGACCTCTGTTCTTATAAAGTTTATTATTGCCTCAAGTACAGTATAGCTTTGGGTTAAATCATTGTAAATTATGGATAAGTAAACATATTCATTCCATAACTTTTTAGTTCACAGCATTTAGGAAAAATACTTTTTAATGTTGCTTTTCTTGGTTATTTTCAGAAAATAATAAAATCTTTGCAAAATAAGATGTCTTAAAACCTTTATTTTTGAATGTGTATTCTCTAAAAAGTTATGCTTAAATCTACCTCATACTTTCATAAATGAAATAACACTATACTAGGTTGGACAGGTTATTAATACTTGACATACTGCTTTTAGACTTATGTCTCCGTTGCTAACTTGAAATTGAACAATCCTGATATTTGAATGGGAATGCTAACTGTAGATGGGGGGGATTTCTGGGTTGAGGGAGTAGAAAATAAATTCTAATCCACAGTTTTATAACTTTCAAAGCTATTAGGAGTCTTAGAGGTCATTTAGTGTAATGGTTTCCAAATATTACTTTGCGTCACATTTAAAAGTGGTGGAAAATGCAGCCTGTTAAAAATGCAAATTCCTAGGCATCACCCCCTACTTAGTGAATCAGATCCCCTAGGGGTAGGTGCTATATCTTTCAAAAGCACCCAGGTGATTCTGATGTAGTGATTTCATGGACATTTGGGGATCTCTGATTTAGGCTAAAGATATTAATTTAACAGATGAGGAAACAGAAGAGAAATAAAGATTCCACATCACACAGCAGGGTCAGAATTGAAATCCTTGACTCTGCATGTATATGTGTTTACCACACTTATACCACACTGCCTCTCCATGATAAAGAATGTTTTTTGCAGAAGTTTCCTAAAGTCCTATTGGCCATCTGCAAGGTACATAGCCTTCAAGTCAAAATCTGCCTGATAGGTCAAACATCTTAGCCTTGGGGATGCACCCAAAACTAGTGCAGATGGACCATTAACTTAGATTTGGTATGCTTTCCTGAAGTAAGTGATGCTGAATGGTGTTGGCTTAAAACTTGCCCGTGGTATGAAATGAGAAATAGCTGTGAAGTTATCAAAACTCGGTGACAGTCCTCCAGGCTCTGACATTCAATAGTCACTGCTGCACTTTAGCACTTTTCTCTAATCAAAGGTGACTACCTTTTGATGGAAGAGGCTCACAGAACCTCTGGCTGTTCGCTAGGGAGGAATTTATTTTAATTGCCAATGAGAAGGTAGGAATGATGTTAATAAAGATCAAGAACATCCTAATCCACTTCAGCTTGGGCTCTTGGCCAAGTGTCCATCCTCAGAAGGGAGTTTGTGTCAGCTGCTGCCTTGTGACTTGAAGGTATTTCAGAAAAGCCAAAGGCATTACAGAAGCCTTTCCTGAGTTGGCAGGCAAGAATGGCACCAGGACTCAGGGCCTGACACATGTCATCAGCCTGAAAAACATGGAGTTTGGACACTAATGATGACTCTTGTCAAGGCTCAATGTGATAAAGCCGAGATGACTTGGCTTGGGGGTTAGTTTGCATAGGAGGGGAGTTACAGCTTAGAGAACACCTGCCAAGAGTTTTCATTGTCCTGGCTGCATGTCAGTGATGCATCCTTCACCCTTGACTTCTGTCACTCCTTTTTAATGGGTTATGGTAGAGATACTGCATGGGTAAGGAAGAGAGCCTGCTTGGTTATACCTAGCACAGCTCCATATTTTTTTCTTGCTATTCTCTCTGTAGAACTATATTTGTATAGCCGTACTCTAGGCTAGTGTTTTGCTCTGTCTATATCTGAAGGTATACTGGGCTAGAGTCACAGGTACTCTTATTTTCATAAATGCCATTTTGCTGGTGATCACACAAATGTTTTGATTGACAGTTGTAAGATCTGATTTATCTCTGTTAGCAGCATTATTTTCAAATCCAGCTTTTCCATTTAGAAGTGTGTGATTTTTGGCAAATGGCATATAACTTCAGTTTTACATCTGCAAAATGAAGGTTGGTAATTAATTATACTTTTATCACAAGAGTTGTGAGAATTAAACGAAAGCAGGAATATAAAAATACCTGGCACATAACACAAATTTCAGTTACTAGTATTATTGCAAGTATTTGGTCAAACTTCCAGCTTACTGGAAAGAATGGAATGAAGGGTTTCTAAATCATTGTCTTAGTGAGCAGAGGAAATATGGTGAAGTCAGAAGATACAGATTCAAGTCTGGGTTATATTACTTCAATTTCCATAATTTTTCATAAAAAATTACACCAACCAAAAACAAACAAAATCAGGATCTCTAAGGTCTCTTGCCACACAAAGAATTGTTGTCTCTAGAGCAGTGGTTCTCAAACTCTTTGGCCACAGGACCCCTTTACATTTATAAAAATTATTGAATTTCCTAAGATCTTTTATTTATGTGGGCTATAGCTATCAATTTTTACTCTATAGAAAGAAATTAAACTGAGAAATTTAAAAATAGTTTAATTCATTTAAAAATTAAAAAATAAACTCATTACATATTAACATAAGTACTATTTTAAAATAAAAACTATAAAAGCTATTTTTTTAAGAAAGTGATAATGACATTTTTATATTTTCGCAGATCTCTTTAATGTCTGACTTCATAAAAGACAGCTGAATTCTCATATCTGCATATATCTGTTACATTACAGTTGTCCCCAACCTTTGTGGCACCGGGGACCAGTTTCATGGAAGACAATTTTTCAAAGGAGCTGTGGGGGTGGGGGTGGTGGTGGCAGAGGTGGAGCTCAGGTGGTGATGCGAGTGATAGGGAGCAGAGAAGCTTCGCTCCCTAGCCTGCCTGCTCACCTCCTACTGTGTGAGGGGTAAGGTGGGGGGGATTCCTAAGTTTCATAGAAGACAGTTTTTCTACCTTTGGGGGTGGTATTGAGCTCTGTAGCCGGTCCCTAACAGGCCATTGGTCTGTGGCCTGGGGGTTGGGGACCGCAGTGTTACAATATATTATTTTGGTTGAAGTATATGAAGAAATTCTAATCTCACACAGATATGTATAGAAAAAGGAGAATTTTGATAGCCACTTCAGACAATTGTGCATATTCTTCTTTAATACTGCACTTCGTAGTTTAAAGGTTAGTTGTGGTGTGGAATGTGAAACCACACCAGTAAACTTTTTATATTCTATTTTATTAAAATCCATTGATTTATCTTGCATTTTACCTGGGTCTTTTACCCAGGCATGATTTTGTAACATGATACCTTGGTCATTTTGGAAAATACTCATTTACTGAGTTATGTAGATTTTCTAAATATTGACATATTTCATTATATAATATAAAAAACTCATTACTATCACCACTGATCTCATCAGAAACATCTTTTAAATATTAGGAAGCTGTGAAGCTTACAGTAGCAGATGCAAATTTTCCAAAATTCTGATTTTTGCTTAAAAGTCCAAATGTTATCCTTGGCAACAAATATTGTCAGTTTTCCTGGAAATAACATACTTACTTTATTCATTTTCAAGAAAATATCTGTCAAATACCCAGGTCTGAATAACCATATTTTGTCTGTTAGTTGTTCTTTTAAGTAAAATTGTAGTCTATGAAAAAATGGGCTAGTTCACTTTATTACTCAATAGCTCCAGTGCTTTTCCTTGAGGTAACTAGTGTATAGCAGAAGTGCTTATGTGTATTTCCCATTTTGTCACACAAAATATTAAAAAGATATGGTTTAATAAAACCACAAAATCTTACTGCTTCATCAAGGACGTTCTTGAGATGACTTTCCGCCTCTTTTTTTTCTGGAGTGACAAATATAATGACTACCAGTACATTCTGATGCTGCTGATTGGTTAGTGCTATGGCCAGGTGTTTAACCCAACATTGGGTTTGCACCATTAGTGCAAATGTCAACATAGTGAAAAAGGAAAATAATGTCTTAGAGTTAGTACAGAAATAGTTTCAACTTTGCAACTCCCTGAAAGAATTTTGGGGGACTTCTGTGGACCAAACTTTGAGAATCAGTGCTGTGGAGTCCAGATGATAGGAAAGTCTAGGCAAATGGTGGAAACTTCCCTAGTCCCTTCTAAGTTAACACTCGTGGCTGCAGTAGGCTATAGGAGAGGAGACAATCCCCCTGGCATATTGTTTTGGCATCCCCCTGAGGCTTATCATAGTATTTAAGGGCTTAGTTTGCACACAGTGGCACTCAATAAAGGTTAATTAATGCATAATGTCTAAATGTTATATTTAGCAACTTTTTCTTCTATAGCTTGTAAACTTGTTTTTTTGTATGTGTTCTCATGGTAAACACCATGTATTTTCTAAGTCTCATTGTTCCCTCTGCTCAAGGTTATCTTTTCATAATTAAGTCATTTAAATTTATTTAATTGATATTGATTGGACAATATTGTACTATGTTGGTTTTATTCTGGTTGTGGGGGTATAACAAATAAATTATATGACATTTGCTTTATTATGGTTTGGGGAAAATAAGCACTTATATGGCATACCAAGCAGTGTCCAGAAGCAGAGGTTAATAGTGGCTGGAGAAGGGTTCAGCATTTAGTAGATATGTGTAAGAAATAGCTCCTTTTATCAGCTGAGTGTGGTGGCGTGTGCCTGTAATCCCAGCTACTCTGGAGGCTGAGGTGGGAGGATCACTTGAGCCCAGGAATTTGAAACCAACCTGAGACCCCTGTCTCCAAAAAAAAAAAAAAGAGAGAGAGAGAAATAGCTCCTTTTCTCGAACATCCTTTCAAGTGTTAGAGTGTCAGACATCATGAGTTTTACATATGTATACACACATACTTACCTACATACACCCCCGTAGTGGGGTCTTATGTATACATATAAACAAACACAGACATATATAAGTAAACATTTAATATATGTATAATACATAACTCAGTATTTCCTTTTAAGATATGGATAGTCACCCTATAATCTTGTCTATTCTAGAAGTGTAGTATGTATCCATATTTTGGGGGCCTGTTAAATGACTTATTTTGAGCTCCAAGGTTTGAAAAGCAATGAAAAATATGAACATTTTTGTTCGTATTGCTAATGTTGATTAAGTAGTACCCTTTTTGGCTCTTTAGAAATGGTTCTATGACAAGATAATAGAGGGGATGCTCATGAGTTTATACTACATTCATTTTTTAGGTTAAGGCAGATGGAAGAAAGTTGTAAAATTCCAGTTTGCTAGTCTTTTTAACATAAGAAGTAGTCTATAGCTTAATCAATTTGGCTATCAAAGCATCCATAAGATGTCAGTCACAAAAAAGCTGGTAATTGGTCGGTAGTTTATTTATGTCTCCAAAAAAAGTGATCAGAAGTAGCCAGTTGTGATAATTGCTCTATTTTTATTTAGTCTCTATAAAACAATTATTCAAAGAGTGACATGTACATAAGGGACTAAACATAAACACTTACTAGCATCTTAAGTGAAAACTTGAGGTCAAAGTAGAGGAGGGAGAGTTGTAGGTTCTTCCTAAGTCACGTGCATACTTGGATGCCTTTTCTTCCTAGAATGGTCTCAGCATAACTTTCTGCATCTAGGAAGTGCTTAGGAATGGATTGCTTCCCTTTGGGGCTTTCTTACTACCTTCTCAAAATTTTGTTTCCTTAGTGGGGTCTTAACTAGGCTATGTGAAAGCAAACTGATTAAAGGAATTTAGCCCCAAATTCCCTTCTTAACTCCTTCAGGGATATTTGATTAATCATAAATGAACTAGTGAGAGTGTGGGCTATTAGAAGTAGAGTCCTTATTTGAACTACTCTAGGAGATGAAGGTGAAGAGAGGGCATTTCTCTCAAATCATAGCTTAGTCCATGTAAGTCTAAGGGGATTGGAAGTGGTGAGGAGGTCAGAGCAGTAGTTATCTTAGTTAATGCTTCCAACAGCCTTTCTGATAAGGTAGTGGTTATTGCATTTGTCATTGGACTTAGATATTCTGTCCCACTCCACTGTTCTCCAGTTGTCTCTAGAAGTCCTTGGTTTGCATGTACCAAAGTAATCTTCAGTTATATTAATATGTTTGTTTATGTTAACATGTCAACAGTGGTACATATTGCTAAATATGTTAGATCAACCAGGTTGTGTCATTTGACTGAAATGCTAAATTCTGCAGTTAATGAAGGGTGGTAATGTGTACATTCATTATTCAAACATAGGACATGACTCTGTGAGAAAGTAGTTGATTAGGGCACTCTTGCGTCTTATGTACCAGGCTAAGATGGTATAGGGATCTGGCTGATTTAGGAAGGATGTCAGCTTCTAGACATGGGAGCATGCCCTTAAAATGGCTGTGAAGTTTAAAGAAAATGTAATTGGAGTGGGATTTATTCAGATACTGACAGATAGTAAAAATTATCATATTAAGGGTTTAAATATTCAGTTGAATAGTCTCTTAAAAATGATTTAGAAATATATACTGATTATAGACTTTCTTATTTCAGAAACAATCTAGTGCATTTTCTTTAGGATTTATATAAATCAAAATGAATTTCACTTTTCCCTTTGGTCTCCTTTATGGCTGCACTCCCAGTCTTCTGCCCCTTTAAAAATGTTCAAAGGCTTGTGTGGATTCTAAATTATAAGGTCTTTTGTGTGTTCTGTAGACTTTCTCTGTTTAATGGGGTCTATATAGCTAAAATATTTGTGACTGAAATAGACATTGGCAAACTATTAAGAAGACAGAAAAGTAAAGGCTGGAGCTGATTATTAGTGGTAAAGGAAAACTTAACATGAGAAAAAAAATACTATCTGAGTTCAAAATGGTAGATAGTTTTGGGGAGAAAGGTCACAAGGGAATCTTGTGGGCTGCTGTAAGTGTGTCCATAGCTTGATCTTGGTAGTGGTTACATATGTAAAAATTCATAAGGCTTAAATTTAAGATTTGTTCATCTTACCATATGTAAATTTTACCTCAAAAAGTAAAACAGAAGCCATGTGTGGTGGTGGGTGCCTGTAGCCCCAGCTACTCAGGAAGCTGAGGTAGGAGGATCACTCGAGCCCAGGAGTTCAAGATCAGCCTGGGCAAAATAGCAAGACACCCATCTCTATGAAAAAATTTTAAAAAGTAAAAAAAAGTAAAATAATAGTAATCATGTTGGAAGCAACTCTGGATAGTTGTTGAATGTGGGTGATAGTTATTATACTATTGTCACTGTTTTTATGAAAATTTGAAATATTTCATGATAAAAGTGGAAAAAAATCTTACCACTGTAGACCTGTCAAATTATATATAGTTTATGAGATCTAAGGCCTTTCCTCTCTTCTTCTTTAAAGCTGACATTTTTCAGGTTTAAAATTTTGTGTTTTTCTTGAATATTATTGGAGGAAAATAGAGAATGAAGTTTTGTTTCTGTGATATCACTTGTTCAAAGGGGACAAACCTAGTCTTGATCTTGAAACCAGTTTATATGTAAAAAAAAAAAAAAATTTTTTTTCCTGGAGACTGTCTCACTTTGTCGCCCTGGCTAGAGTGCAGTGGCATCATCATAGCTCCAGCTCCTGGGCTCAAGCGATCCTCCTGCCTCAGCCTCCCAGGTAGCTGGGACTACAGAAACATGCCACCACTCCTGGCTAATTTTTCTTTCTTTCTTTTTTTTTTTGAGACAGAGTCTCGCTTTGTTGCCCGGGCTAGAGTGAGTGCTGTGGCGTCAGCCTAGCTCACAGCAACCTCAAACTCTTGGGCTTCAGCGATCCTCCTGCCTCAGCCTCCCGAGTAGCTGGGACTACATGCATGCGCCACCATGCCCGGCTAATTTTTTTTTTCTATATATATTTTTAGTTGTCCAGATAATTTCTTTCTATTTTTTTAGTAGAGACGGGGTCTCGCTCAGGCTGGTCTTGAACTCCTGACCTCGAGCCATCCACCCGCCTCTGCCTCCCAGAGGGCTAGGATTATAGGCGTGAGCCACCGCGCCTGGCCTGATTTTTCTATTTTTTGTAGAGACGAGGTCTGAAACTCTTGGCTTCAAGCAATCCTCCTGCCTTGGCCTCACAGAGTGCTAGGATTACAGGTGTGAACCATGGTGCTGGCCTATTTGTAAATTATTTTCAATCTTAATTCTGAGTGAAGAAAAGTCAAATTGTTTAGCTGTATTAAGTTTGTGGTAGCTCTAATTAAACACCAGTTGTAAAGGTTCTATCTTACAGAAGTTTAATACTTATTGAGGACTTGCCGTGTATATGATATTGTGAGAACTATCTTGTAGGGTGATAATACTATTTCATTTTGCATTTGAGGACACTGAGTATCTGAGGTCAAGTAACTTGTTCACGTTCTCATGGCTGAAGTAGAGAGTTCTCTCCATTCTTAGCTTTTAAAGCTAAGGTTCCCAACCCCTGGGCCATGGACCCTGGGCTACTACTAGTCCGGACTGTGGCCTGTTAGGAACCAGGCTGCACAGCAGGAGGTGAGCAGCAGGTGAGTGAGTGAAATTTCACCTGTATTTACTGCCCCTCCCCATCACTCCTATCACCACATAAGCTCCGCCTCCTGTCATCTAATGTCCAGTGGGGACATTAAATTCTCATAGGAGTGCAAGCCCTGCTGTAAACTGTTCATGCAAGGGATCTAGGTTGTGTGCTCCTTATGAGAATCTAATGCCTGATGATCTGAGGTGGAGCTGAAGTGATGATGCTAGTGCTGGGAAGCAGCTGCAAATACAGATCATCATTAGCAGAGAGATTTGACTGTGTCATAAATGTAAGGTGCTTGAATCATCCCGAAACCACCCCCTCACCGCCGTCTGTGGAAAAATTGTCTTCCATGAAACCTGTCCCTGGTGCCAAAAAGGTTGGGGACCACTACTCTAAAGGATACCTAAGCTTCCAATGTCAGAATATAAATATGAAGAAAGATAATCATTATTCTGTAACTGACTCTTGATTGCCACAAATGGATAATCACTACTTTAAGAGATATTCATGTACTATTTTAGAAGTCTTTTTAGAGCTTGTAATTAAGTGGACTTTAAAAATCTCTGAATCATTCCTAATACTTTCTTAATAACTTGACAATATGACTTTGTCCTTTGAAACAAAATCTGGAGTAAAGGGAAATATTCATTTCCTTGTAGTGTGAAAAAGGGCTATTTGTAGGTCATCTTTTTTAAAAAGGCAAGAAATTCTGTCTCCAAACCACATCAGAACCCTTGCCAACTTGGTACAGGGCCCTTACCAGAGTAATGATGTAAGAATTTGAAAGAGTACATAGTGCAGCTGCCAAAGCTCACAATGTTTGATTTCAACACTGATTGCCAGAGTCCACAGCTAAGTATTTTTAATATGTATCACATTATAATCACATATATTTATCTTGTTGGGGTAGGGGAAATAAAGAGTTATTGTTTGGTAAATATGCTGCTTTCCAAGGGAATGGTGCTGTTTTGCTTCTCACATACTTCTAAGCCTTATTCCTCCACTAATTCCCAAGTACTTATTATCCTGGGTGAATTCTTCAAACTTATGACACAGAGGGGCAGTTCACACCTTGCCTATGTATGTTTTGCAAGAAAACCCTTCCCTTTGCACAGGTATGTTTCAGGCAATTCCATGTGCTACATTCCATTTATTTGCCAAATCTTGGACTCTTACCCAAAATACTGTATTTGAATATACAATTACACACACATATATACTGGCAAGAGCATATTTTTTCCTGGCCTCTCTTGGAGAAAGCTCAAAGCCAGAGAAGCAAATCCAGATGTTCTGGCTTGAATCTGGCACCCCTAGTTCAGAATTCTAGATAGCCAGACTTTATCTGGAAGTGTACCAGGCTTGTGCAGCACCTGTTCTTACTAACCATCAGATTTTACGACCAAAGATTCTAGAGTTTGCCTCCTTTGCTGAGCAGAAATAACTACACACCAGAGCTGCATGGGAAGTGGCTCACCATCATTTGAGAGAAATATCAGCAGGCATGCAGAGGAGGGTAGCCTTGCTGTGGGAAATAAGTCTGGGTTGAGAGCAGGTGCAACTGCAGCTGCAACTCCTTAGCCAGACCTGGCCTTGTTTAAATTTTAAATAGAAATCTTTGGCATCAACATAAGTGAACCATTATGGGTTCTCTGGCGCCTAATAGCACCTTGCACAAAGAGGAGGTGCTCACTGACTGTAGTCGATTGACATTTATTGAGCCCCTTCTTTATGTACCAGGCAATGTGCTAGATGCTGGTGATGAGTAAGAGTTTTTTTCCCCAAGAAGCTGCTGTCTGGTAGGAGACATGATTTCTTAAACAGATAAATTACAGTTTACAGATTTTCTTTGTTGCTACACAATTTATTATTTTGTTTGCTTTGTAATTCAGCCACAGAAGCCAGTCCACAGGATTGAACTCCATGACCTTCTAAGAACAAACATGGGATTTCCCTTCAGTTCTAAATTCTTACTTGCTTATATTTTTGCCTCTTTACATACTTCTTCTGACTTGCCCAGGGTTGAAGATTTGTGGAGTGTGGGAAGAAAAGACTAGTATAATGTAGAAAGGCATTTCTAGGAAAATGTCCAAAATTGATCATTCTATTTTAAGAAATGTTTCCTTTATCTAAAAAAGATGTGAGAATGCACAAGAGTTTAGCTATGTTTGTTATCAGGCTGTTGTAAGGTGCACGTAGGAAAAATGATTTCCTTCTCTCTCTGTGGAATGTAGGACCCCCTTATCTGAATTGTTGCACAGTAAAGGCAAAGCCAGAAAATACACTTTATCCATAACGGTTTCTGGATGGATGAGGTCACATTTACTTAGTAATGATATAGTTCCTGTGTTTTAACTTGTTTTTCCTTCAGCCTTTTTTCCTCCTGTTTTTGAGGAAGAGTATATGAATATTTTCATAAGAAAAATGTTAAATTACTTATGTACAGACTCATTTCTTTGATGGAAAGCAGTCTCAGAGAAAAAATGTGTACCACTGCTATTGAAATGATAATAGCTAATGTTTATATAGCACTTATGTTGCAGGTTTTATTTTTAGGGATTTATATGTAAATGACTTAAAAGAGGAGTCGTCTAATCCTCACAACAACCCAATAAGATAGATACTTATCATTTTCCCCATTTTGGAGATGAAAATAGAAAAGCAAAGTGAGGTAAATAACTTGCCCAAGATCACATAGATAATATGTGGCCAAGCTAGGATTTGAACTCTGGAATTCCTACGCCATAGTGTTCTTAATCACTGTACTGTACCATTCAATACTCAGTTTGACACAGAATGACATAGAGTTCCCTAAAAGTAGAGGATAACAATATTTACCATTTGAGTGCCTCCTGTGTAGCTAGGCATTACTCATGCCACTTTACTTCTTTTCAGTCTTCTGGAAAGATGTTTGAGTGTTACATATAATAATATCAGCTAACATTTATGGAGCACTTACTGTGGGTAAGGCATTGTACTAAGTGCTTTACTTGTATTAATTAATGTTGGCAGTAGTTCTGTAGATAATTACTCTTCTCATTTTGGAAAATGAGAAAACTGAACGTAGAGAAGGTCATTTACCTAGGGTCACTTACCCAAGGAGGGACAGAGCTAAGATTTGAATATAGGTTTACCTGACTGCAGACCCCAGGGTTTTAACTACCACATAATACTTGGTGGGAAGCAGTAATTAGCTAGAAATTCCAACAATGATGTGACTCTCAGAGGACAGAGCCTGCCTACCCTAGCTCCACATCTTGCTCTTCATCCTTAATCCTCACATATTTGTTGATTAATCATTACCCTTGCTTTTTTTTTTTTTTACTTCATGTGCTCACAATAGAGAAACTTGATAGGTGTCAAAGATAGTCTTCTTATCTGAAAACAGGAGATTCTTGTGTAACTGATATTTTCATGAAGTTGTGGCATTTAGTGAACTTGTCTTTTATTAAAGCTGTAACTTTTTTCTTTAATTCCATTTGCTAGGATTCATCACTTTTTAGAGATTTCTTTGTAATATTGTCACAAGGATTCCTGGAAGTTATAGTGGGGCAATCTTAAGCATCTGTGCGATTCTATTTTTATTTATTTATTTATTTTGTTTTGTTTTGTTTTTGAGACAGAGTCTCGCTCTGTTGCCCTGGGTAGAGTGCTGGGGCATCATCACAGTTCACAGCAACCTCAAACTCCTAGGCTCAAGCAATCCTCCTGCCTCAGCCTCCTGAGTAGCCAGGACTACAGGTGCCTGCCACAATGCCTGGCTGTTATTTATTTTTTTAGAGGTGGAGTCTTGCGATGTTGTCCAGGCTGGCTTTGAACTCCTGGGCTCAAGCCATCCTCTTGCCTCAGCCACCGGAGTAGCTGGGATTACAGGCATGTACCCCTGAGCCTAGCTTGAGATTCTATTTTTGAGGTACTATAGTTTATCTTGCCCCCTTAGGATTGTAAATTTATTTTCTTTACCACCTAAGGTATGCCTGGTGTTGAAGTTTTTTGTTTGTCTGTTTTAAATTATTTTTTATAGAAGAACCTTTATATGTCCCGCTAAGTCTCAGTAGTTGCAGTTAACTCTTGAATCTCATGTGTCACTCACTTCCAGGGTTAAACCTAGACCCAATCATTCTAGAAATGAGTAGATTTTCTGTCCCTTTTCCCTTTCTTCAAATGTCTTTTATTTTTCTGTCATTCTAGATTTTCTCTTCTTTCTCTCCAAACAGTTGGTCACTAAGGTTTATTAAAGTAGCCCCCCAAATATCCATCAAAATCTGTCCCAAGGTACTCAGCATCACTAGTATCAGAAAAATAAAAATTAAAAAAAAAATGATAAACTACTACATACTCATCAGACTGGCTAAAACTTAAATAACAAACAAGCAAACAAAAAAAGAAGCCTGAGCACAGAGACACATGCCTCTAGTCCCAGCTACTTAAGAGGCTGAGGCAGGAGGATCACTTGAGCCCACAGGTTCGAGACTGCAGTGAGCTATGATTGCACCACTGTACTCCAACCTGGGTGACAAAGTTAGACCCTGTCTCTCTCTTTTTTTTTTTTTTTTTGAGACAGAGTCTCACTCTGTTGCCTGGGCTAAAGTGCCATGGCATCAGCCTAGCTCACAGCAACCTCAAACTCCTGGGCTCAAGCAATCTTCTTGCCTCAGCCTCCCAAGTAGCTGGGACTACAGGCATGTGCCACCATGCCCGGCTAGTTTTTTCTATATATTTTCAGTTGTCCAGCTAATTTCTTTCTGTTTTTAGTAGAGACGGGGTCTCGCTCTTGCTCAGGCTGGTCGTGAACTCCTGACCTTGAGCGATCCACCCGCCTCGGCCTCCCAGAGTGCTAAGATTACAGGCGTGAGCCACTGTGCCCGGCCCAGACCCTGTCTCTTAAAAAAAAAAAAAAAAAACCATACAAATTGTTGGTGAAAATAACTGGAACGCTCAAATTCTGTTGGCAGAAGTGGAGTGTAAATTGGTACAAACCCGTTAGAAACCTCTACTAGCATCTATAAGCAATTCCATTTCTAGGCATATAGCCAACAAAAATGCGTGTAGTGTATACCAAAATACTTGTACAAAAATGTTCATAGTAGCATTATTTGTAATAGTCCCAAACTGGAAACAATTAAATATCCATCAGTAGTATAATGGATAAATAAACTGTGGTAAAATACGTAAAGTGAAACACTGTACAGCAGTTATAAGGACAAACTATCATAACATGTAGCAGCATGGATGAATCTCCTAGACAAAATGTTGAGCAGGAGAAGCCAGACACAAAAGATTATGTAATATGTGATTTCTTTTATATCAAGTTCAAAAATAGACAAAATTAGATGATAAAGATCAGCTTAGTGGTTACCTTTATTGAAGGGATAAAATAAAATGACTAGGAGGAAGGTACAAGGTTCTGAGATGTTAGTAATGTTTTATATCTTGATTTGGACCTTGGTTCCCCAGATGTGTTGACTTTGTAAAAGTTCATTGAACTGTTCATTTGATATATGTGTGCTTTACTATATTTTTACATTTGAATAAAAAATTATTAATATATATATTTTTAAAAAGCTGGACAGTATGTTGGTTTAAAAGTTTGAGGGAAAGCATAGAACTCAAGGACTTGTGTTAAAACATCATCTCTAGTTAATGGCTTAGCCTTAAAGAATGACTTTTTTCCTATATATTTACATTTTCCTGTGTATTTATATTAGATTAATTTATCTAATTAATTAATGACACTTTAGGTCAGGAGTAGGGTTATGAGAAAGTTGGTGAGGTTTTACTTTTTATTCTATATAATACTTATTACATTTGAGTAATTTTTTAATTACTATTTTACACATGATCTTTTTTAAAAAGAGTAAATGACTTTGATGGAGGAAATGTTAAGTAGCATGACAAGTAATAGGGTAAGATATTTGGGGCCATGTGAAACTTTACAGTGCCCTGCAAATCAGATCCTATATAGCCATATTCATTTTACAAGTCAGGAAAATAGCAGGAGACATTTTTCAGAGGTTGATTAGAGCAAAATGTAAATCTCTCTCTCTCTCTCTCTCTCTGTCCTTCTCTCCTCCCTTTCCCCCTGCATCTTAAAAAAAATATATTGTAGCTAAAAACACATAACATAAAATTTACCATCTTAATCCTTTTTATATGTACAGTTCAGTAGTGTTAAGTGTATTTACATTGTTGTACAACAGCTCTCCAGAACTTTTTAATCTTGTAAAACTGAAATTCTATATCCACTAAACAACAGCTTCCATTTCCTCCTCTTCCCAGCTCCTGGTGACCACCATTCTGCTTTCTGTTTCTGTGTTTGACTACTTTAGATACCTCACATAAGTGGAATCACGTGCTATTATGGCATTTGTCTTTTTGTGATTTCATTTAGCATAATGTCCTCAAAGTTCATCCATATTACAGCGTGTGACAGCCATTTGCATCTTTACTGGCACCACTGTGGTTAAGGCTGTCTTTTTTTTCATCTGAATGACTACAGTAGCCAAAGTGATCTTCTTGGTTCCAGTCTTTACCCACTTCTAATCCATCTTGCACCCAGTCACTAAATGCAACTTTGCTTGACTACCTGATACCCTGACTACCTTTAGATAAAAATCTGAATGCTTTAACCTGATGTGGGCTTTCATTATTGGGCCCTAATAGCCTACCTCCTAAGCCGTATCTTTTTCTCACTGCTCTGAAACTAGACACACCCTGTGCTTCATACACTCTGCATTTCTTCCCTGATCATGCTGACAGTTTCATGTTCCCACTTAGTATTTGTTGACAGTGAGTCATGAATGAATTGTGACTTTTGCTGAAGCTGTTTGTCTCTGCATGGAGCCAACCTGGAGACTTAATATCAGAATGCGATAATTTAGTAATAAAATACAAACTTCCCATTTCCTGGCTTTTTAGACCTTTTCCCAACAATTAAAAATAATCTGATCTGAAAACAGGCAAATGAAAGAATTTATACTGATCAAATTTATGTGAGGAGAAGGGTAGGTGAAAAAAAGATAGGGAAGTTTCTTATTTTAATGTCTTTATTCTACTTGACCCTTTAACAAAGAAGATATTAAAGGTTTCTCACTGTAATGTTAATTCAGTAAGTATTTATTGAGGGCCTACTATATAAATTTATTCCTATGATTCAACACAGTAAAAGTCTACTAGAGAAGTTTGCACATCTTGAGCAGCTATGCATACTTCAGTAATTACCTAGTTCAGGTAACTTATTTGGTTTCTCAGTGTTTTTTGACTGCTAAATAAATGGATATTGACTGTGTTGGAGTTCGCATATCCATCACAAAAACCTTGCATATGTGTTTAAAGCTAATTAGACTGTGGGGGAACTAGCACGTTAAACTCTCAAATGGGAGTCACCCTTTTTATACAAGTTTAGTGAATTACTGCATTAAGTTTGGAATGAATTTCACAGCTTGAACCTGGCAAAGGACTGGACTCCCTGCCTACCTTATCAGCCTTCTCTCTCCAACTCTCCACTCCCCCTCCTGTAGCAACATTGTACATGTGGTTTCTTGAATATATGTTTTGATCAGTCACAACAGTGCCTTTGCTCATACTATTCTTTTTGCCCGAAAACCTTCATTTTTCTCTTCCTACAAATTCTACTTGTCTCTCAAGACTCATCTCAGGCATCCCTCCTCCAACTTATCTTTTGCTTATCAGATTTAGGTGCTTCCATAATATCCTGGGCTTTGCTTTATCTTAGCACCCTATACTCTATTTACAGGTTTATCTCTTCCATTAGACGGTGAGCTCCTTGTGAACAGGTTTAAGGCATTTTTCTGCTTGGCTTGCCACAGAGTAGGTGCTTACACTTAATCTTTGGATGAATAAATTGTACTGTTGTTGAATATTTGATAAATAAATGCCTGACTAAATGCATAGCAGAAAACCAATCCCAAACCTACTAAAGAACCAATTGATTTCTAGCTACAAATTTTGGGTAATGCAGTCCTTGTTCCTACAGAGGCCATATTCCCTAGCAAACTTGGAACTGTATCTGACCCTTACAAAGAAAAAACCCTAAGGGAAAGAGAACTAATAACAATTAAGTATTTCTGTTGGATGTATGTACTGTGTCATTTAAGACTCTTATTTAGCTGTATGAGGAACTTAATATTTTCTCATTTTGCAATTGAGGCTCAGAGACTTTTAGTTAGAAATTTAGTGATGAAGCTTTAATTAAACCCATGTTGTCTGCTTTTTTTCTTCACATTTTGTTGTCTGCTCGAAATTAAGGATCTTATCTTGTGAATTCCTAGTCATTTGTTATCAAAAGGTACTTTGAATTCCTAGGGACTATTTTAAGGCAGAACAAGTACCTTAAAATAATAATGATAATTTTGCTTTGCCATTTACAAAGGGCTTTCACATTCACGTATAGTCCAGAGATGCCATTCTTTTAAAATATTACATATTCTTTTAAACGACATTAAAATATTAGCACAGAACATTGTTGCAGTGGAAACTGTAGCGTTTTGATATTGTAGCAAATGCTGAGTATATTTATCCAAATTAGACTGTATCAATTTATACCTCAGTAAGTTTTTTTTAAGAGATCATACAGTTCTATGTTTTCCGGAAGACTTGAAGCCTAATAAATAAATGATAGCCAGCTATTTTTAAAAATTCCATGCATAATTTAGACTGTACACTTGCTGACATACAGTAATCTATTTTCATTGTATGTAAAATCGCATTGTAGTTTCGTACTCTTGTGATCTTAGAAATCAGTTCTTTTTAAAGTCACAAGCAGAAAAAAAATCATCTAGTGTTTGATAGGAAAAAATTTAAAGGGGGAAATTATCCCACCAAACCATAGAAAATCAAACTGGTATAGTGAAATGAGCAGTTCCCCAGTAGCCAGTGATCTGAGTTTAAATCTGTATTCTGTTGTTTCCTAGCAGTTGGGACAATGGACTGGTCATTTTTTTATGAGCTTCAATATCTTCATCAATAAAATGGGAGGTAATATCAGTACTGATTCTTTAGGTGGTTGTGATTATTAAATGGCATGTTTAGAAAAGCACTGCACAGTGTCTGGTACATAGTAGACTCTTGATAAATGGTTTTTGCTATTATTTGGGGAGGATAGATTTCTGAAACACATTAGGTATATGCACATATCAAAGTCTTTGAGCAGATGCAAAGCTTTACCAGAAATCTGGCCTTTCACACTGAGCGGATCAGCTTTTATTTCTGAAGCATGCAGTTACTGTGACAATTTCTCTTTTATGTGGTACACATACTCTAACATCTGTAGGAAACCTGGGGCAGTATTTTCTGTTAAGAGAAATCTTTCTTACAGAACTCAAACTAAGCAGGAGTTACAGGGAAATTCATAAAGAAGTGAAAAATGATGGTAGTTTTACCAAAGTAAGAGGTTTTTTTCTTCTTGTCAGTATTTGAATTCCTCTTGGCTGTAGGTACTTGGGTAAACATTTCCGTGTGCTGGTAAGAGGCCATGCAAATGGAATGTCTTCAATTGGATTGTATTGACCTTTTCCCCCTCTCTTAAGAAATTTTGATTTTTAAATTGATCATTCAGTACCGTGTCTTGAAATATTTTCCTTTTCCTAGCCATAATCTGAGCCATAGGGTATTTTGGCAATTAAGCCAGACAAATGTTGCATAATTTAAGAGGGCCAGATTGTGAAGGTACTAAAAGCAGCTTTTTGAGGAAGGAACTCTTCCTAACAACTTTGAATCTCTTATACATGAAAGTACCTGAAACAAAGTGGGTGTTCAATAAATATTTGTTGAATAAATGATATTCTTGGTTATTTGCTTACTTTGATAAGAATTTACAGAATTTTCTATTATATTTGGGAAACCAAAAATATATATCCGTATTTAATATTCTTTGCTGACTCCTAAAATTTGAAAATAATTCAGACATAAAAAACATTATTTTTGTGGATCTTAATTTATGAACACAGTTTTCTATGACATTTTTCTCCAGTGGTGGGAGTGATTCTTGATTCATTTAGTTGGTTCCAAGTAATGAAACACTATGAGAAAGAATGTTTTGTTTTGATTCAATTTTTCTTTTATTTTACTTCTGAGATTTCTGGAGCCTAATATTACATTTACACTTGTCTTATTAGAAGATTTTCAAGTTTGCAATCAACTGCCTGGCATTTATAGTGAAGTATAATTTGTCTTACCAGGGAGATTCTTTCTACTTTCTTATCCTTATTTCACTTTGAGTTTTCCTGTAAAACCCTTTTGCCTCCATTATTGAGCAAACATCTTTATTATGTTTGGGTACCAGCCAATTATGTATGGCACACTCTCAGTGTTTGTGAGCTTGGGGTGAGAATAGGTGCTATTAGTCCTTGCTGGTAGGAGTATAAATTGGTCAGACCAAAAAAATAAGAAATGTGGGTAGTGATTTCTGTATAAACATGTTACTAAAGTAGTATTTATAATAGAGAATAACTGGAAACCATCTGGATATACAAAAGCCATTTTTAGTGACTTGAAAATGCTTATCCTGATTTGTTCACTTACAAGCATTTTTTGCCATTAAAAATAGCTTTTGTAGATATCCAGATGGTTTCCAGTTACTCTCTATTATAAATACTACTTCAGTAACATGCTTATACAGAAATCACTATCCACATTTAATACACATAACATATAAAATATATGCTAACCAGCTGTTTGTTACTTGTAAGGCTTCCGGTCAACAGTAGCTATTAGTAGTTAAGTTCTGAGGGAGTCAAAAGTTATATATGGATTTTTGACTGTGTTGCGGGGATCAGTACCCACAACCCCCTGTGTTGTTCAGGGGTCAGCTGTATTTTAAAAGTCACTAGTAAATTAATAATTGCAAAATGTAAGGCTAGAAGGAAATTTACCAAATGTTGACAATGATTATCTTTAGGTTGTGGGATTATGAATAATTTTTTAAAAATAAGTTATTTTACAAAGTATATCACTGTAGTCAGTCTAAGAATTTGCCTTCAGAAAAAATTGATGTGGGGAATTTATGGTTGTGGTAGGATTTGAGACTCCGAATCTTTTAGATATGTTTCTTCTGTACAATTGACTATTAAATTGATTGAAATAGTAATACTAGAGATACAGGTGTCCTATCCTGTGAAATCTGTGTGAGGCCAATGATCTATTTCACCATTAAATACCAGTTTTAAAGTAATTTTCTCACATATTCTTGCTATCTTGTGTTTGGCATATATAGTCAAAGCTTATTAATAGCCACAATTTACATTTCATTCATTAATGGCTCTGCTTAGCTCTCAACACCTGAAGAATTTATTTTATTTATTTTATTATTTTATTTCGTTTTGTTTTGTTTCATTTTATTTTTTTAGAGAGACAGGATCTTGCTCTGTCACCCAGGCTGGAGTGCAGTGGTGCCATCATAGCTCACTGCAGTCTCCAACGTCTGGGCTCAGGTGATGTGATCCTCTTGCCTCAGCCTCCCAAGTAGCTGGGACTACAGGTGCATGCTACCATGTACAGCTAATTTTAAAAAATATTTCATGGAGGTGGGGTCTTGCTGTATTGTCAGACTGGTCTTGAACTCCTGGCCTCAAGTGATCATTCCACCTCAGCCTTCCAAAGTGCTAAGATGACAGGCATGAACCACCATGCCTGGTTTTGAAGCATATATTTTATATACACGTATGCTTTTGAAACCTGTTATTTTAAAAAACTAGATTGATTCTTATATACGTGGATATGAAAGCAGGGTGGATAATAGTAATATCTGCAGTTTGTAAAACTATAGCTACTACATATCAAGCAACTATGGTGTTCTAGGCGTTATACTAGATACAAATATATTTAGGTTATTAAGTATGAAATGTCCAGTTTCCTTAATTACCAAGTTTGACAGTTGATATCTCTGACATTTCACTATGACATTTCTTGTTTTATTTTTATTGTGAAGGTACATCCTCATTCTTTCAAACACATGGTTTGGCTTGTGATATATCTTTCAAAATTTTTTTTTAAGAGCAATTTTTGTGAAACCATGGATAAGTCAAAAATTCGTGTTATTTTCCAATATAAGTTCTTGTCATGAAACCAACGCAGTACAGACAGCTTGAAATATCAGTGAAGTGTTTGGGAAGGGTGTAGCTAATGAACACACAGTACATCGATGGTTTGAGAAGTTACATTATGGTGGTTTAAATCTTGAAAATGAGCCACATGGGCACCCAGAGACCAAGGTTGATAATGATGAGCTGAAAGCTATAGTGGAAGCGAATCCATGTCAACGTATGCGTGAATTAGCGACGAGGTTTGCTAGTTACTATTCCAACAGTATTGGACCATTTGGAACAGATGGGCAAGGTAAAAAAGCTGGATATATGGGTACTACTTGAATTAAACAAGTGTCAGTAGAGAAATCATCTTGAAGCTTGCCTTTCTTTGCTGTCACAACATAAAGGCAAATCATTTGTATACTATATTGTTACGTATGATGAAAAATAGATTCTTTTTGACAATCACAAGCATTTGGCACAATGGTTGGATAAAGATGAAGTACCGAAACACAGTCCAAAACCGAATATTCATCAGAAAAAGCTAATGGTGTCTGTTTGGTGGTCCAGCGCTGTTATTATCCCCTACAGCTTCATGAAACTTGGTCAGTCGATTACAGGGGATGTCTAGTGCAACCAACTGGATGAAATGATGAGGATTCTTATGATTAAGCAGCCGAGATTGGTCAATAGAGGCAGGCTAATCCTCTTACAAGATAATATTTGACCACATGTTGCACAAACAACGCTGCTCAAACTATAGTGGCTGGACTTGGAAACTCTCTGTCATCCACCGTATTCACCAGACCTTGCACCAACTGACCACCACTTCTTCCAGGCTTTGGACCACTTCTTGCAAGGAAAAATATTCAGTTTTCAACAAGCTGTGGAAAACGCCTTTCATGATTTCATCGCCACTTGCTCTCCAGGCTTCTTTGCTGCTGGCATAAACAAGCTACCGTTAAGATGGCAAAACTGTTTTGATAGTTTTGGTGCATACTTTGATTAATTGTACTGATTCTTGTTTGAGATATAATAAACTAAACTAATGATTCAAAAGCTAACATTTCATATTTAATGACCTAATAATTCTTATAGCAGCACTATGAAGTAGTATTATTTTCCTGTTTTTTTCCCACAAGGGAGGTACCTGAGATTCAGAGAGTCAAATTTTTCCAGGATCACACAATCAGTGAGTACTCAGGTTAAGACTAGATTCAAATCTTTGTGACTACAGTGCCCAAGGACAGGACTTTTGTTTACTGCTGTGTATCTGGTACCTCGAATAGGGATTGGCATATACTCAGTGCTTAACAGATATCCCTTGAATAAACTATATACCTGGAAGCTCTTAAATGACCAGGCAGAAGGAATTGTTCGGTTCTAGTAATATAAGATTATACAGAGAGGTGAGCCTGTGGTAATTCCACCAAAACATAGGTCACAATAACTGATGACCAGATTGGAGTTGTTGTCGTCGTCATTGTCGTCTTCTTTTTTTTTAGAGATGGGGTCTCACTATGTTGCCCCAGCTGGATTCAAACTCCTGGGCTGAAGCATTCCTCCTACCTCAGCCTCCTGAGTAGCTGGGACTATAGGCATGTGCCACTGTGCCTGGCTTAGGGGTCTTCTTTTTTCATGTAATTGTCTAGTTTGCTCTAAATGCATTTGCCAGACTTCTTTCCCACTTGACTTTGATATTCAGTGACCAAAGCAAAAGCAAAAGCCACATTTCTTTACTAGTAAGAAAAATCTAGGTGGAAATCGAAGTTCTGTAAATGTCCAGTAACTAGAATGTAAATTTCTTGATTGGAACTTTTGGATCTTGGGAGCGTCAGGTTCTCTGAAGATAATATTGTACCGTTTTGGCACATGCATATACTTCACTCTATTGGTAACAGCAATTTCATTGTATAGTCCTATGTCAGCAAAGTATACATTCCAATTGGAAAAGGGGTTAAAATTTAGACACCCTGTATGTATTAGTGTTTCCAGTTTATAAGATGAATTGCCACAGAAACCCAATTTTTTTTTTTTACCATTCCTCTCTGCTATTTTCGATTTGCAAGAAACCCAATTGTGACTCTAGCCTCCCTTTCTCTTCATAGTTATTATACCATCCATGTCTCAAATATTCTTGGTTGCTGAGAGCCAGCTTAGTCATGAGTTGAGTACTAGCTAGCTGTATAATCATGGTGATCATAGCATTCGTCATTAAAGGAAATAGTAAATGCTAAGAACATAGTCTTAGGGAAGGGAATGGAGGAAATAGCATGTTTAATGTTCCAGCATATCATGATCTGATCCTGGAACATCATTCCATATCCAGATCCCCTTTATTTCATTCCCTTCAGAAATTATCTTGTTCTTAAACATACATTAAAAGGAGACTCAGTTTTTGTATGAGGTAGTTTACTACAGATCTGACTAATGGTCATTTTGAAACCCACCTATGGGTTTGAAGGTATTTCATTTTCTTAACGGCTTGATGACTCCATTAAAAGTCATGTAGTTTAACATATTTCTTTGCTTGAGTCAAATGGAGCTGAGTATGTACATTTTTCCATTATTTTATGAATTATGGTAGTTCATCTTCAACAAATGGCAAGGCAGTTTCCCCAAATCATTCGACTATTCTCAAAATCTGAATTTAGCCATCTGCCATTTTTTGAATGATAGGGCTTCTAGCCCATGGTTATCCCAGTTTATAGCTTTTAAGCTTCATGAAGGCAAGTAACGTTTCTATTTTGTTCACCATTCAACCTGGGTCTAACACTCTGCATGATACATATCGGGAACTTAATATTTATTATAATAGATGAATGACTGGAGAAAGAGGGCCCTACTTGGTTAGGATTCAGTAAGAACCTAGACCATCTGCTGAGGATCTTGAGGAATCTTTCCTCTGGGATCTTTTGGGATGTATTTATCAATGATGATGGCATCCATGGAAATCTTTACCAGTAGTCCCTTTTATTTATTTATTTATTTGCTTAAGCAATCCTGTAAAACATCTTATGGTGGCTAGGTATTGGAGAAACTGAATATGAATACGCTCTGGTGTATCGCAATTCTCACCTTTAAGTGCTAGCTGTAGTTTAGCCTCTGGTATGAATGTGTATTCTTTGGACCACCAGTGGTAACAGAGACTTGGAGAGAGAGTCACCTAACTAGATAGTGGCAGAGCTAAGATATGACATCATATCTTATTATATTTTTCATATCAGCCAACTTCTAGAAGAAAAACCTCCTTTTACAATTTCCTACTACATCACACTATCTCCCTTACAGTTTTGCTGTTTATTTTAGAAAATCCTTATATATTCTGAAAGGTTATGTGGCATTTTTCAGTTATTTGGCATCATTAAAAAACCCCTATTTCTCATTCCTGCTGGATTATCTTCAACTTTAAAATGAGCCCATAGATACAGTAGGAAAATATCTTGCTCAGGAATTCTTTCTTTAGCTTTGATTGTAAAAGACACAAATTTTCTTTTTCATGCCTGCAGGATGCTATTTTTATTTCTCACTCATGGACAGTATTTGAGGACTTTCATGTTTTTGTTTTAATCACTAAGAGGAATTAGTAGAAATCTTATTCCAAAAGAGTCTCCAGGAAATATTACTTCTTAATTTAAGAAAAGGACTCTTTGTTTTTTATGCTTAATAGTACTAAATTTGTATCAGCATTGAATTACACCTTACATTATTAAAGCCTGATGTTCCACCTTACTTTTCTTTTTTTCTACCTCACTTTTCCAATAATAATTTCACTATATTTATTCCATGCATTTATCTAATGTTTATGTTTATAAGATTTTAAATTCTTTGTATAATGTTGACAGCTTTTACATTAATGTTTGTTTAATTGAAATTTTAAGTAGAGTATGGCCTGTGCTATGAATCAGCCTGGAACAATTCTGTTTTCATTCTCCGTATATGGGAAAGGTCTCAGACAATGAACTGGACCACAAGTCCTTACTGAGTTTTCACAGAGTTGGCATATCCAGAGTGTTTTCCACATGCCAGGAGTAGTGCTAGGTATTTTATGTATGTGATTCTTGAGCCTTAAAACAACCTGGCAAGAAGATATTAATATCTGTATTTTATAAATGAAGAGTCTGAGATAAAGATGGGAAGTGGCTTACTCAAGATCCTATAGTAAATAAGTGGCAGAGCCAGTATTCCAACTGATGTCCATTTGATCCTAAGACTCATATTTCTTGCACCAAGTAGACATAGGATAGGTTGAAAATAGCATCATAATTTCAGAACCTCATATCCACGTTTATCACATCCAGTTCATCTGATGGGAGATTTGGGGTTAAGATACGTAGTTGTGATAGAAGTCCTTTGGCTTTTTCATTTTTTTAAACCACTCAAGTCTTGCAGAGGCACCACTCATTGCATCCAATCTTGACCATGAACCAAGTTCACAAAAACTGAAGACCATAGGCATTGGACGTTTTGCCAGTTTGTTACTACTGTTATTATAATGTAGATTGTTTAAATGTTTTTTGGAAAAAAGATCCAATTCAGTATTTTCTTAAAGATTTTCATCTGAAGTTTTTCTGTGTGCTTCAGTCATCTCAACAAGGGAGAATAATGCTTCTTACCATTGCGTTTCTATTCTAGCATAGCCTTTTCCATTTTCCTGAACAGGCATCAGGTTCCTAGTATTTGGAAACCATCACTTTGTACTTAGATTAAAGTTTACTTTTTAGTTACGGAATATTGTCCTCCTATTAAAACCTAACCCTAGATCCATAAATATAAGACTCTGAATACACAGGGACCATGCTGGTTATATAAATCAAATACGACATCAGACTTTTCTGGCAGAGCAGAATGCATGGGACAGTCACACATTGGCTGGGAAAGACTATGTAGTATCCAAATATTCCATTTTATTCCAGTTCAGTTGCTGACATTAATATGTTAGGATACTTGTTTATGGAGGCTTTCCTTGTGTTTTGAATAGTATCTGTATATAAGAAGTCAGATTGTGAAGATTTAAAGGGAAAAATATAATAATAAATAATAGCTACCCTTTTTTGAATTTCTACCATGTACCTGGCACCTTACTGGAT
Source organism: Lemur catta (assembly GCF_020740605.2). Classification (NCBI taxonomy): domain Eukaryota; kingdom Metazoa; phylum Chordata; class Mammalia; order Primates; family Lemuridae; genus Lemur; species Lemur catta. The sequence continues at coordinate 10,210,325 of NC_059137.1, forward strand.
GCTTTGCGTACTTTATTGTGAGTCCTTCCATACATCCCTGCAGGATGGATGGCTGTTTCCTCATTTTGCAGATAAGGATACTAAATCTCAGAGAGGTAAATTAATTTGCCTAGTATCATCTAGCTAGTAAAAGTAGGTGCTGGTAAACCTACCCAGGACTGGCTGACTTCAAGGCCCTTGCTCTTTGTTATACCATATTGTCCATTACAGCGATACTGTAAGATGATAGGACTAGTTGCCTCATATGTTTAGGAAGAACTTTTTGACACTAAATTAGTACCATTCTAGAGCATTTCATTTCCTCTGGCCACTGCTACCTGTCTGCCACTACTGTCTTAAATTCATGACCTCTTCATTGCAAACCAAGAAAAAAAATGGATATGGACCTTCTTTCTCACCTTTGTTTTCAAATGCATTTTTTAGGCATCTCTCAAGTATGATGACACTAGCTATCTTGTCATACTTGTCATATTTTTTTAATTAGAAATTATTTTTTTTCATGTCCAGCTGGATGTGTGACTGAAGACAGGTGTGCTGGGTATGAGCATGATCTAGATCAGCACTGTCTGATAGAACTTTATGCATGATGGAAATGTTTTATATCCATGCTGTCCGCCATATGCGGCTATTCAGTTCCTGAAATGTGGCTCGGGCAACTGAAGACTGAATTTTCTGTTTTATTTAATTTTCATTAATTTAGATCAAAATAGCCACATGTGGCTAGGGGCTACTGTATTGGACAGCATAGTTTGAAAGTAGTAACTGATATTTGTGTTTGATGAATAATGATAGAATTTGAGGAAACCCAGTCATTAATAGTTTAAAGGTTGCTAACACGTTTTCCAGCATCATTAAATCTGGCATGTGTTCAACTTAAAACCATATTATCATGGGACCAAATAGAATATTTCATGGTTCCAAAATAACTTTTTGATCATTCATGATCTCATTTGATGAATCTTTCAGATATGATATCATTTAAGTCTCGTGTTTGCTAATGGATCACAGAGGAAGGGCAGAAGAACAAAACCATTGACAGCTTCCTTATGCGGGGTCTCCTCCTGTGGAAATGGATACCAGTATGGCCTGTTGGTACTCAGGTTGCAACATGAGGGCCTGGACAGGAACCCACGTACTATTTTTCTCTGCTTATTTATTGAGACTGGAGAATTATCTCTTTCCCCTCACTTAAAACATCCATTCATTTTAATTTTTTAGGTCTCAAGGGAAGGAAATAGAGGCAATTTCTACATTTAGCCACGGAGCTACAATAATTTGATAATCAACAAAAGAAAATGTAGCTTTCCTTTCCAATATTCTAAAATAAGTCCTTGGGGCTTTAATTTTAATTCTTTGTTTTAGAAAAGACAACCCAGAACGCAAAAGTTTTGTGTGTAACACTAGTTTTTAAATTGGTATATATCTTCCAAAGAAAATTTTGATGGAATTAAATAATAGATTTCATGTGATATTTTGGAGAAAAATTAATGTCCCTGGAGTTTTGATATATTTTATTTTTATTTTCTGATCTTATGAAATAATTTTTAAAAGATATTCATTTTATTATGTGTCACTTGTGTTACTAAGTGTATTTTTTCTCTGACATTTTATTTGCAAAGTACTCTTCTCCTGGATGCTTTTGATATTTCTGACTGTGCCAAGGGCATTGAATGAAGTTCCCTGTAGTGAGAAAAGAGAGCACATGGGACTCGTGACTTTATGTACTCCAACAATAGAGCTTTTATGACATTGGAGGTGGTTAAAAAAGCTAGAAGTAGCTCTTAAACATGGCATCTCTGTGTTGCCTTTTTTTTTTTTTGTATTTTCAAGCTGGTAGGAGTGCATCGAGCCTGTAATTTCCTGTTCTCTGAATCCCCCATCTTTCTGCAGCTTCAAGCTTTGTGTCCCACAGCCTGTGACTCTGTGCTAACAAATCGCTATTGTCCAGTGGGGCGAATGGTGGCTGGAACTAAAGAATTGCTGTCTGGTTTCTATTCAAATCCAGGTAGTGAGATATATGAATGGACTTTTCGAATCGTCATGTGAATAACGTCTGCTCGGCATGAAGGCTCAGAGCCACACTAGGAAGGATTAACTCCTGGGCTGACCACTAACATCCTTTGTGGCAGGAGGTAGAAACGTTCCCAAAGTATCATTTTATTCACCCTTAATTTTCCATTTCATACCCCAAAAGTAGGGCTAGCTATTTAATTATTTGGCTATTTTTCTCTCAAGTTTTAGTGTTTCTGTTGATAATATGTAACTTTGGGGAAATGCTAGGTAGTTTTTCACTTAGAACACTGTTATTTTCTCCTGAAAGTTTTCTACCTTACATTTATTAGAGCATAAAGTTATCTTTATGGCATAGATACAAAAAGTAAGGGAGAGCTGCTTTTTCCAGGAAACCAACCCTTTAAAATACTTTCAACCAATGAAGGGAAAAATCCTCTTTTTTTGGTTTGTGCATTCTACTTACTACTTTGCATTTTTTATCCCAAAGTCCAAGTTTATACAAAGAAAATAGAAACAACTTCTAATGCAGTATATTAACCAACAAAACAAGTCTCCTTCAAATTAGGAACCAACCTAAGCATTTGTAAGTATAGCAGAATCAGAATTTTAAAAATAAATCAGATTTGGAACCTGAACCATAATTCATAATTCTCATTTATCTATGTAAAATTATTTTATCTTTCTTCTATATACCTGAAAAAAATGCCACAGGCTGGAAGAGCCCTGCTGTTACATTCCTTCCATATCACAGGTACTATGAAATGGGGAGCCTTTTATGTTTCTTTTTGTCTTAAACTCAGACAGCTTTGTAAGCAGTAGTGTGTAGATTACAAGAGTTAGACAAAAGCAGGCGCGACTGAGAAGAGTTGGTGGGGGGGAAGCTTGGGGCACTTCCTGTCACTCAACACATTCCAGATCACTAAAAAATTTCCACACCCTCTGCATTCCCTCTCGACCACTCCATTTCCCAGTGTTTTCTGATTCTGTATGTTGTGGTATTTATACTCCTCTCTCTCACTGGGCTCTGGCAAGACTGCTTCAGAGAGGATGCATTCCTTTAGATTGCACAAAGCAGAGCTGGGAAAATGGCTGGCAGTTTCAGAATCTAGTCACGATCGCACGCATGAGCACCTCACACATCCATGCCCCTTCCCTCCCACCCCCCCCTCGCCCCTGCAGCTGGCTGACCTGTCTCACCCACGGCTGGCCTATCGAACGGCCAGGACTGTCTGGTTTTGGTTCATGCCTTTGTCCATGTCTGGCTTAGTTCCTCTCTGTCTATGCTTGCCTCTACCCCCACCGCCCCAGGCGGCACAAGTGTTTGGCCACACAAAACTACAGATAGAAAAGATGGTAAAAACTTCAAACTTTGCTAGATTCTCCAACAGTTTATTCTTCTGTGAATTTCTTCCTTCTTTCAATACTTCGTTTTAAGAAAACAAATACAGAATTGATTATCTAACGGCAAAGAATGCAAAGCAACCTTTGTGTTCCTTATAATAAGTGACTTCATAACTCTCTCCAGCTGCGTTATGGGGTGTGTATAAAAAGCTTCTGTTCTGAGAACAAAGGAGCACGTGCAGAAATGAGACTAAAAAATCCACTGACAGTATTCCACTACACGAATTACTTAAAAGATTTTAGTCAAGCCTCTCAACAGATTCAATTTTAAAATGGTTTTTAGTTAAAAAAAAAAAAAATTGAAAGTGCTTACCCAGTAAAAGAACCGAAGTAGTCCTGAACTGTTACGTAAGACTTTTTACAGTTGGATCTTTGTCAAAAGGGGATGGGGGTGATGGGAGAAAGCAGCAACAACAATCAAAAAAGTTCGAGCTGCTGTGGCTAGAGGACAACTTCTGTGTTTCCAGATAGGATTCTTGCTGTAGAAATGGAACTTCCAGCCAGCACAGCATCCTGTCCCGGTAGAGAAATGAGTTTGTCAGTTAAAAAAAAAAATTAGATACTGGAACCCAGGCTAGACGAGGTATTGAACCGCGCCAGATTTCCTTGCAGCCCTGTCTGCTTCGCTTGCATTGAACTATATATGACCCAGATGATGGACAGAAGCACATTCAGTCATGTGCACACTGGAAGAAAGCGGATTTGCTGGTCCCTGGCAGTGCAGGGGTTTGTCTTCTGATTGGGCTGTGCCCTGATCAGTGAAATGTGAAGCCCTCATTCAGAGGCCGTAATTCAGGACTGGCAGTTTGAGTGTCTGGCTGCCTCTAGTCCCTGAGAGAGACTTTGAAGGTGTTGCTTTTGTTTGGTGGCATTACCCACCCAGAGGTTGCTTACACCTCTGTCCTTGTGTCAGGAGAAATGCTAGTCTTTCTGAAATGCAAAAAGGCAGCCGACTTTGCCTGAATCCTAAGTCAGCCTATTGTTGATGAACTTGACTCTAACTTAAACCAGTTATTTGATTTGAGAATTTATTGTGATCCTAACCAAGCTTCATATATAGACAACCTCCTGGTCCTGATTTTATGGATTTGATAAGGTAAAAATAAAAGTGGTGTGTGACTTTGAAGCTTCTAGATGATATAAATTGCTCTTAATAAAAATTGGATGGATAGACAGCAAAGAAGTTAAGTTTCAGATTCTGGAGTCTTTGAACATACTAAGAAGAAGCTTTATCTCTTATTATCCCCTTTGTGAGGGGCTGTCACTCTTAGCGCAGTCCTTAGTCACATAAGGGACTGCTGAGGAGGGGGGAGAAGCTACAAAGTGTAGACCCCACTGAGCTGTGATGTAGCCTTTAATCATGCAAGATAGCTACGGTCTGCTCTCTTCAGTCTGTCTGAACCTAGGGTCTGTGGGATTAATTTCCTATCTTTCTGGGCCACTGGGAAACCAGGTCATTTTACAGGACATGGTAGTTGCTTTGTTTGTTTAATGCAGGTAGACATTTTTGTAAAATTTGAAACAATTAAATTGCATTATGAAGCCTTGGCTCTGATATATTAAGTCTGCTCTCCATGGACTAATCACTTTTTCCATGGACTTTATTGTCTTTTTAGAAATTAGCTTACATAGTCCTGAATTGGTATTTATGCATACAAATAGTTTAGTTTATTTTCTGTCTCTCTCACATTTGTTGAAATAGTTCCATGGTCAATGTATAGCATCTGTCTATTTTGCTGTACATTTTGGGTTTGAATGTTTTTGTACTAGTAATTTTTTTAGATGTTGACTATATTATATAGCATCCTCTATATAAGGACTGCCCCAGAATTATTCTTCTGTCTTAACCTGGGAAAAACTGGGTTGATATACTTGATATACTATCAGATATAAGGATGTCCATAGTCTGAGAAGAAGAGATGAGCCCTCTCTTTCTTTCTGTAAGTCACAGAGCAATCATTCCTCTTTTTTTTTAAGTTGCGGTAAAATATATATAACATAAAATATACCATTTTTAAGCGTATAGTTCTGTAGCATTAAATATATTCACATTGTTGTGCAACCATCACCACATCCATCTATAGAATTCTACTGTTCTTGCAAAACCAAATTGCTATCCCCATTAAACACAAACTCTCCATTTCCCCCTCCCCCAGGCCCCTGGCAACCACCATTCTACTTTCTGTCTCTATGAATTTGACTACTCTAGATACCTAACATAAGTATGTGGGGTCATACAATATTTGTCCATTTGTGAATGGCTTATTTCACTTTCATGCATGTTGTAGCATGTCTGAATTTCCTTTTTAAGGCTGAGTAATACTCCGTTGTGTGTGTGTGTGTGTGTGTGTGTGTGTGTGTGTGTGTGTACACACACCACATTTTGTTTATTCATCTGTCAGTGGACACCTGACTTGCTTATACCTCTTGGCTATTAAGACAATCATTCTTGACTATTCTTAAAATCTTGTGAGGGCTTCTTTACAGAACTGCCCTGACCCATCTCAGGAGCTCTTTTCATTTTATAAATTGGAAGGGTTTTGATGGGCCTTTTAGCTCTATAGACTAACTAGTTCTTAATGTCAGGTTTGCTATAGAAGGGAAGATTCTTTTCATCCTTCCTGGATGAGAAATAATACATACTACACTCCTAATAATTCTGTTACACTTATTGTTTATGGGTTTATCTTCCTGTTACACTGTGATCTCCTCCACGATGGAGACCATGGCCAGTTCCTCTTGAGTTGTGCCTTATGCTTCATATAGGCACAAGGCCTATTATAAAGGATATCAATGAATATTAGTTGGAAAAATATAAATAAATGAATAATAAATTTTTTATTTTTACTTTTCTTAAAGGGCCAGATAATATGAATAATAATAATTTTTATTGGGTTTTTAATATGTGTCAGATACTGTACTATATGTTTTATATACATTTAGCTTATTTAATCTTCAAAATAGCCTTTGAAATAAGTACTGTTATTTTCATGTAATAGATGAGGAAACTTCTCAAAGGCCTCACAGCATAATTGGGATTGGTATTATTGGGATTTGAACCCTTGTCTTTCTTTGCTGAAGATCCATTGTGCTCGGCCGGGCACGGTGGCTCATGCCTGTAATCCTAGCACTCTGGGAGGCTGAGGCGGGCGGATCGTTTGAGCTCAGGAGTTCAAGACCAGCCTGAGTAAGAGCAAGACCTCGTCTCTACTAAACATAGAAAGAAATTATACGGACAGCTAAAAATATATATAGAAAAATTAGCCGGGCATGGTGGTGCATGCCTGTAGTCCCAGCTACTCGGGAGGCTGAGGCAGGAGGATTGCCTGAGCCCAGGAGTCTGAGGTTGCTGTGAGCAAGGTTGACGCCACGGCACTCTAGCCTGGGCAACAGAGTGAGACTCTGTCTCAAAAAAAAAAAAAAAGATCCATTATGCTAGAGGCAAACTTCATAGTGAGGTGATGATCAGTGGGTTTGGAAGCATGAGATTTAGCCTAAGCATTGGTTCCAAATCAAATATTCTTTTGTTGGGCGTTAGGAGCTGTACCCTTCTGATACGTATGGCTCACAAGTGGATGCTCAGAGGAAAGCTTGGCACGTTAATGACTTGGACCTTGTATAGAGTCTTTAGCTGAACAACTACTTGCTGAATTTAGTTAACAGACCTTCCTCTGTGTGTAAATTCTCTTTCACATGTTATTTTGAAAGTCCTAGAATGGATGCATCAATGTTCTTCATTCAGTTGTTCTGTTCATATATGTGTGTGTATGTATTTGTATGTAAAATATTGATACAAACATGAGGGCTAGGCACAGTGGGTCATGCCTGTTATTCTAGCACTTTGGGAGGCCAAGGCAGGAGGATCACTTGAGACCAAGAGTTGTAGACCAACCTAGGCAACTTAGCAAGACCCTGTCTCTACAAAAAATAAACTAAAAAAGAAAATTAGCCAGGCATGCCTGTAGTTCTGCCTACTCCACAGGCTGAGGGGGAGGATCGCTTGATCCTAGGAGTTCAAGGCTGCAGTGAGCTATGATTGCACCACCGCACTCCAGCCTGGGCAACAGAGTGAGCCCCTGTCTCAAAAAAAATTTATATATGTGCAGCTGGCACTGTTCTAGATGTCAGGAACAAAACAAAGGTTCTTATGCAGCTTACATTCTGGTGGAGAGACAGAAAAATAAATTACCAAAGTACTATAAAGTAAAGCAAGAAGCCATGCTGTGAAGAAAATCTGTTTTAATGTGGTAGTGTGATGATGGAGGATGACTGGGGGCTGGGGTGGGATGTGGTGGAGTAGGGTGGTAGACTGCTTTAATGAGCAAGGATTAGGAAATGCTTCTCGAGAAACTGAAATATGTAAGCTGAAAGCCAACTGATGACAAGAACCTTGGCGTACAAAGAACTGTTAGAAGTGTGATCTGAACAGTGGGAATAAGAGATGCAAGAGCTCTGAGGTGGAATTGAGCTTAGTGTGTTTGAGGAACTGAAAAGATAGTATGGATAAAGTGGAGTGAATGCAGGTAGGAGGTGATGTTGGAGAGGTAGGATATAGGCCCTATCATGTAGGTCCTTGTAAACTATAGTTAAGAAACTTAGATGTTTTCCCAAGTGTATTTTTCCCAAATTTGTTTTTTTTTCCTAAATGACAGGACATTGGATGATTTTAAGCAGCAAGGTAACTTGTTCTGCAGGCCAAGGAAGCCCTTCTGTGCAGTTCTTGTCTATGTTTGTTTCTCAGAGGCCTCCTGACACCACCTTTAACTGATGGTCTTTCCCAAGCTGGGAATCTTGCCAAGATTTTCATATGTTGGTGGGCAGCTCTGAGTGTCCTGGCAGAATGATACTTCTTTTAGAACAGTTTTGGGGCTAACATTGGTTTAATTGCCCTTTCCACATCAGGGAGGGCTTGTCCAACAAGAACCTCTTCCGGCATTTTCACATATCACTGTTGTCTGGATAGGGTTTTGCAATGTGTTTCTCTGTATTAATGTAGGTTAAAATTTAGTTCTTAATTAGACCTGATCTTTCTGTGTGAATAATTTAGAAGGACATGTCCTTGACAAAGAATAACGTCTAACTGTACCATTAATATGATGTACTTAAAGGCATACTACTGGGAATCTGAATTTAACAAGTAAAGAGGGGCTTTCCCACTATTCAGTGGGAAAGGATGTATTCAGCTATTCTGACTCTATAGTGTTAATTGCTAACATCTGGCCAACATTATTTTATTTTTTAACACACTGCCACACTAGGAAAAAAAATTTTTCCTTGGGGCCACAGTGTGTTATTACAAAAATAGAATAAAAACTTCAAAAACAAAATGATCCTTTCCAATTTGATGAAAAATGAAATTTATTGACTTCTATTTAATCCACATTTTTAGAATTAATTTGTAAAATTAATATTAATTATAACAATAAGAATATCAACAAGTAAGATTTTCACGAACCAACTGCAGGGTTTTGTTCAGGTTTTGCTTCATGAGGCCTCAGGCTCAAAACTAGTGTGAGTTAAATACAACTCACATGGCAGTTAATGTGTTAAAATTCTCAAAACTCTGAAATATACAGAAAATAACATACACCATGTCCCTTAGTCCCATTTTATAGGTCAGTGGCATCTGGTGTTTTCATGTAGTGAAATATTGTTATGTAGTACCGTCGATATATTTTCCTTTTTAATTTAAAAAAATGTATTTGCAAGCCATTAAATTGATTTCACAGCCTGCTGAAGTGGCAGCCTGAACTTTGGAAAACACCTTAGGTGAGAAAACTGAGACTCTGGGAGGTCAAGTAACTTGTCCAGTGGCATATAGCAGAGCTACATGGCCTTGACAGAGCTGAGAGTTGGATCAGAGCTTGATTCCAAAACCCTTGTTTGTTCTACACTATATAGCCTCCCTAGTGACACTAGCCATTAGTGAAACTGAAGGAAAAAAGCACAAGTAACGTTTAATAATGATTACAGAAAATACAAATTTCTCAAAGCAGACACTATAGGAAGGGGCAGAAATATTCTTCCTCTGATTATAGCCTCAGCATTTTTCAAGGAGCTGTTGGGAACTCATTAGTTATGCTGGGAACTGACAGATTCCCAAAGCACTTATATCTCATTACTCAGCCTAGCCCTGAGCTAATCTTAGCTTCTTAAAATAATAGCTAGGTATAAGACCTAACTCGTGAGTGAGAGTGTAGCCTCTCACAAGCGTGCTGTTGCAGTGTGACTTGGAGTCAGCACTCAGATACAGGAAAGTATGTATAGGGTTTGGTTCCAGCCCTGGCATTTCTGACCTGGTTATGGTACTGTTTGATTTAATTTTATGGAAAGGAGAAATTATGCCTGCTTTCCCCTTGGAGCATAAGGCTGTTTTGAAGGGAAGGGAAGGGAATTAATTCCAACTCTTGTCTACTATGAGCCATACACTGTACTAAGCACATTTGACATGGGTTTTTTTGTTTTGTTTTGTTTGTTTGTTTGTTTTTGAGACAGGGTCTCACTCTGTTGCCCAGGCTAGAGTTCAGTGGTGTGATCACTGTAGCTCAGCCTTGAACTCCTGGGCTCAAGCAATCCTCCCACCTCAGCCTCCTTTGTAGCTGAGACTATGGGCACACACCACCACACCCAGCTCAATTTTTTAAATTGTTTTTATTTTTTGTAGAGATGTGGTCTCACTATGTCCCAAACTCCTGACCTCTGCCTAATTCTCCCACCTCAGCCTCCCAAAGTGCTGGAATTACAGAAGTGAGCTACCATGCCTGGCTGACATGAGTTTTAACTTAATTCTCAAGCAATTGTGTAAGGGGAATGGTATTATCCTCATTTTGCAGAGAAGAAATGTTGAGGCTCAGATAGAGAAGATGATTCATAAACAGTCACACAACCAGGTAATAAGTGAGGGTGGGAGAGAAACTCCTGTTATACCTTAATTTTAAAAGTCATACCCTTCTCCTTAGAGCTGAGTTGGAGCCCCACGCTGATGAGACAGTTTAAGAGGGGATGTTCCTAGGGCTTGGAAATAGAAAGTTATATCATTGAAAGCTTGTGAAAACTGAACAATATGGAAATAGACCTGCTTCCTTACTCCGGTGCAATGTGGGGTTTACCTGGGATACCTCTACCACTTTTTTTTTCTCACAAAAATGAAGTGACTTTTAATCTAGAGATAAGAAACTCTCTAAATGATATTCAGGATATATTACAAGTTTGGTTTGTAAGATTTAACAGGTCTTACAATGATTTCAATAAACCAGGCAGTCCAGAGCACAGGGTGGAGGTGCGACAATCATGTGGTAACTGCTTAATATTCCAACGGGATAAAGATCTTTCTCAAATACGGAAAGAAATTAGTCTTTCTACAATGTTAATCCCTAAGCTCTATTCTCCTTTATAAACTACTATATTCTTGTCAGTTTCATACACTTTTACTTTATAAAGAACTCCCATAGGAAGAACTTTCTGGAGGTTTTCCCAGATATACACAGCTACATTTTCAGTTGTACTCACAACATCTGCAAAGTAAAGCACATCCAGATCCAGATTCTTATGATCAAGAGGCTTCATAATTGCCTCCTCCATATATTTTTTGAGGTCGGTCAAATTCATAATCATTCCTGTAACAGGATCAATCTTTCCATGTACTGTCACCACAACTTTATAATTGTGCCCATGGCCATTTGGATTGTTGCATTTCCCAAACAGTTTCAAGTTTTCTTCATCACTCAGAGATTTACTGTACAGCTGGTGGCTCGCACTGAAAGAGATGCAGCGGGACACTCATGCCCAGCGGCTCTCACCCCGCCCCGCCGCGCTCATCTTCTTCCAGGGGCCTCCCGCGTGCCTCGGCCGGCGCCACCTCCCCCCTCTACCACTTTTAATCAATCCAGACTCAAGGATTTGGGGCTAGTTTTTAGTCTTCATGCCATGGCTTTTCAATAAAAACAAGAGTTTAATCTTTTGCTAGTTTCCTTTATTAACCAGCTCAGAGTTTTTTGTTTGTTTTTTCCTTTCTTCTGCCATTACTTGGACATAGTTTTCTTCTCTTTTGGACTTAAATTGGATTGGTACTCCAAAGCGTTGGGGCCTCTTTTTCTTGGAGGAGGCAGAAATGGTCAGGTGTCAATGTCTACTTGGGGAAAGGATCAAATCATGTGAGTAGGATTGTGTTGAAGGCACAGACCATAAACCATTACTTCTGTGGCTACCAGGAATACCCCTGTTTTCTGTGAAAAAGAGACTGGCCCAATGTTAATAATTTGATTGTATAATTAAAGCCAATGATTTTGGGTGATTTCTTCAGATATGTGATGAGGCCTGTTTTAGTGCTAAACTAGATACATAGTAGAACTTCATATTTTTACTTCGGTTTTTCTTTGTCCCCAGTTTTGTCATTCCATAGGTCATATCAGGGGTGAAGATGGCAGAGTAGATTGGGCAAAAGAGAAGGAAGAAGAGAACCAGCATGAGCCAATCTGTATGTAGGTGCTTTGCAAAATTGTTACTTTGAATTCTTACAATGTACTTATTAAGTTGGTATTGTCATTCCCTCTTTTATACATATTTGGAAACTGAGGTATGAAGAGGTTAAGTAACTTCTCCACGATTCATAAGGCAAAAGCCAGTAATCTAACTCAGACTTTGCCTGAGATAAAAGATTCATAAGACAGAGCCAATAATCTAACTCAGATCTTTTTTCCCTCTAAAGCGCTCTCTTTTTTTATTACTTATTTATTGTCTTTACTAAAGCTCTATCAGTGCCCCTTGGGGGGCATTACCAGGGTTCAAAGGATGGTAGTAGTGGTTATACCCCTTAGGACAGACTTTTTCTGAATGTTTCAAGTTTAAAAAGAGATGGTAGAGAATCAGTATAAAAATATTTTTTTAAGAGACAGGATCTTCCTATATTGCCCAGACTGATCTCGAACTCCTGGCCTCAAATGATCTTCCCGAATAGGTGGGACTACAGGCACTAGCTAGCCACCATGCCTGGCTAAAAATTGGTATAATTTAAGTGTTTGATAGAATTCACCAGTGAGCCCATCTGGGCCTAGTGCTTTCTGTTTTGGAAAGTTATTAATTATCATTATTATTTCAATTGATATAATAGTTGTACATATTTATAGAGTACATGTGATATTTTGATACAGGCATATAATGTGTAATGACCAAATTAGGGTAATTGGGAAATCTGTCACCTCAAACATTTATCAGTTCTTTGTGCTGGGAACATTCCAAATCATCTTTTCTAGCTATTTTGAAATATACATTAAATTCTTGTTAACTATAGTTGCCCTACTGTGCTGTTGAACACTAGACTTATTCCTTCTATCTAACTATATTTTTGTACCCATTAACCAACTTCTTCTCTTCATTGTCCCCCCACACCCCACCTGCCTCCAACTCTTCGCAGCCTCTGCTAACCACCATTCTCCTTGCTACTTCCATGAGATCAATTTTCTTAGCTCCTATGTATGAATGAGAACATGCAATATTTGTCTTTCTTTTTCTGGCTTATTTCACTTAATGTATGCCCTTTAGTTCCATCCATGTTGCTGCGAATGATGGCATTTCATTCTTTTTGATGGCCAAATAATATTCTACTGTGTATATAACCACATTTGCTTTATTCTTTGATCCATTAATGGACACTTAGGCTGAATTCTATATCTTGGCTATTGTGCATAGTGCTGTAGTAAACATGGTAGTACGGATACCCTTTGATACAGTGTTATACCCAGTAGTGGGATTGCTGGATCATATGGTAGTACTATTTTCAGTTTTCTGGGGAACCTCCCTATTGCTTTCAGTGGTGGCTGTACTAATTTACATTCCCACCAACAGTGTATGAGTGTTCCCCTTTCTTCACATCCTCACCAGCATCTATTATTTCCTGTCTTTTTGATAATAGCCGTTTTAACTGGGATGAGATAATATCTTGTGGTTTTGATTTTCATTTCCCTAATAATTAGTGATGTTGAGTATTTTTTCATGTATCTGTCGGCCATTTGTATGTCTTCTTTTGAGAAATGTCTATTCATATCTTTTGCCTGTTTTTAAATCTTATTATTTAGGTTTTTTTGCTATTGAGCTGTTTGAGTTACTTATATATTTTGGTTAGTAATCCCTTGTCAGGTGGATAGTTTGCAAATATTTTCTCCCATGCTATATTTACTTTGTTGATGGTTTCCATTGCTGTGTAGAAGCCTTTTAGCTTGGCCTCATTTGTAAATTTTTGCTTTTGTTGCCTGTGGTTGTGAGGTTCTACTCAAAAAATCTTTGCCCATACCAATGTCCTAAAGCATTTCCCCAGTGTTTTCTTGTAGTGCTTTTATAGTTTCAGGTCATATATTGAAGTCTTTAATCCATTTTGATTTGATTTTTATATATGGTGGGAGAAAAGGGCCTAGTTTCATTCCTATGCATATGGATATCCAGTTTTCCCAGCACCATTTATTGAAGAGACTATCCTTTCCCCCAATGTATGTTCTTGGCACCTTTGTTGAAAATGAGTTGACTGGAAATGTGTGGATTTATTTCTGGGTTCTCTATTCTGTTCCATGGGTCTATTTTCATGCCAGTACCATGCTGCTTTGGTTACTGTGGCTTTGTAGTGTGATACCCCCAGCTTTATTCTTTCTGCTCAGGATTGCTTTGGCTATTTGGGGTGTTTTGTGGTTCTGTGTGAAATTTAGGATTGTCTTTTTCATTTCTGTGAAGAATATCATTGGTATTTTGATAGGGATTGCATTGAATGAATCGGTAGATCAATTTGGGTAGTATGGACATTTTAACAACATTAATTCTTTCAATTCATGAACATGGGATATCTTTCCATTTTTTGTGTGTCCTCTTCAATGTATTTCATCATTGTTTTGTAACTTTCACTGTAGAGATCTTTCGCTTATTTGGTTAAATTTATTCCTAGGTATTGTATTTTATTCTTCCAGAGCTATTGTAAATGGGATTGCTTTCTTGATTTCTTTTTCTCATTGTTCATTGTTGACATATAGAAATGCTACTAATTTTTGTATGTTGATTTTTGTATCCTACAACTTTAATGAATTTATCACTTTTTTTGGTGGAGTCTTTAGGTTTTTCTAAATGTAAGATCATGTAATCTATAAACAAGGACAGTTTGACTTTTTCCTTTCGAATTTGGATGCCCTTTATTTCTTTATTTCTTGTCTAATTGCTCTGACTAGGACTTTTAGTACTATAGTGAATAAAAGTGGTGAAAATGGATTTCCTTGTCTTGTTCCAGATCTTAGAGGAAAGGCTTTCAATTTTTTCCTATTCTGTATGATGCTAACTGTGGGTTTATCATAGATGGCTTTATTATTTTGAGGTATGTTCCTTCTATACCCAGTTTTTGAGAGTTTTTATGATGAGTGATGTTGAATTTTATCAAATGTTTTTTCAGCATCTATTCAGATTATCACATGGTTTTTGTCCTTGATTCTGTTAATGTAGTGTATCATGTTTATTGATTTGCATATGTTAAACCATTCTTGCATCCCTGGGGTGAATCCCACTGGATCATAGTGAATGATCTTTATATGTGTTGTTGAATTTGATTTCCTAGTACTTTGTTGAGGAATTTTGTATCTATGTTCATCAGAGATAGTGACCTGTAGTTTTCTTTTTTGCGTGTGTCTTTGGTTTTGGTATCAGGGTAATGTTAGCCTTGTGTAATGAGTTTGGAAGTATTCCCTCCTCTTTAATTTTCTGGAATAGTTTGAGTAGACTTGGTATTAGTTCTTTCAGCAGTGAGGCCATCAGGTCCTGGGCTTTTCTTTGATGGGAGAGTTTTTATGACTGCTTGTATCTTGTAACTCATTATTGGTCTGTTCAGGTTTTTATGTCTTCATGGTTCAATCTTGGTAGGTTGTAGGTATCTAGGAGTTTATTTCTCCCAGGTTTTCCAATTTATTGGCATATAGTTTTTCAAAATAGTCTCTAATGATGCTTGCTATTTCTGTGGTATCACTTGTAATGTCTCCTTTTTCATCTCTGATTTTATTCATTTGAGTCTTCTCTGTTTTATTCTTAGTATAGCTAAAGGTTTGTCAAATTTATCTTTAAAAAACAACTTTTCATTTCAAAAAGTTATTAATTATTGATTCATTTTCTTTAATTGAATCAATTTTCTTTCTTTAATAGATATAGGACCATTTGAATTACCCTATATCTTTTATATGAGTTTTGGCAGATTGTGTCTTTCAAGGAATTGGTCCATTTCCCAGACAGATTCATAGCCAAATTCTATCAGACCCACGAAGAAAAGTGGTACCTATCCTATTGAAATTGTTCCATAACATTGAGAAGGAGGGAATCCTCCCTGACTCATTCTGTGAAGCCAGTATCACCCTTGTACCAGAGCCACGAAAAGACACAACAAAAAAAGAAAACTACAGACCAATATCACTCATGAACATAGCTGTAAAAATCCTCAAGAAAATACTAGCAAACTGAATCCAAAAGCCAATCAAAAAAATAATTCACCATGATCAAGTGGGTTTCATTCCAGGGATTGCAAGGATAGTTCAGTATACACAAGTCAATAAATGTGATTCATCATATAAACAGAATTAAAACAAAAACCATGTGATCCTCTCAATAGATACAGAAAAAGCATTCGATAAAATCCAGTACCACTTCGTGATAAAAACCCTTAACAAACTCTAGGCATGAAAGGAACATACCTGAAAATAAAAAAAAGCCATGTGTGACAAGGACCCATAGCCACATCATACTGAATGGGGAAAAGTTGAAAGCATTCTCCCTAAGAACTGGAATAAAAGGATGCCCACTTTTACCACTTGTGTGCAACATAGTACTGGAAGTCCTAGCCAGAGCAGTCAGGCAAGAGAAAGAAACAAAGGGCATCCAAATTGGAAAAGAGGAGGTCAAACTACCCCTGTTTGCCAGTGATATGATCTTATATCGAGAAAACCCTAAAGACTCCTCCAAAAGACTCCTAGAATTGATAAATAAATTCAGTGAAGTCTCAGGTTACAAAATTAATGCACACAAATCAGTAGCTTCTCTATACGCTAATAACAGCGAAGCCAAGGATCAAATCAAGAACGCAATACCATTTACAATAGCTGCAAAAAAAAAAAATACTAGGAATATACTTAAGGAGGTGAAAGATTTCTGCAAGGAGAACTACAGAATGCTTATGAAAGAAATTGTTGATAACACAAACAAATGGGAAAACATCCCATGCTCATGGGATTGGAAGAATCAGTATTATTAAAATGTCCATTCTGCCCAAAGTGATTTGCAAATTTAATGCAATTCCCATCAAAATACATTTTTGATAGAATTAGAAAAAAACAATCCTAAATTTCATATAGAATCAAAAAAAAGCCCAAATAGTTAAAGCAGTCTTAAGCACAAAGAATAAATCTGGAGGCATCACATTACCCAACTTCAAATTATACTACAGATATGGTAACCAAAATAACATGGGATTGACATAAAAGTAGACACATAGATCAATGAATAGAGAACCCAGAAATAAAACCATACACCTACAACCAGCTGATCTTTGACAAAGCAGATAATGACATACACTGGGGAAAGGACACGCTATTCAATAAATGGTGCTGAGAAGACTGGAGAGCCACATGCAGAAGAATGAAACTGGGTCCCTATTTCTCACAATACACAAAAATTAAGGTGGATTAAAGACTTAAATGTGAGACCTGACATCATCAAAATTCTAGAAAAAACTTAGGAAAAACTCTTCTGGACATTGGCCTAGGCAAAGACCCAAAAGCAAATACAACAAAAATAAAAATTAATAAATGGGATTTAATTAAACTAAAACGTTTCTACACAGCAAAAGAAATAATCAACAGAGTAAAATAGACAACTTACAGAATGGGAGAAAATATTCCCAAACTATACCTCCAACAAAAGACTGATATCAAGAATCTACAAAGAACTCAAACAAATCAGCAAGAAAAACACAAATAACCCCATTAAAAAATGGGCAAAAGACATGAACAGACATTTTTCAAAAGAAGATATACAAATGGCCAACAAACATATGAAAAAATGCTCAACGTCACTAATCGTTAGGGAAATGCAAATTAAAGCCACAGTGAAATACCTACCTCCTTACCCCTGCCAGAATGGCCATTATTAAAAAGTCAGAAAAACAATAGATGTTGGTTGGTTTGATCCACTGAAAGGGGGATGCTTATATATTGTTGGTGGGAATGTGAATTAGTACAACCTCTATGGAAAACAATAGGGCGATTTCTCAAAGAACTAAAAGTAGACCTGTTATTCGATCCAGCAGTCCCACTGCGGGGTAGCTACCCAAAAGAAAAGAAGTCATTATATCAAAAAGGCACACGTACTTGTATATTTATTATAGTACAAGTCACAATTGCAAAGATATGGAATCAACCTAAGTGCCCATCAACTGATGAGAGGATAAAGAAGATGTGGCATACACACACCATGGAATACTACTCAGCCATAAAAAAGAATGAAATACATAAGCCACAGACTGGGAGAAAATATTTGCAAAAACATATCTGATGAAGGACTGTTATCTAAAATAGATAAAGAACTCTTACAATTCAACAGTAAAGACACAATCTGATTAGAAAGTTGGCCAAAGACTTTAACAGATACTTCACCAAAGAAGACAGTACAAGTGGCAAATGAGCATTTGAAAAGATGCTCCACATTATATGTCATCAGGGAAGTACAGATTAAAACAATGAGATACAACTATTAGAATGGCTAAAATTCAGAAGAACACTGACACCACCACATGCTGGTGAGGATGTGGAGCAACAGGAACTTTCATTCATTGCTGGTGGGAATGCAAAGTTGTACACTTTGGAAACAGTTTGACAGTTTATTGACAAAACTACACATACTGGTTTTCCTTTTTTTTTTTTTTTTGGAGACAGGGTCTTATTCTGTCACCTGGACTAGAGTGCAGCGCCATCATTATAGCTCACTGCAACCCCAGACTCCTGGGCTCAAGTGATCCTCCTGCCTCAGCCTCCCTAGTAGCTGGGACTACAGGTGCACACCACCATGCCTGGCTAATTTTTCTATTTTTTGTAGAAACAGGATTTTGCTCTTGCTCAGGCTGGTCTCGAACTCCTGAACTCAAGCAATCTTCCCACTTAGGCCTCCCAAAGTGCTGGGATTATAGGTGTGAGCCACCACGCCTAGCCAACATACCCTTAACATACGATACAGCAGTTCGCTCCTTGATATTAACCCAGATGAATTGAAGAGTTAATGCCCACACAGAATCCTGCACATGAATGATTATAGCAGCTTTATCCATAATTGCCAAAGCATGGTAACAACCAAAATGTTTTTTGGTAGGCAAGTGGATAAACCGTGATATATCTATACTATGGAATATTACTCAGTGCTAAACAGAAATGAGCTATCATGACATGAAGAAACATGGAGGAAACTTAAATGCATAATTTTACTAAGTGAAAGAAGCCAACCTAAAAAGGCTATGTACTGTTTGATTCTGACTATATGACATTCTGGAGAAGACAAAACTATAGAGACACTAAAAAAATCAGTAGTTGCCAAGGGGTTAGTGGGGAGGGATGAATAGGTGGATCACAGAGGATTTGTAGGGTAGTAAAACTACTCTTTGTGATGCTGCTCCAATATATGGTAGATACATGTCATTTTACATTTGTCAAAGCTCATTGAATGTACGGCATGAAGAGTGAACCCTAATGTAAACTATGGACTTGGGTGATAATGATGTGCCAATACAGTTTCATCATTTGTAACAAATGTACCACCATTCTGGGGGAGGTTGTTGATAATGGGGGAGGTATGCATATGCAGAGGTGGGAAAAATGGGAAATCTCTGTACATTCTGTTCAATTTTGCTGTGACTCTAAAACTGCTCTGAAAAAAAGGATTTTTTTTAATCAACAAAAAAATCTAAAGGAGTTAATGAAGGAAAACGTTGATGGAAAAGTGTGAGGAAAAGAACCAAGAGACAGAAAATGGAAGGTTAGAGGAATATGGAATTACCTTTCTTAAAAGGGCATTGGCTTTTTAAATTGCAAGGTTACATGTTTCATTGTATAAAAATAAAATTTGAAAAGAAAAAAATTTGAAAAACCACATAAATTCACTATCCAAAGAAGACTAATGTTAAACTTTTTTTTAATGTATGTGACATTTGAAAAACAAAATTGGCTTAAACTTTGCTATTGTAACCTCCTTGGTATTTTCTACAGGCCAGCTTTTCCTTATTAAAAATCTATATCTGTTTTTCTTTTTCTTTGTTATTATTTGATAAAAATATATGTCAATTATAATAAAGACTCAGTCTGACTATACAAGTACAATCCAGATTATCATCCTCTGAATAATGACCTTAATTCATTAAAAAAACTCGAAATAGGAGACAAAACGTTGTTAAGTCACAAGTCTGTCATCATATTGCAAAAACATTCTGAATAAAAAGTACCGTATTGTCAGTTCCTTTACCAGAATCCATTCTGAAAGTAAATTTCTCAAATTGTATATGGCTACAATGAAAGTAAATGCTGGAAGAGTTTTTTTTTAATAAAAAACAAAACTAAACCTCTCTGAGATACAGACAGTCCACATGGAGGTTAATCTCATTGCTCAAATTTGGACATCACCATGTGTGCAGTTTCTTTAATCCTCCTCTAGCTATCAAAATGGATTTAGCAGTTGGCATCCTCTTTTTCTGTCTGGGGCAATTGGAGCTTTGTAGAATTTGGCCTGGTACAGCAGTGACCTTGCCTCCCCAATTTAGATGATCCTGGGACTTAGAACTTGATGTCATTGAGGACCTAGCATGGCTCCAGTGTGGCTGGTGACAGTACCAGGGGCCCTGCTTATGTTTATTCAGGAGACCAGGAATTACATTCAGCATCTGATTTAATTTTCTATGACACATTGAGTCTGTGTTTTAACCTGCAGAACACTACAGCTGTGTCCTAATTCTCTTCATCCTACCCCTTTCCTACCTTGTGATCTTTATATTACTGCCTTTTGAGGCATTGCTTCTCTTGCCTGATCATCTTGCATTGGAAGTCATCACAGCACAGTGGAAAGGACAGCTCTGTATTTGCCATGTAAATATGCAAAATTTATCAAAACTAAGGAACTGAAAGCATTGGCATGTGTTGGGATCAGTAGTAGGTGGTCTGTTCCTGGTCCTTTTTTGGTATTTTTCTACCAAGTGAGAGAGAGATCTCAAGATCTCAATTAACAGGAATAGACTTGCATAATTTGTGTAACGACCAGTCTGAAGAACAGTAATCATGATGATAACCACTGCTTTCTGAGGCCTATTCAGTATCTAGTCTAATGCTAGGCACCAGATGCACCGAAATAGGTTGGATTAAGAATAAGGCCCTTATACTTGAAGTATAGTAGGGGAGACAGATTCATAAACTGGTTATCACATTGCAGCGAAATCAGCTCAGTAGTACTGGGAAGTACAGGGAGCTGTGCATACCAAGGAGAGAATGTGTCTGAGACTTAGGGAGCAGAAAAGGCTAGAACATTTTTTGGAAAGAAATCATGTGTTTGACTCTTTTCTGTGCAAAGTTTGGCATATGCCCACTCTCCTAATCCTTTGCTTGTATGTTTTTCCACCCCTCCTGTGCCAGGTTAGCTCCCTTCATTGTTACATATGCCTCCTCCTGCACTTATCACAGTTATCATACTTACAATTAAATATTTTTTACCGAATTGCTTAATTTTTGTTTTTTCTACTGGATTGGCAGTCTGTAAGGGCAGAGACCCTGCCAGTCTTGTTTGCTACTAAATCTCCAGCGTGGGAATTTTGGCACCCAATAAATATTTGTTGAATTAATGATTAAATCCTCATCCTCTTAGAGTCTTTGGGTTTGTCTCAATAATGTACAGTGGGTCTGAGGTTTAAGAAAGAAATAGCCTATAATCTTACAGGAGAAACATCCCACACCAGACTGATTATCCTTGTAATAACATTGTTAGGTGGCCAACCTGTGTCTTTATTTTTAGGATATGAGCTATAGTACAGAGTAGGCAACTCTGACACTAGGCTTTCTCTCTTTTACATTTTCCACTGTGTAACTTTTTGCCTAATGATGCCAGTATTTCCTGAGGGGGAAGGGGGACAAAAAAACTCCAACAAACAGGGGCTAAAAAATGGCTGACATATTATTTTGATCCCCAGTATCTCACCCAACAGCTCCTCTGTTCAAACTTAGTATGTGATTGTTACTCTTTGAAACTGCTAACTTTGCAAAGATATTGGAATAAACTACATTTTTCTCCAGGTTCAGCTAGCATGTATGGAGTGTACCAGATACAAGGCTGAAACTTTTTTCATTCTCTACATTTAACTGTTGCAGGTCGGGGTTTGGAATTGACCTGGGCAGGATCTGTGCCTGCCTTGAGGAGATAGGTGGTGAGACTCTTGACAAGAGTGTTATCTGTCTAGCTCACCACTCTATCCCTAGCATCTAGAATGGTGCCAGTTGTAGGTACTCAGTAAGTATTTGAATGAATGCATTTGTTGCCTGCATAGTGCACAGGTTGTATTTTCTTGACCTGTGTCCACTTTTTTTAGACAGATATCACGTTCCACTCTCTTTTTAACAGGACACTTTGTTACCCATATTATTTGGCCCCATCCTTGTAAGTCAGCAGATAAGAGATTGAAACATCCCTTCTATTCATCTTTTTAAGGGTGCTGAGTCCTTGGTTAGATGGATGTTACTTTTCTCTTCAGCTTGTCTGGAAGGCTCAGATAATCTAGAGCATCGCAACTGAAAGATATCTTTATATGGATATCTCTCACAACTTTCTCATTATGCAGATGGGGAAAACTGAGGCCTACAGAGGGGACATAGTTTGCTTAAAGTAATTCAGTATATTAATGGCAGAGTCTGGACTAAGAACACAGTCCCCATCACATTGCATCTTTTTAAAATATTTTTTTTTTTTTTTTGAGACAGAGTCTCACTTTGTTGCCCAGGCTAGAGTGAGTGCCGTGGCGTCAGCCTCACTCACAGCAACCTCAAACTCCTGGGCTTAAGCGATCCTACTGCCTCAGCCTCCCAAGTAGCTGGGACTACAGGCATGTGCCACCATGCCCAGCTAATTTTTTGCTATATATATTTTTAGTTGGCCAGATAATTTCTTTCTATTTTTAGTAGAGACGCGGTCTCGCTCTTGCTCAGGCTGGTCTCGAACTCCTGACCTCGAGAGATCCACCCGCCTCGGCCTCCCAGAGGGCTAGGATTACAGGCGTGAGCCACCGCGCCTGGCCTAAAATATTTTTTTTAAAGGTTAAATAAGTCTGGAAGGATGATGTCATGAAAAAGCAAACCTTTTTTTTTTTTTTTTTTTTTTTAATGAAGTCGTGTTGAAGCAGTAATTCCAGATCACACACATTATAAGCCAGTTAGGAACAGCACATTGCAAATTTGCGGGGATTTCACAGGAGTCCTCACAAATCTTCAGAGTTCCAAACCCTTGTCCTAGCTCAAAAAGAAAGCAGTAGCTGCTGGAATTGAATAGATTTGAATTTTTCATCTTTATGGAAGCAAATACCAGAAAAGTTGTAGTGGTCTTTTGGGAAAGATTCTTGGCCCCATTTTCCCTACAACGTATGCATCTGACAGCTGGGCCATCACTGTATTTTTAGACATAATCTATGGGATTATAGAATGGTTTCATTTCTTTTAAAGCTATGCTGCAGAAATGCAAGCTGTGTAGAAATGGCTTTTCTTTGTAGCAATTTGGAAACTAGTATGTAGATAAAAAAGAAAAACCCATTTTTATTTAATCGCTGATGTAGATCCCTGTCTCCTAGTATTTTATCTTAAAGTCAACTTCCAGTTGTAATTGTGTTCTTTCTAATTCAGGAGAAACAAATGCTAAAATGCAGAAATACTAGAAGTAGAAATAAATCTTCACTACTTTATTTCATATCACTAATCTTCATTTCCTTTTCTATGGGTCATGGGAGATACAATTGACATATTCTTTATGAGTTTTTAAGAATAATTCATTACAAACATCCATTGAGCATCTACTGCTATTTATTGAACACCATCTGTATCCCAGGAATTGAGCTTGCCTGATATATTAATTTACTTTATGTCTCACAATAACATAAAAGGTAATAGATGGTAACCTCATTTTTTATGAGAAAACTGAGACTCTAAGCAATTTAGTAACTTGTCCAAGGATCAAAAGTATGAAATAGTAGAACAAGAATAGGAACCCAGATCTGTCTGGTCTCAGAATCCATGTTCTTTCCCATACAGTAGGTAGCCTCCACTAGTTTTAAGAAGAAGCTGATCGGAGGAACTGGAATGGATATAGTTCAGAAAGGTTTAATAATTCTGAATATAATTTCTGAGGAATTCAATTCTAGGTACTGTACTGTAAAATAGAATTCACATGCAGCTGTGTGTTCATAAGTATTTATTTTGATCTAGAACTGTCATTTTGAGGCTATTATTACTTTCTCTCTTTTTTTTTTTTTTTTGAGACAGAGTCTCACTCTGTTGCCAGGCTAGAGTGAGTGCCGTGGCGTCAGCGTAGCTCACAGCAACCTCAAACTCCTGTGGTTAAGCGATCCTACTGCCTCAGCCTCCCGAGTAGCTGGGACTACAGGCATGCGCCACCATGCCTGGCTAATTTTTTCTATATATATTCTTAGTTGTCCAGATAACTTCTTTCTATTTTTAATAGAGACGGGGTCTCGCTCTTGCTCAGGCTGGTCTCGAACTCCTGACCTCGAGAGGTCCACCCGCCTCGGCCTCCCAGAGTGCTAGGATTACAGGTGTGAGCCACCGTGCCCGGCCTACTTTCTCTCTTGATTACATGAATGAAAAAATGTGGAAAACATGGTTTATTACGTTAGCATCTCAATATGTTCATTTGGAAAAGGCTCTTGCCTTTTGTTCACAGAACTTTTACAATTTAACAAAAAATTAACAAGATAAAGTTGCCCTAAAATTTGGAGGAAAAAAATCATTATCCCTGGAAGTTAATTCCTACCTTGTGCTAGTGACTATTTTAGAAAAAACATGCAAGTGATTTAGAACTTAGCAGGCATGATTTTGTTGTTCTTCAGACTGGAATGACTAAGAAGCTACAACTACAATAGTGTTTATCCAAATTGTACACAGAATGATGTATTAAGATGATAGGAAGAAACTATTATTCCAGGAAGTAGAAGAAATTAGAAGTAGTGGGACAC